>NC_062570.1:83282500-83656250 GCF_022837055.1 Prionailurus viverrinus
GAAAACAAGAAATATAAACTTTATTGGATACTTAATATGTGATCTGTATTTCCTACACAAAGAGTCATTTAGTCTCCCCTAACAACACTATCTTGGTCAGCTTGGGCTGACACAACAAAATACCATAGACTGGGTGGCTTGAACAACAGACATTTGTATCTCACAGCTCTGGAAGCTGGAAGTCCAAGGACAGGGCACCAGCAGGGTCAGGCTCTGGTGAGGGCACTCTTCCTGGCTTATAGATGGCTGTCTTCTCCCTGTGTCCTCACATGGCCTTTCCTTGGTTCATGTGCATGGAGAGAAAGAGAGAGAGAACTCTCTTTCTTCCCCTTCTGAGAAGGCTACCAATCCTATCAGATTGGGATCTCACCCTTATGACTCATTTAACCTTAATTACATTCAAAAAGTCTTATCTCCCAAAACATCACACTGGGGTTACTGCTTCAACATATGAATTTGGGAGGGACACAGCCCAGGCCACAGCAAACACTATGAGAAAATTATTACTAATTTTAATTTATAGATGAGAAGTTAATGCTTAGAAGGAGTGATAACTTGTGCCTGGCCTCACATATAGGACCTGGTAAAGGAAGGTTCGAACCCAGAAGCTCTGACTGCTAAGCTTTCCTCCATCTCAGGCCACTTGGGGGATGGTGTGGGCAAGTCTGTGGGAGCCCTCTGTGGTCCTGGGGACTGAGCTAGGCCTCCTGGACCTGCTCCTATGTCAATATTTCCTAGCTAGGTGTGGCTTCTCAGGTGAGGATATTGAGAATGTGTTTTTCCTCTTTTTTCTTTTCCCTGCTTCTCTTGGATTATTGGTTCAAGCAGATGTTCTGCCACTTTGTAGAGAAATTAGCAGGCTCTGGAGATACTGAGTGGATTTCTGTGATTTTCTCCTGTCTGTGCCAACAAGAACAAGCCTTTGCTGTTTTTCTCTCACCCAGAACTGCCAAGATTGTTAATGAGCCTCACCTCTCGGGTGGCAGTGGTGGCCATCTGCCCTCTAGGCCATCTATCTGGTTGGCCGGAAGTAACCTCTCATTGTCTGTGGCAATAAATCCAAGCTGCGAGCCTCTCTGACAGAAAGAACTTTTACAATCTCAGCTGTCTTCTCCATAATGTATCTTCAGAGTGTCTTTTCTCCATGCCAGGAATTTGTAGGTGATAACTTATCTTTCTTTATCCATTCAGCTTGGAAGTGTGCACATGGGCCTTGTTCACCTTGTCAGGAAGAATCAGCCTTTCCATGAAAAAAGGAGGGTGAGAAAGCTCCAAGCTAGGTCAGCTGTGGCCACATTCTTCAGTGCTAGCCGTAGACAGGCAGGCATGGGAAACTAAGAATAGATCTGCAAATAGACCTTTAAAAAGGTACACAGAAAATGCAAATTAAAAAAAGAAATACAGTGTCATTTCCTTTTATCGGACTGGCAAAAAAACCTTTTTAAGACAGCAAAGTATTCAGTTTTGGTGAGATTACAGTAAAATGCTCAATATGTTAATTCTCACAGCTTTTTTGGTGGGCAATATGGCATCATGTTTCAAAAGTCTTCGAAAAGTGCCTACCCTTTTAAACAGGTGAATCCACTTTAAAAAATATGTTCTAATAAAATAATAATGTACCTGCACAAAGATTTTGCTATGAGACATTTATTGCAGCATTTGTAATAGTGAAAATTGGCATAACCAAATGCTAGTAATTGTGTAGTTAAGTCATTTATGGTACATTAATGCAATGGAATAATATCCAGACATCAAGAATCTGATATATTAAATATTTGCTGATATAGAAATATACTCATGATACATTTTAAAATAAAAACAGATTAAAAGTCAGTATACACAGTGTGATTTATTGTGCATACTGTATGTATTGTATATATTTAAAGACTGGAAAATTACATGCTTAAGATATTCAATAGCCACAAATGGGCACATGATTGCAGTTTTCTTCTTCTTCCGTTTTTTTTTTGATTAATTTTTTAAGTTTGTTTATTTATTTTGAGCGAGAGAGTGAGCAGGGGAGGGGCAGAAAGAGAGAGAGAGAAAGGGAGAGAGAGAATCTCAAGCAGACTCTGCACTGCCAGCCCAGAGCCCAATGCGGGGTTCGAACTCACAAACCACAAGGTGATGACCTGAGGTGAGATCAAGAGTCAGATGCTTAACTGACTGAGCCCCTGGGAGCCCCTTCAGTTTTCTTTACTTTCCTATATTTTTATTAAAAGTATTAATACAATAACCAGGTCTTATTTTTCTAATTATATATATATATATAACTTTTATTTATTTTTGAGACAGAGAAAGACAGAGTGTGACCTGGCAAGGCGCAGAGACCGAGGATGACACAGAATCTGAAGCAGGCTCTAGGCTCTGAGCTGTCAGCACGGAGCCAGATGTGGGGGCTCAAACTCCCAAAACATGACATAGTGACCTGAGCCGAAGTCGGATGCTTAACCGACTGAGCCACCCAGGAGCCATGGTCTTATTTTTCTAACAGAAAAAAAGTTACAGAAAGAGGGGCACCTGGGTGGCTCAGTTGGTTAAGCCTCTGACTTGGCTCAGGTCACTATCTCATGGTCCATGAGTTCTAGGCCTGCGTCAGGCTCTGTGCTAACAGCTCGGAGCCTGGAGCCTGTTTCAGATTCTGTGTCTCCATCTCTCTGCTCCTCCCCTACTCATACTCTGTCTATCTCTCTCTCTCAAAAATAACTAAACATTAAAAAAAAAAGTTACAGAAAGAAACAATTGCTTAGAAGGTACACAGGACCACAGGCACAGGTATAGAATGTAGCCCTACCCAATGTCTCATTACCACCTATCATTCTTTCATCCCTCTCTGGATCCTCTCGCTTCTCTCAAAATCCAGCTCTCTTCCTTGGCTGTCTGTGACTCTGCACAGTTGTACTGCATGTGAACGTGGAAACTTTTGATAAATTGTTTATAGTTTAGAAGAAGAAGGACGCATTTACTAGGATGGTTGGAACCACAGGAAAGGAACAACTTATCTTTATTTGTATCACAAAAAACCAGAATTTTTAACTCCTTTGGGTATAATGGAGAATCATAACATCTAAACTCTGATTAGTGTCCACAAAGGATAGGGCAACAAGCAATTTCATAAATTATATTTCTACTTTGACTGGTAGCCCTACACTATATGCTTATTGTTATAAGGGTTTCTAGCTTAGCAATGAAAGTATGCTCATTTCACCAATATCCTGGCATTGAGTTGTATTTCCTTTTCAGGAACAAGTGTTAAAATGTTTTGAGGTAACAACTCCAATAAAGCAAAATCACTCTACTTAAAAATGTTAGTTTTGAGAATAGATGTTTCAAATGAAGCACATTTCATGAGATAACATGACTTATTCAAAATATCAATTATTGTGATCTCAAACCAAGTGGTAGCAAATTATTTGAATTCTAGCACTGACTTTCTATTCTTACATTTATTTAAAAACATTTATGTGTCTCTAAAGGATAACACAAGACTCAGTTTTGCAATAAGAGCATTGTGTTGTTTTGTGTCACTTCTATTTTCTCATCTGGAATTAATTTAAATGAGTATCAGCCTGGCTCTCCCCAGGACCTAATCTATTTACGCCCACTGAAGTTAACTGGACTAATTTCATTATGTCATCATTGATGCTACCATGCTTCTCCATGTGAGAAGTTGAATTCTCAGTTCCGAGATGGTCTCTGGTATCTGCAAGTCTGGGACGCAGAGGCTGTGGTTGTGTTCTGCCACGCTCAGCTGGATTTTGTATTGTAGTGGAATTACAGTCCTTATTACCTCAGGACTTCTGTCCGCTCTGGTCATGGAAATCTCAAGTCAGTCATATACGCCTAAATGCCTCAACTGATTCTAAATAGCTCTGACCCCACAAGACTGTGTTTGTGGGTATTTCTAAGCCCGCTCTCTCTACTCCCTCTTTATGCCACCTCTTGTTTCTCTATCCCAACTCTAATCTGCTGGATCTTAGGATCCAGCTTTTGTGTTTGGCAGTGAATCCATGCCAAGAAGTCCCTCATTAAGAAATGTTAATGTGAATAAGCTTGGAGGTAACAACTGTGTGGCATGGCTGCAACCTTCCCTCCCCTTCTCTTACCCAAGGGAGACATTGCTGATTAAACATGGTGCTCTTTCCCTACTGAGCCTGGATGCAGTCTCAGATCATTCCCAGCAGAGCTCTCCCAGCAATCATTACCAATGCAGTGGATGAAATACATGAGATAAAATCAACTTGCCATTTCTGGACTGACTGCCATTTCTGCTAGCTCTTCTTGCTTTGGACAGATGGCAGTATCATATCTTTCCCAAGTTTAGAACCTTTAAAACTCAATTCCAGCACAGGCTGTTTGGTTAGTGCCCCAGCCCCTTCCTCTGCATCGGATAGCTTTTATTAATTGAACTTGTGATTTTAAAACAAGAGTTTCCAGATTTTAGATCCTTTACTCAAAAGCTTCCTTGGCACATCAGAACGTAAATTGTTAAATGAAATTGTCAGCTGTTTAAGCATACACTCCTTCACTCCTAAATCCATTTGCCTTTAGCCTGTTATTGATTGCACATGTCCTATACCAAATATTGTGCTGGCACAACGGAGACAAATAAACAAGATATAGTCAGTACCTTCACAGAGTAAAGATGTATAGGAGGTTCAACAATTGCCACATGAAGCAGAACAAGACATGTGGTTAAAAGGAAAACTGGTGCTGCAGAAGCCCAGAGAAAGGTATCACCTTCCACTAAAGGTTGGGGATGTGGATCATGGAGGAAGAAGCAATCAAGGTACACATAGCTTCTGCTGATTATGAGGTGTGTGACTTTGTACATGACGTTTTACCTCTCTCAGCCTCAGGTTCTTCCAATGCCAAGTGAGAATAATATTGGTCACTCTGCAGAAGATTGCAGTAAGGATTAGACAAAGATGAGAAAAAGAAGAGCAACTCAAATTGGAACTCCAGAAGTGCTCAATAACTGTTAACTCTGAATGCCCCCAGGATTAGACCAGGAGAAGATAGAAAGGTAAACTTTATTTACTGGTCCCTCTGTGCAGATGACCCTGCTCCTGCCTTTTGTCCTTCAGAAACACTAGCAGTGGTGCTAACAGGAGTAGTGGGAGAGGAAGAGAATGAGAAGAGGAAAAGGAAGTCGAAGGAAGCTTGCAATGGATAAAGGTGGAGGAAGATCAGTTTTCTTGAAGGACGGAACTTGCCTTTTCAGCTGTTGAGGTGTAGTGGTTGAGAAAGGTTTTTGAAAGGGCTTCTGGAACCTGGTCCATGGAGGATATGTCAACGTCTTTATATGCTCATGAGGCATTGCACATGTGGTGGTTTTAGAACTGTACTCTTCCAAAACCCCAGAGGCCTTGCAGTGAACATTCATCTTCACCCAGTGATCATAATGGCTAAATGTCCTCTATGGCCTTAGACCCTTAGGGTCATGTCTATGTTAATTCCACTCCCCCCCCCCCCCCCCAACCCATCTCTCCATTATGCTCCCAGACTGGATGACCTACTGGTCACCTCACATGTCTTGCAAGGATAATATAAAGTTCTAATGCCATGAAAACAATGTTGGTGTCTTAATTCAGTGTGTCTCAATCCTGTGTGCACATTAGAATCATTGACAAGTCAGGGTTGCCTCCCCCCAGGATTTTGACTTAATTTATCTAAGGTGAGATCCTGGCCTCGGTCATTTTAAAAGCTCCCCAGGTGTTTTTAAAGTGCAGTTAGGGTCGAGTACCACTAATTTAATTGAATACATTTTGAGAGGAAAACCTCAGCCATAATTTGCCTGTTAATTCTAATATATAAAAAAAGAAACATTGAAGAAAATTAACAGAGAAAAAATAGTGTTTATTTATTAGAGAAAAATGTTTGCCTTTTAAAACGGCTAGGCTAAGGAGGCAGCATTTATACCAAGACTGTGCATAGATAATTTTTGTCAAAGACTTGGCTTATTACTTGGGCCATTTTATAGAGAGAAATTCCAAGGATTTGAAACTGGTCCCAGGATTAGAAATTTGGAAGGATTTGTGTTGAATTGTGAAATTAAAACATGGTCTAAGTTTAGCAAAAATAATTTTCCAATGAGTTATTGCTCAATATTATCTTAACACATTAAATCTTGGCCTCCCTAAAAGGGAAATTGAACATCTTTATGAATTTTTTTAATGCATAGGGCTGGCCCTGGATATACACATAGGCAAAACAGTTCAGATGACTTAAAAGGGGCTAGGGAGACAGATCATCTATATATTTTGACCCAGTAGTTTTACAGATGAGTAAACCAAAGGCTACAGAGTGGGAAAAGTTGTGTAAGACAGCAAAGCTGGGGCCCAGCTTTTACCTTCTGGTCCATTTCTCGTGATGCTGAATTAAACATTTAATATTTATCCTTGATAAGTCAAGCCCATATATAAAACATCTCAAGCTTTTCCCAAGGTAAGACTAAACCAGGCAGCTTCCTCTGGGAAGAAGATTGCCAAATATAATACAAGATACCAGTTAATTTGAATTTTGGATATATGGCAATTATTTTTTAAAGTATAAGTGTGTCTCATATTGTCCCCAAATACTGATATTTTTAAAAGTATATGCTATATATCTAAAATTCAAATTTAGCTGGACCCTTCTGTTTTTATTTTCTAACTTGGGCAACCTGATCTGGGAAACTCCTCTGGAACTCTTTTTTCTCATAATCTGACTTAGTTTCCTTTCTTCTCTGTTTATATAGGATTTAGCACCTGGTACCACCACAATTAGCTATTAATACTTCCCCCATTCCCCTATTTTACTGTATAGGATACGGGCCTCCAGTCAGCTGGTACAAGTTGGCTCTCAGAAGTTGATTGGATGGCTGATGAATGGAACAAATGTGTCTGAGCCTAAGATTGTGGCTGGTTCAGAACAAACTCTTTTCTGCTTTGGGAGAAGCAATTCCATGTGCAGCTGACACCAGTGTCACGTGAAAATATTTCTGGGGCCAGTCTGAGTTTTGTTATTCAGAACCACCCTCTCTATTTTGGCTTTCTAGAAGCACAATGAAGCAGCTTGTGATGCCTTCCCACCCCATGGTGGGTCTGGGGTTGGGTTGTTAGGCCAGCAGAGTTGAGAAGCACATCTTGTGGCAGGCGCTTCTCTAACTGCTCTTGAAATGTCCAAAGGCTCTGTCTGCCTGCTGTACCTCAAAGCTGCAAACCATTGAATCAGATCCCGTGGGGGGTGGTGAGTGCATAGGTTTCCTTTGACTTTATATTCTTGCTGTGTGAAAATGTCAGAAATTGATAAATTTTAGAAAATGGAACTGGAGACAAAAAAAATACTTTGAATGCTGACTTATTCCCATTGTCATGAGCAATTCATGATTCACCTGCATGTTGATACCTCCTGGAAAGCCTATGTCATGTCTCCATTTGTGATTTTCAGAAATCAATTCTGGCTTTTCACTTTATAAGGACAAGTACAGGGTTCATGGAGTTGACTGGCATTATCTGGGGACAAAGATAAAAACATTAGTCCCTTATGTGAGTATAGAATGGAATAATTTAATGCATGCAAAACATCTAGCACAATGTCTGGCCTCAGTAAATGGTAGTTGAAGGTCAGTAAGGATTTTTTAGGTATATTACATATATAGTGAGGGAGACACACTATGAGATTGAGTAGGATATATATATATATATATATATATATATGAGATTGAGTAGGATATATATATATATATATATATCCTACTATGTGCATCTATTATGTGTCAGTCATTGTGCTAATTCTAGAGATTCAGAGTGAATACCACATATATATATATATATATATATATGATATAAAGCAAAACTAGAATTAGAACTCAGTTTGGCTGATCCTCAACCCCAGTAACAGTTCCATCTCAACAGTGATGGATCCTGAATCTCCTGGGTGATTTTGGAGTCTTGCTGTAAATGAGAAGTATCTGTTTGGAAACTACTCTTACAAATTCACAAGCACAGATCTTCACATTTGGCTCCGTTAAGGACATAAGCGTCTCTTAGTTTTTCTCTACTTCCGAGATCTAGCAGTTCATGCCCTCCCTCTCCTTTTGCCATCCAATGTGAAGGATGCTATGACATCAGCCGATATTTGGACTCTACTGCTTTTACTGTAAGCTATTAAGTTTAGGAATATTGTGGACAGAATCAAGAGTGAGCTGCCCCATGCTTAGTTCATCATGTGGCCTCTCTTCCATCACGTTGCCTCTTAGCTGTTGGGCCTGAAGACTAAGAATGGAGCATCAATAATTAAAGGTACAATCACAGCTGAAGCTTCCGTTAGTTATTTTTCTTCAACCCTGACATTTTATGAGTCAACAAAGCCAAAGCCATCAATATGAAGCAGATTATTTTTAGCAGTTTCTTAACCAGTGTGCTCTAGCTTTAAATTAAACATTGACGTTGGGTATTATTAAAATTCTGAAAATTCTGAGCAGAGAGGAGCCCACGTTAGTACAGTAAACACTGGGCTTTTCATCACCTTGTTTTGAAAAACATCGGCTCACTTGCTGCTCCCACCAAATACAACTGCGTAAAGCTAATGGATTGTGGATTTGCTAAGGATTAGTTGTTCAAGGTCAATGTCTGAATGTGTGGGTGTAGTTTGCATGGTTGAATATTACTGTGGACTTCAACCTTTTTAGATGTGCAATATCTTAGCATTGACATTATGTTATTATCATTTGATTTTATGAAATTTGTCCCAGTCTCTGGTCAACATCAAAAATATGGCATTACAAATTTGTGAAGTCAATTATCACTTTTGCTTTGAGAATTTTGCTACATCCCTTGCAATATGAGATAACTAGGACAGCCTCTGATAGCATGAAACTAGGGCTGGGAATCGATTCTACTGGCATGATGTAATGGAAAGAACACTGATCTTGGAGCCAGAAGACCTGGTTTCTGTAACTTACTAGCTGTGTGTCCTTGGGCAGATGATACAGTGTCCTGGGATCTTATATGTCTCATCTTTTAATTGAAGGTATCTGGGCTAGAGCAATAACAGCTAAACTGTGTTCTACATCTACATCTACATCTACATCTACATCTACATCTGCATCTACACTGAGATGGTTCAGGATCATCCATGGAGGAAGGGAGAAGGTCTTCAAATAGGGGTCTCAATCTCTCCATCCCCAGCCCACTTCAACTGCTCACTGCCATTTGTTTTACCTCTTGAGCTTCTGCTAAAGATTTTGCCTAGAAGTCCCATTGCTAAGAAAGTTTGAAAACCACTGGACAATATGATTTCTAATCTTTCTTCTGGTTCTAAAATTCTATTATTCTAAATGTCAAATTAGTATTCAAAATATGTCATCAAAATATTTACTGGCAAATTTTAACTACGTCATTCTGAGTTTATTTTATAAAAAGGCACTTGGATCTCAGAGGGGGCCTGAGTACTATCATTCATTCAGTGTTGTGTGGTGAGTAGGAGCTTAGGCTCTGTGGTCAAAAGGCCCAAGTTCAAATTCTGCCCCAGACCCTTACAATGACCTTGGGAAATTCATTTTGTGCCTCTCTGTGCCTTATCTCTATAGGTCCTATTGTCACCCCCCTTTACAAAGAGGAAAGTGAGGCACAAAGAGGGCATTGAGATAAGGAAGGTAACAGTTCCTACCTCATAGGGTTTTGTGATGATTAAAGAAATGAATGTATATAAAATACTTATCACAGTGACACATAGCATGTGTGGAACAAATATCAATTATTATCATAAGTTCACTTATTTTAAATATCCATTGTGCATCTATTATGTGTCAGTCATTGTGCTAATTCTAGAGATTCAGAGTGAATACCACATAATCACATCCTTATGAACATTCTAGGTTAGGGGGAGAGAGAAACCATAGGGACAGCCAAGTAAAGATTCTTGTACAGCAGTATAATGACATGTGATAAGGCTCTTAGGGAGGTATATGTACAGACAGAAGGAAGAACTTATGGAAAGGATATAACAACCCATGAAAGGTCTTTGAGACACTATCAGTAGTTTAGAAGGGGCAGAGCATGGGCTATAGGAAGACAGCAATGGATAAAGGAGGAAAAGGACAGACTTTGGATCTTCAGTAGCTAAAGTCCAATTTGTTCCCTCCAATTGTGAGCTCTCTCCTGATGTAGATGCTGAGGTGCTGAGCATGTTCATAATGAGTGTTTTCAGTGCCATGTCTGCCCCTCCTCCACACTATTTCTGGCTTGTCCCATCCAATTGTGAGGAATTATAATGTATACCCCCTTGCCCAGTCAGAGTCTGAAAGATTATGCTTGCTTATATATTTTAGTTATTCATTGAAAAGTCAAGGATTTCATATAACTTCTAAACAAATCCCCTGGAAAAGAGAGGGTGGGAGAAAAGCTAAAAAACCCATAGTCTTGGCTGGTAACATTTAAACCCAAACAAGCTGTCTTTCTGAAAGCTAAGTGAAGCCCTCAAACCAGAAACTCTGGTTTTTAGTTAGAGAAAATCTCAGGCACAATCCAGGCCTAAAGAAGAGATTATGTTGGAAAGTTCAGTGAAAAGGAAAAATACATTTAAGGATGAAAAGATCCTTGCTGAGAAATGAGCCCAAATATAGCAATACTTTCTCTCTTTTGGACTCTGCCTTTCTTTCCTTATAGCTCACCAAATTCCTCAGACATTGGCTTCTGAATGAGTGAAGGACTCCACACTTTTTATTAATGTTAGTCATGTGGCATCATTATTGGTTCTGGCACATTGCAGACTCTTGATAATACACTGTGAAAATAAATGATGAATGAATGAGCAAAAGACAGGGAAACACAGGTGAATATCCTGGGGGCTGTTTGAGCTAGCACTAAATCTACTGGTTTGGTAAGGATGGGGATTGTGGTTTTTGCTGCCCTTTGTGGCCACCAGAGAGCTTTATGGATACATAATTAGTGCCCTACTGGACACACCTCAGAACTCAGTGAATATTTAGTGAACACTTCAATTTCTTGGTTTGTGTTCCCCCTGGGTTAATAGTTTCTACCGTGAAACAGCACTAAGGGAAAACCAATATATTTGTTGTAAATAATGATATAAGTAAATAATGATATAAGCATGGAATTGAGGCTCATCCAATCCCCTAATTCTCTAGGCTGCTTTTAACTTTGTCTCTGTGCAATCTGCATACCTTTCCCTGAAAATTCAGATCTTTCCTAAATATGAGGCTGTAAACTGCAAGACATTTCCTAATCTTTCCTTACCAAATACCCCTTAACCTCCTTCTCTCAGCTGAGATGTTTCCCATTCAGTTCAAGGGAGTCAGTACCAGGCACGGCCTCTGTGTTTGACACTGAGCTGTGCATTGAGGGTAGTAGGGGAAGATGAAGACTCAGTCCGCTCTTCAGAATTTTGTAACCTAGTTTGGAGATAAAGGACATGAAGTTAACAACTGGGGAACAGTTAGCAGGCACTATGATAAAGAGTTAAATTGTGTTTTAGAGTTCAGAGAAAGGACAAATTGTAACAAAGTGGAGTGAAACGTTACTCAATTTTCTTTAGCTTTCTACCCCTACAAACCCTCTCCTGGTGGCTCCAATGGATGCAAATATTTGTGTTTGCTTCCTGCATAAATTCTCAGTCCCCATGGAAACTGTAATATAAGGGTGTGTGTTGGGATGAGAGGAACTTAATTTCAGTCAGTGCAAAAAAAAAAAAAGAGGGAGAATAATAGTGTACACACTTTGAATGTTCTTCCACGTGTCCCCTGTTTAAAGAAAATATAAATTTGGTCATTTATCTCACTTGATTATAAGCACTCTGAGGCAGGTACAACCCTTTCTTACTAATTTTTCTTCCAAATTCTTATATTTAAATATCTAATCTAACAGAGGCACTTAATAGTATTTGTTGAATTATATGTATGTCCTAAAAAAATTGAGCAACTATGTTAGCAATTATCAAAGAAATGACAATTTCTCAAATACCTCAAATCCCATTCCTGACTCTGTTTGTCCTCTCCTTTTATATTGATCTCACTAAAATTTCCCCATTGGTCCAGGTACCTCCATTATTTAGAGACTCATTCATTTTATATAAGCACTGTCTATTTCCCTGTGCCCTTTTATTAAGGCAATAGTTTTTGGACTAATGATCTACAAAATATCCAACATCCAATTATTGATGCACTTCAGATTCTTCATGATACAGAAAGATCCCCAAAAAGAACACTCACAGATACCCAGACATTGTGCATGGCCCATATTCTGCACTGTCTTGCCTTAACATTTTTTTTTACTCTATTTCTCAATTTTTCTGATCTTAGCTACTTATTATTTCTTCTCTTACAATTTATGTATTTCATATTTTATGAGGTGGAGGGAATATTCAGAATGGTGGAAAAGGGTCTAGAGTCTGTCTGTGTGGTTTTGCATCTTGACTCTGTTGTATGACCATGGGCAACTTTATCTTATTTATTCCTACCTCACAGGCTTCATATGAGTAGTAAATAAGATCTGGTATATGTTATTTTGCCCCTCATATGACCTCTGGCATTCCCCCTTGCTTCAGATTCACACCTTTCTCATGGGTCTGCTGGTCTCAATGAGACCTGTTTGAGTCTGCCCTGCCCTTGGACCCTTCTCTGGTATAAGGTGTTCTTCTCACACCCCCCACCCCCACCCAAATCCTTTTCTTGTCCTCTTGTCCTCTTCTGCTGGGTAAAGTGGGAAAATCTATGTTCAAGATCACAAAAGGTAAAATTTCTTGAGGAGTGTTTCAGACATCTTGTGAACACACACACACAAATATGTATACACACATGATAATTGTTATTATAACTTCTAGGTATGGCACTTTCATACTTCTTTTTCCATAATAATAAAAAAGATCTTTGTAACTAACTATAGAAATGGTGTGATTTCTAACCTAAAGAAATATTAGGAATGCTTCAGCAAAAGCTAAAAACCGGAACTATTTTTCCTTTACTGCCCTTTATTCTTTGGATGATACTGGTCTTTCAATTTCCATGACAAGATTTGATGCCTATCAAAATTGTGGCCAATCCCAGATTGTTCCCCATAGCCTGAAGTCTATAAAAGTTAATATGACTATCTCTTCCTAACTTTCCAGCACTTGACAAAATAATTTTTAGAGTGGCCACTGAATAAGTGACCAGATATCATTTTGAGTTTTGACTTCACAGTCTGGGCAAATCATAACATGATCACAAAGAAATACATTTTGGGGCATTTCAGACATCAGGAACTGTAAACATGGAGGACCCTCGAAAGCTTCAGCCTCCAAGTTCCTTACGTGGCTCAGGTCTGGGAACTGGGGCTTCAACAATCATATGAGAGAGGTAAGAAGAGAGGCGTGTTCAATGAGATTCTGACAGTCTGCCAAATTGGAATTTAACTTTGCTGATGCATGTGGTATTCCAGGTAGAGCAATTGTCCTTTTAGTTAAAAGTAATAAAATATATTTTTGTTTAAAGGGCAGGTGGTTGGGATTGCTATATTTTGCTTGTGGCAAGTCCATAATGTAAACCAATGTGGTCTGGATGGGAGGAAATAATAAAATACCATGGTGAGATCCTAATCCCTTAGGAAGGGAGGCCCATGATATAGAAACTCAGGTAGTGTCTGTGAATGGTTATACATAGCTACTAAGTGGAAGACGCAAGATTCACATACAGGACCATAAGACCCCAGACACTGTCCTCTTACTACTACTGTATATTGCCTCATTCTGAAATTGATTCTAGAGCCAAAAATAACTTCAATCAGCTTCCAATCCAACTATTTCATCTTAAAGAGAGGGAGGCAAGGGCTAAGAAATGCCCATTTACTTGAATGAAAATCTCATCTTGTAAAATATGTACTTCACATCTGGGGGTGGGGGGTAGATCCAACAACCTTGATTAGGAGGACGTTTGAAGGTGATCCCTCTGCATTAGTCGTAGGGTTTCCATTATTTAATTTTTTAAAGTTTATTTATTTATTTTGAGAGATAGAGAAAGAGAGAGAGAGGGCACAAGTGGGGAAGGGGCAGAGAGAGAGAGAGAGAGGGAGAGAGAGAATCTCAAGCAGGCTCCACACTCAGCACAGAGCCCAAGGCAGAGGTCAATCACACAAACTGTGAGATCATGACCTGGTCTGAAATCAAGAGTTGGACGCTTAACCAACTGAGCCACCCAGGCACCCATTCTGTATTTAATTTTTATGTATTTTTCACAGATGCCTAGTCTCTTCAGATGGACTTGATCCTGTACATATGTAATGTGAGCAATATTTTTTTAATGCTTTTAATGTGCTCTTCTCTTCTGCTTTTCAGTGTATATGACTTTCTCCTCTGTAAGCCTAAGAGCTGCATCTATTACAGGTTGTAGAAAGAATGAAAAGATAAAATTAAGCTTCTGACATTCTAGTTAGGGTTTTCCAGAGCTTTAACAATTCAATAGTCTTGGGACACCTAGGTGGCTCTGTTGATTAAGTATCTGACTCTTGATTTTGGCTCAGGTCATAATCTCACGGTTGGTGACCTTGAGCCCATGTCGGGCTGTGCTCTGATGGTGTGCAACCTGCTTGGGATCCTCTCTCTGCCCCTACCCTGCTCACACTCTCTGTCTCTCCGCCAAATAAATAAATAATAAAGTAAATAAACGTTATATCCTGCGACTTTGCCAAATTCATATAGCAGTTTAACAATATTTTGGAGTCTTTCATGTTTTCCATGTAGAGTATCATGTTATTTGCAAAGAGTGAAAGTTTGACTTCTGCCTTGATGATTTGTATGCCTTTTATTTCTTTTTGTTGTTCGATTGATGAGACTAGTACTACATTGAACAAAAATGGTGAGAGTGGACATCCCTGTTGTGTTCCTGATCTTAGGGGGGTCTCAGTTTTTCCCCATTGAGGGTGATATTAGCTGTGGGTCTTTTGTATAAGACCTTTATGGTGTTGAGGTATGATTCTTCTATCCCTACTTGCTTGAGAGTTTTATCAAGAAAGAATGCTGTATTTTGTCAACAGTTTTTCCTGCATTTATTGAGAGGATTTTATGGATCATATCCTTTCTTTTATAATTGTGGTATATCATGTTGATTGATTTGCAGATATTGAACCACCCGTGCAACCCAACAATAAATCCCACTTGATCATGGTGAATAATTCTTTTAGTGTACCGTTGGATTTTATTTGTTAGTTTCTTGTTGAGAATTTTTGCATCCATGTTCATCAGGGATATTGGTCTGTAAGTCTTTTTAGTGAAGAATTTGTCTGGTAGTGCTGGCCTCACTGAATGAGTTTGGATGTTTTCCTTCCATTTCTATTTTTTGGAACAGTTTCAAAAGAATAGGTATTAATTCTTCTTTAAATGTTTGGTAGAATTCCCCTGGAAAGCCATCCAGCCCTGGACTCTTGCTTGTTGGGAGACTTTTGATTACTGATTCAATTTCTTTACCGGTTATGGTTCTGTTCAAATTTTCTATTTCTTCCTGTTTCAGTTTTGGTAGTCTATATGTTTCTAAGAATTTATCTATTTCTTCCAGATTGCCCAATTTTTTGGCATAAAATTGTTTATAATATTCTGTTATAATTGTATTTCTGTGATGTTGTTTGTGATCTCTCCTCTTTCATTCGTGATTTTGTTCATTTGGTTCCTTTCCTTTTTATTTTGCTAAGTCTTGCTAGGGATTTATCAATTTTGTTAATTGTTTCAAGCATTCAGCTCCTAGTTTCATTGATCTGTCCTGTTTATTTTTTAAATCTTCATATCATTTATTTCTGCTCCAATTTTTATGATTTCCATTTTTCTGCTGTTTTTGGACTTTATTTGGTGTTCTTTTTCCAACTCCTTTAGGAATAAGGTTAGGTTGTGTATTTGAGACTTTTCTTGCTTCTTAAGGATGGTCTGGCTTCCTATAATCTCCCTTCTTATGACTGACCACCTTTTGTTGTATCCCAAAGGTTTTGGACTGTCATGTATTCATTTTCATTGGCTTCCATGTATTTTTTTAAAATTTCTTCTTTAATTTTCCGGTTAACCCATTCATTCTTTAGTAGCATGTTCTTTGATCTCCATGTATTGGTGTTTTTTTCTGAATTTTTTTTCTTGTGGTTGACTTCAAGTTTCATAGCATTATAATCTGAAAATATGCATGGTATGATTTCAATCTTTTTGTACTGGTTAAGGCCTGATTTGTTACCCAGTATGTGATCTATTCTGGAGAATGTTCCATGTGCACTTGAAAATAATGTGTATTCTGTTGCTTTAGGATAAAATTCTTTAAATATAACTGGTAAGTCCATCTGGTTCAGTGCATCATTCAAAGCCATTGTTTTCTTGTTGATCGTCTGCTTAGATAATCTTCTCATTACTGTTAAGTGGGGTGTTAAAGTCCCCTACTATAGATGGTAATGATTTAAATTCAGCTAGGCCTAATTGCATAGCTTGTACTCCTAAGTGCTACATTACAGTGTCCTGATCATTTGTAACATCTAGATTAGGGATCAAAAACTTAAATGTGTTCAGGGGCCAGGCAATGAGTACAAATTTTTGCAGTAGTTTGGATATAAAACAATTTGGGCCAATTGGAAACTCTGCGTGAATGTCTAATTCATCTTAATTCATCTTAAACTGATTGTTGTTATGTAAAATTGTGTCATTTATCGTCAGATCTCTAGAATCTTTAAAAATTCCTCAGAAATCTGGATTTTTATGTGTAATTCCTGATTTCAAAATGTTAAGAACAAATATTAAAAAAAATATACACTAAATAAAATAAATCTATGGGCTAAACATGCTCCATAGAACAATCTCTTAACTAGGTCTTCTGGTGCAGTCTAACAAGCTTGCTGGGGAAACACTAAATTAAGAATAATCTGCTCATATGATTAGTTAGGTAAGGCTCAAGTCTATGTGTGATCTCTGTTAAGCAGCAGAAAAGTACAGTGTGGTAAAGTCTGAATACTGAATTCAAATGATTGTCATCAAGATGTATAAATGTTTGTATATGTCAGGGACATGTTTGTGAATACACAGTTGACTTTGAGCCAATTCACATGTTTAAAGAGTTATGGAGCAATTTTCACTTGCAAGCTGCTGCCATGTAACTTGTACTAATTCTTTCTTTCTCTGGCCAGTGCAGTGCAGGCATCGTTCACTGGGAAGTACTCCTAAGGAGGGGTTGGTTCAGTATCCTTCAGTTCACTTTGTGCTACACCACCAAACTAAGCAGCCTGACATGTATTAATTACAATATAACAAATGTAAGGGTCATTCCCAGGCTCAGTTAAAGCTAGTCACATCAGCCTCTAGTATAAACAGTCAGGACTGGGGTCTGGTGGAAATGGCTTATAGGGAAATGGCTTTTCTTGGAAAGGTGAGAGCTGGAGTTTTTGAAGAAATTAGGAAATAATCTAATTTGGGATTCTTACCTGAGGATTAAGGTATATTTCTCTTAGGGGCAGAGCCATTACTTTTATCAAATTCTCAAATAGGTCTTGACACCTCCAGAATACTCACCATTAAATCTTTAAAGTTGGAAAATCATTAAGAAGATTATGGAAATACCCCATCCAAGCCACTTTTCCTAAAAGAGCATTTAAGGCAGGAAGGTTTACTGCCTTTAAACATAAGCTATAGTTTCTTACTGCTTTTTTTTCTTTAATCTGGAATGTACTTTCTGTACATCGTTTTCTAGCCAATTCCTCTCATTAAAAACAAAGCAAAAGTGAGAGCAAAAACTAATTTATAAAGCATTTTCCAGTTCCTTCAGAGGAAGTTTTTAATTCCTCTGAGTTCTGAGAACATTTTCTTTGGAGCTCTCTGATGACATTACTATTCTGCCTCTTATACTTTGTGTGTGTGTTTTTATGTGTGTGCATATTATATTATAATTTTTTTAATTTTTTAAATTTAATTTATTTTTAAAATTTCCATCCAAGGTAGTTAGCATATAGTACAACAATGATTTCAGAAGTAGATTCCTTAATGCCCCTTACCCATTTAGCCCATCCCCACTCCCATAATCCCTCCAGTAACCCTCTGTTTGTTCTCCATATTTAAGCGTCTCTTATGTTTTGTCCCCCTACCTGTTTTTATAATATTTATGCTTACTTTCCCTTATGTTCATCTGTTTTGTATCTTAAAGTCCTCATATGGGTGAGGTCATATGATATTTGTCTTTCTCTGACTGACTGATTTCGCTTAGCATAATGTCCTCTAGTTCCATCCACGTAGCTGCAAATGGCAAGATGACATTCCTTTTGATTGCTGATTAATACTCCATTGTATATATATATATATATATATATATATATATATATATATATATATACATACCACATCTTCTTTATCCATTCATCCATCGATGGACATTTGGGCTCTTTCCATACTTTGGCTATTGTTGATAGTGCTGCTACAAACATTAGGATGCATGTACTTCTTCGAAACAGCATACCTGTATCCTTGAATAAATACCTAGTAGTGCAATTGCTGGTTCGTAGAGTAGTTCTATTTTTAATTTTTTAAGGAACCTCCACACTGTTTTCCAGAGTGGCTGTACCAGTTTGCATTCCCACCAGCAGTGCAAAAGTATTCCTCTTTCTTCGCGTCCTCCCCAACATCTGTCATTGTCTGAGTTCTTAATGTTAGCCATTCTGACAGGTGTGAGGTAGAATCTCATTGTGGTTTTGATTTGTATTTCCCTGTATGAATAATGTTGAGAATTTTTTCATGTGTCTGTTAGCCATCTGGGTGTCTTCTTTGGGAAAGTGTTTATTCATGTCTTTTGCCCATTTCTTCACTGGATTATTTGTTTCTTGGGTGTTGAGTTTGATAAGTTCTTTTTAGATTTTGGATACTAACCCTTTATTCGATATGTCATTTGCAAATATCTTCTTCCATTCTTTCGATTGCCTTTTAGTTTTGCTGATTGTTTCCTTCGGTGTGCAGAAGCTTTTCATTTTGATGAGGTCCCAGTAGTTGATTTTTGTTTTTGTTTCCCTTCCTCTGGAGACATGTTGAGTAAGAAATTGCTGCGGCCAAGGTCAAAGAGGTTTTCTCCTGCTTTCTCCTTGAGGATTTTGATGGCTTCCTGTCTTGTGTTTAGGTCTTCAATCCATTTTGAGTTTATTTTTATGTATGATATAAGAAAGTGGTCCAGGTTCATTTTTATGCATGTCACTGTCCAGTTTTCCCAGCACCACTTGCTGAAGAGACTGTCTTTATTCCATTGGATATTCTTTCCTGCTTTGTCAAAGATTAGTTGGCCATATGTTTGTGGATCCATTTCTGGGTTCTCTATTTTGTTCCACTGGTCTGAGTGTCTGTTTCTGTGCCAGTACCATACTGTATTGATGATTAAAGCTTTGTGATACAGCTTGAAGTCCGGGATTGTGATGCCTCCTGCTTTGGTTTTCTTTTACAAGATTGCTTTGGCTATTCGGGGTCTTTTCTGATTCCATACAAATTTTAAAAATATTTTTTTCTAGCTCTGTGAAGAATTCTGGTGTTATTTTGATAGGGATTGCATTGAATATGTAGATTGCTTTGGGTAGTATTGACATTATAACGATATTTGTTCTTCCTATCCAGGGGCATGGAATATTTTTCCATTTTTTTGTGTGTCTTCTTCAATTTCTTTCATGAGCTTTCTATAGTTTTCAGCGTATAGATTTTTCACCTCTTTGGTTAGATTTATTCCTAGGTATTTTATGTGTTTTTGTGCAACTGTAAATGGGATTGATTGCTTGATTTCTCTTTCTGTTGCTTCATTGTTGGTGTGTAGGAATGCAACCGATTTCTGTGCATTGATTTTATATCCTGCGACTTCGATGAATTCATGAATCAGTTCTAGCAGTTTTTTGGTGGAATCTTTTGGATTTTCCATATAGAGTATCATGTCATCTGCGAAGAGTGAAAGTTTGACCTCCTCCTGGCCGATTTGGATGCCTTTTATTTCTTTGTGTTGTCTGATTGCTGAGGCTAAGACTTCCAATACTATGTTGAATAACAGTGGTGAGAGTGGACATCCCTGTCTTCTTCCTGACCTTAAGATGAAATCTCTGTTTTGCTCCACGGAGGATGATATTAACATTGAGTCTTTCATATATAGCTTTTATGATCTCTAGGTATGATCCTTCTATCCCTACTTTATTGAGGGTTTTTATCAAGAAAGGATGCTTTATTTTGTCAAATGCTTTCTCTGAATGTATTTAGAGGATCATGTGGTTCTTGTCCTTTCTTCTATTGATGTGATAACTCACATTGATTGTTTTGCAGATATTGAACTGCCCTGCATCCCAGGTATAAATCCCACTTGGTCATGGTGAATATTTTTTTTAATGTATTGTTGGATCTGGTAGGCTAATATCTTGTTGAGGATTTTTGCATCCATGTTCATCAGGGAAATTGGTCTATAGTTCTCCTTTTTAGTGGGGTATTTGTCTAGTTTTGGAATCAAGGTAATGCTGGCTTCATAGCAAGAGTTTGGAAGTTTTCCTTCCATTTCTTTTTTTTGGAACAGCTTCAAGAGAATAGGTGTTAATTCTTCCTTAAATGTTTGGTAGAATTCCCCTGGAAAGCCATCTGGCCCTGGACTCTTGTGTTTTGGGAGATTGTTGATTACTAATTTGATTACTTTACTGATTATGGGTCTGTTCAAATTTTCTATTTCTTCCTGTTTCAGTTTTTGTAGTTTATATGTTTCTAGGCATGTGTCCATTTCTTCCAGATTGCCCATTTTATTGGCGTATAATTGCTCATAATATTCTCTTATTATTATTTGTATTTCTCCTGTGATCTCTCCTCTTTCATTCTTGATTTTATTTATTTGGGTCCTTTTTCTTTTTGATCAAACTGCCTAGGGGTTTATCAATTTTGTTAATTCTTTCAAAGAACCAACTTCTGGTTTCATTGATCTGTTCTATTGATAAATATAGTTTAGATAGCATTGATTTCTTTTCTAATCTTTATTATTTCCTGTCTCTTGCTGGTTTTGGGTTTTATTTGCTGTTCTTTTCCAGATCTTTAAGGTGTAAGGTTAGGTTGAGTATCTGAGACCTTTCTTCCTTCTTTAGGAAGGCCTGGATTGCCATATACTTTCCTCTTATGACTGCCTTTGCTGCATCCCAGAGGTTTTGGGCTGTGGTGTTATCATTTTCATTGGCTTCCACATACTTTTTAATATCCTCTTTAACTTCTTGGTTAGCCCATTCATTCTTTGGTAGGTTGTTCTTTAGTCTCCAAGTTTTTGTTTTATTTCCAATTTTTTCTTCTTTTTTCTCTCCAAATTTTTGAGTTTCATAGTGTTGTGGTCTGAAAATATGCACAGTATAATCTTGACCTTTTTATACTTTTTGAGGGCTGATTTGTGTCCCAGTATGTGATCTATTCTTGAGAACATTCCAAATGCACTGGAGAAGAATGTATGTGCACTGCTTTAGGATGAAATGTTCTGAATATATCTGTTAAGTCCATCTGGTCCAGTGTGTCATTCGAAGCCATTGTTTCCTTGTTGACTTTCTGTTTAGATCATCTGTCCATTGGTGTAAGTGGGGTGTTGGTGTCCCCTACTATTCTGGTATTATTATCAATGTGTTTCTTTATGTTTGTGATTAATTGCTTTATATATTTGGGTGCTCTCACATTTGGAGCATAAATGTTTATAATTGTTAGGTCTTCTTGGTGAATAGACCCTTCATTATGATATAATGCCCTTCTTCATGTTTTGTTACAGTCTTTATTTTAAAGTCTATGCTGTCCGATATAAGTATGGCTACTCTGGCTTTCTTTTGTCCACCATTAGCATGATGGATAGTTCTCCATCTCCTTACTTTCAATCTGAAGGTGCCTTTAGGTCTAAAGTAGGTTTCTTCTATACAGCATATAGATGGATCTTGTCTTCTTATCCATTCTGTTACCCTATGTCTTTTGCTTGGAGCATTTAGTCCATTGACGTTTACAGTGAGTACTGAGAGATATGAATTTATTGCCATTATGTTGCTTGTAGTGTTGGAGTTTCTGGTGGTGTTCTCCTGTCCTTACCAGTCTTTGTTGCTCTTGGTCTTATTTTTGTTCTTTGTTTATTTCTTTCATCTTTTCTCCCCTCAGAGAGTCCCCCTTAATATTTCTTGAAGGGCTGGTTTAATGCTCACAAACTCTAATTTTTGTTTGTCTGGGAAACTTTTTTATCTCTCCTTCTATTTTGAATGAAAGCCTTGCTGGATAAATAATTCTTGGCTGCATATTTTTCCAATTCAGCACATTGAGTATATCCTTCACTCCTTTCTGGCTTGCCAAGTTTCTGTGGATAGGTCTGCTGCAAACCTGATCTGTCTTCCCTTGTAGGTTAAGGACTTTTTTTTTTTCCCTTTGCTGCTTTCTTGATTCTTTCTTTGCCTGATTTTTCTGAATTTGACTGTGATATGCCTTGTTGATGGTTAGTTTTTGTTGAATCTAATGGGAGTCCTCTGTGCTTCCTGGAATGTGATATCTGTGTCTTTCCCCAGGTTTAGAAAGTTTTCTGCTATGATTTGCTCACATACCCTTTCTACCCCTTTTTCTCTCCCTTCATCTTCTGTGACCCCTATGATTCTGATGTTGTTGTTTTTAATGAGCCACTGATTTCTCTAATTATTAAATCATGCTCTTTTACCTTAGTCTCCCCCTTTATTTCTGCTTCATTATTCTCCATAAGTTTGTCCTCTATATCACTGATTTGCTGCACTGCCTCATCCATGCTTGCTGCTGTGCCATCCGTTCAAGATTGCAGCTCAGTTATAGCATTTTTTATTTCATCCTGACTAGCTTTTACTTCTTTTATCTTCACAGAAAGAGATTCTAATCTATTTTAGATTCCACCTAGTATTCTTATTATCATGCTTCTAAATTCTGGTTTAGATATCTTGCTTGTATCTGTGTTGATTAAGTCTCTGGCTGTCGTTTCTTCCTGCTCTTTCTTTTGTGGTAAGTTCCTTTGTTTTGTCATTTTGAAGGAAGAAAAGGAATCTATAAGGTAAAAAATAATTAAATTAAGAAATTAAAAACAACACACATGCAAAAAAAAATCAAATAAATGATGATAGATCCTAGGTGTGTTTAGGTCTGGGTGTTGACAGGTGCTTGATAGATTAGAGAAAAAAGCGTTGAAAAACAAAGAAAGGAAAACTTTTGAAAATTTGAAAAAATGAATACAATGAAATATAATAAAATTAAATAATGGAATTAAACTAGAATTTGAAAAATTTACAAAAATGTAGTATAGTAGAAAAAATTAAAGAAAAATATTTTTAATAATAATTGGAAATAAAAATATTTTTTCTTTTTCTGTATTCAAGAAAAAAAGGAACGAAAAAGAAAAACAAAAAGAAAATTGAATATATGGACCAGCGAACAGACTGAAATACAATTGAAGTTACATCATTTTCCCCTAGAAGTCAAACTCTGAAGTAGTTTATAGTCTGTAAACTAAGCAGGCAGAGACTTGTGGTGTTCCTGAAGAGTGAAGTTTGCCCAGTTGGGCGGGGCTTAGCGTAACAGCTCTGTTCTCCACTAGGTGGCTGCTTGACTCACTGGGGTGGATTGTTGTGGAGCTTGTAGGCATGTATGCTCATAGGTGGGAGGGATGAAAATGGCTTCACCCAGCTACCCAGTCTCTAGTATTGGAACCCTGTTCTTCCTGATCAGCAATCCACACCCTTCCTTTGTCTCCGGCTTCCTTCCAGTCTCCACTTTTACACTGTCTGTGACTAAGCCATCAGGTTGCCAGGCAGCACCTCCCTCCTGAGTTTTATATCAGATGTGGCTGTGTTTCCCTATCCTCACTTCTGAGGGACTGTGGGTTTGACCCATTCTGACCCTCTGCAGAAGGGTCTCACCAAGCAATGGCCGTGTCCTGGCTGCACCCTTGAACATTTGCAGGATTGTGCTGCTGCCAGTGCCCAGTGACTGCAGCTGGGTACCAGCTGGCCCCAGAAAAGGATCATGTAATAGCAGCATTTCAGGGATTATGGAAAATCACAACACACATCTGGCAGCAGGCTTCACCTTAATGACCCTGTTCCAGCACCAGCAAATGTGGTTGTTCTCAGGGGTCCACTGGGGCCTTTGCCTGTGGGGTGGCTGCACAGCTTCTACCAAGTGTCCTACCAGCAGGGGAACCACCTCTCTCTGTGTGGCCTGAGGACCCTCCGAACTTCACTCTGCTCCTGGCGTTTTGCTTTTCCCACTAGAGCATCGCCACTTATCAAGCTGTGGAGTTTCAGACTATGTGCTCCCCCTATTTATAGAGTCTTAATGGAATTTAAACCCTCTCCTTTCTCCCTTTCAGTCCCTGTGGCTTTTTCCACTTTTCTACTTCTCTCCAGCCACTTTTTGGGGGTGGGTGCTTTTCCCATACCCTCCCTCCATCTCTGTCCTCTCTCTGCAAACAAAAACATCTCCCTGCCCTCTGCGGTTTCTCTCTCCCCCAGTTCACCTCTCTGTGCCACATACCTGCTGAGTTCTGTGGTTCAGGCTGTGCAGATTGTCATGTTAATCCTCAAATCAGTTTTCTAGGTGTGCAGGATGGTTTAGTGTTGATCTGGCTGTATTTCATGGATGCAAGATGCAAAGTAAACTTCCATGCGGTTCTGCCATCTTGGCTGTTTCTTTATATAATTTCTTTACAGAATAGTAAGCTCCATGAGGGTAGCAATGGTGTCTTATTCATCTGGAAATCATGGGTGGTTGCTAGTACATGGTTCATGCTCAATTTATTATTTGCTAACTTGAATTGAATTTTGCTGTCTTTTTGGATCCATATATCAGTTGGTGCAGTCAGTAAAATACATTCTTGGCTTACAAAAAGGTGACTGAGTAATGACAGTGCATTAGCTATTTGTGTGCTCTTGGGTTTCTTAAAGAGTTACTGGGAAGAAGGGTGTGCTGTAACTCTAACACCTAGAACAGAATATAGTATGTAGTAGCTCCACAACAAATATTGGTTCTATGAATGACTGACTATGTGAATGTACCTATTATTTATCCCTGTTTAGAATTTATTAATATTTATAACCATGGCTTTATTCTTTTCTAGCTATTTACCTATCCATCCACCCAAGGAATGTTTATTTTTGACCAGGTGACAGTCTGATTGCAGAAATGAAATCCAGTATAGATTGCCATGGCAGAGCTATACTTACACTTCGTGTTTACTGATATTTCCATGTCTCTGTGGGGTTACCTTATCCCTTGATCACTTCATTTTATAACCATCAACAAATAGGCTCACTCGCACCTCTTGCAAGTCCTTCTGGCTTTAAGTCTGAATAATCATCAAATTGTTGTTGGTCTTGGAAAATGCTGGCCTGAGAATAGGCTACCAAGACTTCTTTATTCTGCAGTCAGTTGGAATCCAGCAATTCCTCCTAGTTGAGGAGAAGTTCAAACAGAAAGATAAGGGGTGCCATTAAGTGATAAGAGCAAAGCACCTGTTTTTGGTCTGGCCAATCCTATGGGTTGGTATTAGATCAAGAAGGACATGGTGCAGTGATGTTAACTTACAGTCACATCTTATAAATGTTGTAGAGGGATCATTTCCATGTTACTAAGTCATGCTATTGTACTGGCTAAGTTTCCTGGGTCCTCTTTTTATAACCAGCTAGTATATACCTTTTCATTGCTGATAACATTAAAATGATTCTCTTGCATTTGTTTTGCAATTTCTACTGTTTCTTGATATTGATAGCATCATAGAGTTAAAATCAGGGCATGTCTGTTGCTTGTTAGTACCATAACTTTGCCATATGTTCTAAGGTTTGTGAAATGGAGAATAAATACCTGGGAAGTTGAGATTTTCAGACTCTTGACTCAGCATAAACATAAAGGTTTTCTACTTTTACAAGAACTGTGAGTAGCCTAACTGATTTAACTGTATCATTTGTGGTCTCCAGAAGCCCGCACAGTACCTAATACAGTGTCAATGTGTAATTGATGTATGATGAATGAAATCTTTCCAACTTTTCAATAACTGGCCAGTCTTGGAACCAGTTTAAGACTAATCTGTCTTCCTCTTCTACACTGAGTCAATCTTTTATAATTTTAAAAAACATATCAAAAAGACTCTTTTATAATTTTTAAAAACATATTGAAAAGATTCGAAGAGAAAGAAAAATATCATATAATTTTACTCATATATGGAATTTAAGAAACATAAAAGATGAACATAGGTGAAGGGAAGGAAAAATAAGTTGAAAACAGAGGGAGACAAACCATAAGAGACTCTTAAATACAGAGAAAAAAAAACCTGATGGTTGCTGGAGGGGAGGTGGGTTGGGGGATGGGCCAAATAGATGATGGACATTAAGGAGGGCACTTGTTGGGATGAGCCCTGGGTGTTATATATAAGTGATGAATCACTGGGTTTTACTCCTGAAACCAGTACTACACAGTATGTTAGCTAACTTGAATTTTAATAAATAATTTTAAAAAGATAAAAGACTCTGAAAGGTCTTTTGGATAGTTTCTTTATGCCCTTAAATCCCAGGGATAGAATGATGAAAGAACCCTAGGCAGGAAATCAGGAGATCCTGTTTCTGCTTCAGCGTGGGCCAATAACTTAGTATGCTAACTTGTGTGAATTGTTTTACCTCTCTGGGCTTCTGTTTCTTTATTTGTAAAATCAGGGGCTCAGATTAGATTTCCTAAGAGCTCTTCCATATTTCGCATTCTGTGAATCTATTGCTGAGACACCCCCAACCTTATGTCTAAGCATGCTGAGTGAGAGCATATTATGGGGAGCTCATTGCATTTCAGGTGTTTTCCTCCATATTGAATTAAATCCCTCATTTATCTTTGCCTCTGCCTCATACCTCCCACAACTTTATTTTAGGATGTAAACTTTGCTGCCAGGTTTTTCCTTTCTTCCTTTCTTTCTTCTTTTTTTTTTTTTTTTCTATTCTTCTTGACCTAAAGTAGTAAAAGAGTTACTATGACAACAGAGTAATTTTCTTAGATGGCCACATTCAATTTGCTTAAGTAGATATTAGGAGTGCAACATGTTTCATTAGCTCCAAGGCCCTTGGGATGTAACACTGAAGTTCTGGGAAGACCAGAGCTTCAGGTTAAGCCCATTGAAACCTGGGTCTATTGACTGTGTAGAGATGACATTTTCTTTATAGGGCCTGTGTCTTAGTTTCTTAGACCTGGTAAGTACCAAAAGTAATTACTAAAGGAAATTGTAAGAAGATCTGCTACTTTAGCTAACAAAAAAAGAAATGGAAGAAAAACTTTAAGCACAGTGCTGGATAGCATAAATCAGAAAGTAAATAGCCAAGATATTAAAAAATATATTTTGTATCTGTTTGTTTATTTTCCTTTTCTATGAAAGAGGAAAACAGACCTTTATCTAAATTAAAGGTTAGATTCCCAAAGGTAATATATTAAGCAGATGGAAATTATATGCAACTAACATCCAACAGTAAGGAAATAGAATAAATTTGGTCATTTGAGTAAAATAATAAATCTAATTAATAATCATTAGGGTAATACAAGTAAGTATTAATGTTTATTATAATAGTAATAAACAGTTTATTCAGCAGTGAATATTTTTTAAATGTTTTCAATATGCCAGACATTGTGTTCATGACAACAACATGGAATGTGTATTATGATTATTATTCCAGTTTTATAGATAAGAGAAATAGAGGCTTGGAGAGGTCATAGGCAAGCTGAGTAGCAAATTTAGGGTGATCTCATGGTCACCTCTGTACTTAACCATATACAGTACTTGAATACTCTGAATATATCTTGCAACTGCCCAGACCATTGAGGATAATGAAGTGAAAAAGAAAAGGTGTAAGGTACCTTCTCCAAGGACTGTGTTAAGTGTGTGTATGTTTGGCTACTAACTTGGAAATGACAAGTTAGACAGGAAGATATTATTGTTGTGTAACAACCCCATGTTGATTCTATGGGACATACTGGAGAATTTCTGGAGGGAGGCTAGCCATGTGCCAGAGATTTATGTTTTTTCACAACTAAGGAGAACCATGCAGGCCATGAATTGTTAAGATTTTAAGATCATCAGGAAATAGAACAGGTGTACATGTGCACCTCACATACACACATAAACCCTTTTATTCAATACACAGATTATACTTAGACACTGAGATGATTACAGGGACCCAGAATGTATTTTTTCCAGATTCAAAGTGTGGATTCTGTACTTATAGAAAACATTACATGTAAGAAAGCAGAGCAGAGCCCACTGTTCAAATGGGAGCTTTCCTAACATGGTAGGCTAGGCTGGGGTAATAACATCTTATAACTTTGGCTTATCTTTGTATCAGGGTGGGAGACATCATGGTGGGGCATGAGAACATGGAACTGAATCAGGTGGAGCTGTGGCTGTATCCTGGTTGTACTGCTTATTAGCTGCAATATCTTAGGAGAATGATTTTATTCAAATATTCTCAATTCCCTCAGCAATGAAAAAGGATGATTTCTTACTCACAAGGCAGCAAAAGCAAGGTCTGGTGAGTATGTTGGTAGGGTCTGGTAGCATGGAATCTACATAAATGAAGACCTGAAGCATATTTTTGGAGAGACTCTAGGAAAGGGGCCAGACATGCTGAACTTGACTTAGTATTCTGGACATTGTGATTGCCTTGGAAGGTCTGCTCCACCCCTCTCCTGTTACATGGTTATTATGCAAGTTGATTTTGCCCTGATTAGCAAAAGTCAATCAGTATTCCTTCATCCCCTTTGGCATAGCAATTTTGTCAGGGACCAGCAATAACTGCAGGTCTAAGCCAATGAACACATGCCATTTACCTGACCAGGTTAGTCAAGTCAGAACATGGAATTATTTTATCTATGATTAGAGAAAGGATAGGATCCCTCTCTTATTTTGGAAGGTATAATATACAGCTACAGCTTTAAGGTCTGGGGCTGTGCAACAACAGAAGATGTTTGGATGTAGTTATCAAATATAGGAAGGCGGAGATAAGTGAATTCTAAGGAAATAGAGCCAGAGCCCTGATCAAACTATTCCTAAACCCCATACTACTGTTTGCACTTCAATGAGACAATAAATTCCTTTTGTTGTTTAAATCTGGTTGATTTGTATTTTGAATTTGTTATTACTTTCCACTAAAAGCATGCTAAAATATACACACTTACAATTTTAATTGTCAGAAGGCAGAAATGACTATGAATTTAAAGTGAGCCTGTGTCTTGAACTTGTTCCTGGCAAATGTGTCAACCACTCCATTCCTCTTCCCCCACCATGTCTCCATCCTTCCTAACCACCCCCACCCCCAAACTTTGGACACATCTTTGATGTCTAGGCTGAGATAGCTTTGTAATTAGAAGTTAAACAAGAATTTTACTACTCTCTGGGGCACATTTAGTTCAAATTGTATTGCTTTAGGGCCCTCTAATGGACATTAACACAAAAGAGGGCACCAGGCCTTTTACTTTTTAGAGCTTTGGCCGTAGAAGACAGCAATGCATTTGTGTGTGGCACATTTCCTTAGCCAAGTTATCTATGGCATCTTGCTACTAAGTTTAAAGAAATAATATGTATGCACAGAGTTAAGTGTAGCCAGTATTGAAGCAGGCTTATAGAGTAAAATACATCATGTTTTACTTCTGTTTTATTTGGCCATCTGCTAAAGTATGAGATAGAGGACAGGAGGGTAGGAAGAAAAGCATGAAAATGAATGAATGATTCTAGGAACCAGGGTGGATCAGGAAACTGTTGAGTAAAACAAAATCTTGTGGCTCTGCCTTAAGCTCATTTTGGTGGCTCTTTAATTTTAATATTTAACTCTCAATTCCTTTATTTTGTACTAGAGTCATATTAGTGAAGGCCCTCCTAACTTATTTAATAAATAACTTCTAAAATTTCAATAGACTAACCAAAATAGAAGTTAGCTATTATATTCCTGTAATGAGCGAAGACTGTTGATCCTGGTCTGTGCCGCTGATTTTTTCCATGTTGGATTTAGGGATTCAGGTTTTTCTGTCTCATGTTCTGGTATTGTCTAAGTCAGGGGTTGGCAAATTATGTTCTGTGGACTCTTCACTTGTTTTTGTAAATAAAGTTTCATTGGAACACAGCTTCAAATGCTTATGTGTTGCTCATGGCTGCTTTTGTGCTATGAAGGCAGAGCGGAGTAGTTCTAACAGAGATAATATGGCAACAAATATAAAATATTTACTATCTATCCCTTTTCAGAGAAGTTTTCCAGCCTTTCCTTTAAGGCCCATTTGTCCTCTGCATTGAACCAGCAGAAATAAAAGAGCATGGAGAACTTACAAACACTTTTTGAAGCCTTGAATCAGAGAAGACATTCATTTCTTCTATTTACATTTCATTGGTAAAAACTGGTCACATGGACACAATAGATGTAAACAGTTCTGGGAAATGTAGTCTCTGGCTAAGAAGCCTCTTCCCAGCAATGACTTGACATTATGAAGGGTGGAGCACACATTTTGGCAAACAATTATCTGTCTCTGCTACAAAATATCTAATCATAGCCTTGAAAGGGACCATTGAAGTTATAGTTAAGTAATTAATTCCTATTCATCAAGTGTATCCTATGTTTCAGGAAAGATTTTGGGTTCTTAAAAAGGAGAAATAAATAAGACTCAGTCAAATAAGTGAAACCACCATATATATATCTCTCTTTCATTCTCGTTACAGGAAATTCAAATTTAAGACAGTCATCTAAATAATCATGGTGGGAATAATGGACTGATAGGGGAGGGGGATATGGGTACTGTCTGGTCCTGGGTCAGTGCATCCTAGATGTCAGCTGTTGGAAAATGAAGTTGTTCACATTCAAGAATCTATGCAGATACTCAGAATTAGAGCTCAGAGGGCACTGGACATGTAGAGCTAGGCTACACAAACCATGCCAAAAGCTTACCAAGGAACTGTGCTGGCAACTGGTGAAGATAGAAGATATCAACAATAATGTTACTTCAGCTGGTAAGTTAAGGAGGCAAGACAGGCTTGCCTATAATGTCTTTATACTTTAAGTTCCGTGTTTTCCCTTCTATTCTATACTACTCTTCCTTTGTTTGATTACATTCAATTAAGTGTCTATAATTTGCTTGGCAGTGAGGTAACTAAGTAAGACATCATCTTTGCCCTTGAGGAACACATGATTTAGTAGAGGAGATAAACACAAAAATAAGTTGTTTCAATAAATTTGATAATTCTCTTGAGGATGCCATGCCCAGGTGCCTAATTCCACATTAGGGGTGTTAAGAATAACTTTGTAGATGTGATGACACCTGACAGGTAGGATTAGGGAAAGGCAAAAGATTGAGTAGAGGGAGAGGGCCATCCATGGATATAGAATATCATGGAAAAACCCATAGAGGCCTAAAATACCATAGTCATTTGGAGGAAATTAGAGTTCCTGAAACTGTTGTAACATAAAGTTCAAGAGGCAAAATATTAGGACTTGGATCTCGGACGATAGCAAGTGTCAGCTTGCAGAGGCCCATGTAGACTATATTGAGGACCAAGGATTCTATTGTTCTGGTGATGGGGAGACATTGAAGCTTTTTACCTCTATATTGCCATTTTTTAAATATTACTGAATATTAAATATTCTGAATTCAAAATAGAGACTGCTGCCTTGTTATGAAAACTATAGTGTAAGGAAATACATGAAAGATGCTGCATATCCCACTAAACAAATAAGCCAAAATCAAAATCCCAGAATCCCTTATAAACCCCTGATCAATAACAGCATCCTTAGTTTGGAATTGGCCCAGCCAAGAAGTGGGGGAAACTCTTAGCTCCAAAAGTATTTTGTTTTCCTTGAGATTATGAAAGTTGGGATTATATTTTGAGAATCCTTGTAGCTTCTGTTTTAATATTATATAATCCTAATTTTTACCTTCACACATAGTTTTCCCCATTGTTCTGGGCCTTGTTTTACTTACAAATAATTAAAAGGCAACATTTTCTTTGTGGGAGTGGGTGGGAGTATGCCCTGGCATTCTGGATGAGTCATTTCTTATCCGTTTACCTTTAAAAATAATTTTGCTTTCGGTCCAGTCTTGCTGGATGATGAAAGGCACCTTGAGCTTTTAGAGGACAAGGGACTCCTTTCCCTTTTTAGCAACTTCTCTTGTTTATATCAATGCCTTATTCCTATATTTCACTCCTTCTTGCCACTCTTTCCATTCTCAGCTGTCATTGCCATTTGTTTTAGCAATAAATAAGGAATGAAAGGCAAAACAAAACATCCCGCCACGGTTGCTGACAATGATAAGTCTGTGGGGAACTTTTTCAGAAGCCTCAGAGAAGAGACTCCAGTGGTTTCTCAGCCCACAGGTTTCAGCTGCACTGGGAACAATGGCTCTTCTGCCTACCTCCAAAGGACAAGATGAGACATGGGCCTTGTTTTTTCTTTCTCTTCCAAGCTTCAAACTTGAACAAACAATCTTTACTTAACCCATATGGAAAACTTGCAAACACAAACACATTCCTCCTCTCCTATTAGTGCCAGGATGAAAAGCAAACTTCAAATTAGTTAATGTTCATGTAGTTAAGTGGTTCCCTATTGACTGGGAATACGTAGGTGGGGGAGTGGACTTGGAGAGGGGCTTTTGCTGTCGGGCCAACAGCAGAATGAAAGCCAAAGTCACTCAAATTGCAAGAGAAAGCTTAGGAGGAAAAACAGCACAAAGAAATCTTGTAGGTGGTACAGAGCTTCTCCCATATTGTATGTTGGAGTTCCCACTTCACATGGCATATCTGGGTGGCACTGTGAAAAATGGAGGCAGACGTTTGGGGAGAGACCATCCTGTTCCTTGTCATGGTCCATGAATATTTATGGAACAGCCCTTTATAGGGGTGCTTGGCGCCACCACAGTTTTATTGTTCGGCAGATTGAAAATGAATTCCAAGCTCACCCTTGGTCCCCTGAAAAGAATGTCTGGGCTTCTAGCAATGAGGTGGCCACATAATTCCTGTTGGAAGACATGGCCCTCTTGTTCCACAGCAGGAATGTCTATGCATACAATTTGAGAAGCAAACCAATTAGGAACTGAACAGTCCTTACAGCGGAATCTTGGGAAGATGGTTGTCAGCTGGTTTGCAGAAGTTTAGCAATTTCATTCTCATACCTGTAGTAAAGTAAGTATTTCAGGAAAATTCAGGATGACACTATCCTGGTGAATAAGAAAGGCCTTCCCCCCTCCAAAAAAAAAAAAAAAAGGAAGGAAGAGAGGAGAAGAAGGAGGAAAAGGAGAAGGAAGGAGAAGAAGAAAAAGAAGAAGGAGAATCAAATATTTTTAACAAGTTGAAAATTGGTTTACAGGTCATAAATTGGAAAAGCCTTTAATTTAGTGCAATATCCAGCAGTCAAGAGAATTTGATTTAATCCCAGAAGGGCTCTTTCTCTAACGAATAACCACATTCACCCTAAAATATCACTGTTATATCATAGATATCATAGGGGTTTTAACTACGGGCCCATAGAGTGTCCATGGATGGACATTGGGGAGGTACATAACTGGGTATTTAAACTTGCTACAATTCTAGGCAAATTTCATGTGTGTGTCTTTGTGTATGTGTGTGTGCATGTGTGTAAATGTGTGTGTTTGCACTTTTCTCAAAGAGAAGATTTATTGCTTTCATCAGATTTCAAAGGGTTTGTCAGACTTACATATTAACAACCAATGTTAGAGTGTTGAAGTAGGAAAAGACTTCAGATGTATCTAGCCTGGTGCTTTTCAATGTGCTTTGCTGTGCTCAAATTTTTGTGTTCATGAGATTCACCTAAGATGCTTGTTGAATGATTCCTGAACCCCACCTCTATTTATACAGGCTAATTTAATTGATCATGGGGTTGGGGCCCAGAGTTCAGCCTTATTTTGTTTTTCTATTCAAAATTAATTGGATGATTTTTATTTGTTTTTAATTTATTTTTAAATTGCAGTATAGTTGATGCACAATGTTACATTGGTGTCGGGTGAACAACATAGTGATTCTACAAGTTTATACACTAGGCTGTGCTCACCACAAGGGTAGCTAGCACCTGTCATCATACAACACTATTACAATACCATTGTAGAGTTCTGATTTTTTTAAAAAAAAATGTAATAACAGTATAGTGAACATACAGTGTTATATTAGTTTCAGGTGTACAATGTAGTGATTCAACAATTCCGTATATTACTCAGTGCTCATAGAGATAATTGTGCTCTTAATCCTCTTCACCTATTTCACCCATCCTCCCCCCATCTCCCCTCTGTAAAGGTCTAATTTTAATAAGAACTTCAGGAATGGTGAGCTGAAAACACAGGCCAAAGATTATACTCTGAATGCCAAGTGAATTTAAGAGATACAGGGAAGTGTAATGGTCAAGTGTACAGAACTGGAAGAAATCACTTTTCCTTCAAACCAGAATATCTGTGTCTTTTTCAGCTTTGTATATTGAACTTCCATGTAAGATGTCATTTGAACAAAGGCTGAAAAATAGCATGAAAGTTACTGACATAATGCAACACCCACATATTACAGAAGAGGAAACTGAGACCTGGAAAGGTAAAGTGGTAATGCCAAGGTGACAATTGCTATTAGTGATAGGATTGAAACGAAAACCTAAACTCCCCTTATTTCCTTGTCCAGACGTTTCCATCATGGCTGATTCTCCTTAAAGCCACAAATTGGAATTAAAACACCAGTTTTTAGCATACTATCTAAAAAGGAATACAGTGAGTATTTAAGCTTTCTTATTTAGCCAGATAAGGAAGTCTTCCTACCTGGAAATGTTTAAATTAGGAGAGAATTGGGTGATCAGGAGGCCTGAGTGAAGGCCTTGGGAGACCAATAGTAGTTATAAAGGCACATGGAGCACATGTGATTGAAAATATCTTCATATTGTCTACTGCTAGACTTGCCACCCAAGATACATTGCCTCCATAATGGTTCCAAGTAAGTAATTTAGTGTTAGGCCACCCATGAGTTCTTTTATTCATCTCTATATATGAGTCTTTTCTTTGGTTTGAGTAGTACTGGTAATTAATGGCTTCAATGTGATTCTTTAAACTTGATGTTAGGATTTCCAACATGGTATAAAATTTCAATTCAGTTTAATATTGGGGAGGAATAACACTTAACATTCTTCACGGAGTTTAGAATTGTATTCATTTAGGAAGATGAACTTCAAAAGTTTTCAAAGCTCAGTCAAGGTAAATTTGGGTGGTAATATCAATAAGCCAGGCTAACAGGAGTTGTAAAACCAGTCTGAAAATGTTTTCCAACTTCGCTCATGATTTCTGATTCTGCTGCCTTCTGACTTATAAAAACAGTTTATTTTCTTTGTTCTCAGTTTCCGTTTTGGGTTCTGGCCAGTATTGAGAACTAGGAATTTCAAGGCTGGTTTACAAAACCATCAAAAAAACTTTTTTTTTTTTCAAATGTCAGACGCTGTTAACATGGAGCATGCAGTGAAGTGCTATTTATCCAGGATGCAAATAATCAACTCCATAAAATAAAACCAGAATTATATTTTGTTCAGTTTTGTGCAATGACTATTGACATTCAGAATCCTGACCTGAGGCCCTACATATTCTTGATATGCTTAACTCATCAAAGGAAGATTCCACTGTTATCAGTCACTTTTCAATGCCAAGTACATCTTACCATATTTTATTGTATCATGGAGGTCTCGGCATGGAGGTCTTAACATAGACATATCCAGACAATTCTGACATGTCAGAGCCTGTCCCAAGGTCTGGGGGCATGAAGCCACTGGTGCTCTAGTTGAGTAAAGAAAAGCCCAAATTGGGGGCGCCTGGGTGGCGCAGTCGGTTAAGCGTCCGACTTCAGCCAGGTCACGATCTCGCGGTCCGTGAGTTCGAGCCCCGCGTCGGGCTCTGGGCTGATGGCTCGGAGCCTGGAGCCTGTTTCCGATTCTGTGTCTCCCTCTCTCTCTGCCCCTCCCCCGTTCATGCTCTGTCTCTCTCTGTCCCAAAATAAAAATAAACATTGAAAAAAAATTAAAAAAAAAAAAAAAAAAAAAAAAAGAAAAGCCCAAATTGTATCAGATGTAAAAGAATTTCACCCTGATGAGAAAGAGTTGTGTGTACAGGTTTGTGAGGTGGATGAGATTATTAAGGAAGACTGTTAGCTTTATCTTGGAACAGCCATATGAAGTTAGTCCTTTCTGGAACAGTGTCAGAGTTTTAGGAAGATAGGGCAATGTGCTGGATATTTGATGTTTGTGGCCCCTACAGATTTACTCTCTATCCTTTCCACCCTTCTATGAACCCCAGAGATGATCTTGGGCTCTCTTATCCTCTGGATCTGGTTGGGTTTGGTTGTACCATTAGCAGGAGACAGAGTAGAATGAGGTCTTTATTTTGGTATTATCACTCTAGTTTCCTTAACATCCTCAGGCTGGGTGTTTCTCTCAAGTGAAGGTCATAGATCTGTCAGTTGTCCTCTACTCTCTTCTCTCTGTCTCTCCAGGTTCCCTCCATGACTGTCTCATTTTGTCCCTTCAGGGCTGGGAATAGTGATGGTGATCCTCTGTCAGTTGCTTTGGGGTAGTGAATTATCCCATGTGATTTCTCTATATGCTCTCTGCTCTCCACAACCTGGGCAAGTATCCTTTAATTAAAATTGCTTTTATTTTCCCAGTTTAAGTATTTCATCTGTTTTCCAATGGTACCCTTATGGACAGGTGTGTAATAATGAGTCAGTAAAATGAATGTTGTATCATTAATAATTTGATCAGACAATGAAAGCATGCAAGGCAAGGAAGTTCTGGGTCTTAATATGGGCAGGAGGAAGCATTTTTCTTGAGATGTGTAGGCTTTGGAATTGACATTAGTACATAATTTCTCTGAGTCCAGCCATCCCAGTTACCTCTTGTAAGTGTTTAGGATACTGTCACTGTCTATTTAGCTCTGGTCTCTTTAGATAAACTAGTTTGCTCAAATAAAGTCATTCTAGAGATAAATGTAGGTTCCTCAGACAAAAGTACTGTTTTCATAATTCATTTAGGCCATCTTCCACTTGCCTGCTTCACTCAGGTCCTGATTTTTCAAGTTCTTCAGCTTCTTCAATTTTTTCTGATTTGTCATTTCAGTGCAGTTTTTATTCCTAGTTTATCTTTTGATTAAAGATTGTTTGGAATGATGATCTTGGCACCTTTCCAGACACAATAACAGCTATTAATAGTTTATGTTTGTTGAATTATTGCTATGGCCAAGTATTTTTATAAGACCCCCCCCTTTTTTTTGAGGGAGAGAGGGGCACAAGTGAGCATGGGAGTGGGGAGAGAGAGAGAGAGAGAGAATGGGGGGTCACTTGAAGCTGGGTTCATGCTCACCTGAAACAGGGTTCATGCTCACCCAATGTAGGACTTAAACTAATCCAAGCTGGGACTTGAACTCACAAGCAGTGAGATCATGAGTCAAAGTCAGATGTTTAACTGACTGAGCCACCCAGGCACCCTTGATAAATGCTCTATATGCTTGATCACATTTAATTCACACTACAATATTATAATGTGTGTATTATTGTTATCCCCATTTTAGAGATGAGAAAGTTAATGCTTGAATGGTCACATTACTAATAAGTGGCAGAGCTAGAAATTAAACTCAGGTCAGTCCATGCTGGAAAACACCATGTGTTATTTACCATTTGGCTCTCCACAGTGTTATTACAGGAGAAAAAAAGAAAGCACAGTCCCTATGTTTTTGAGTGGCTGAGTTTTTCTCTAAGAAGACACATTGGAAGTCTCCTCTACAACCCCAGTGTACTGAAAGTAATCAGAAATGTGGAGAAGTAGACAAAGGTGGTAGTTTGGGGGTTACACCAGGATTTCCCTTGCTTTGAGCCAGTGAGAGGAATGGTTTGTGATGAATTCTTACATTTTTAGCAGATAAATATTCAGCTATTAATTTATTCATTCATTTCTTTAACACACTTAAAACTTTTATTTTTTTTAAAAAAACTTTTAATATACAAGAGATAAAGAGATGAAAATGATATATTTATTTATTTCACTTGGGAATAGGTAAGTGGAACCTAATTACTAAGATTTAAAGATCTCTTTTCACTTCAGACATTACAACTCCATGCAAACTCTTTGAAAGTGGGTATTCATGTGAAGTATAAGGGCAATGCTGTTACTTAGAGTGAAGTCTGGAATCAGTGTATGTGCATGAGTAGTGTATTAGGGCTCTCCAGAAAAACACAACATATACCTACATCTATTCTATATCTGTATATCTCGTCTATATATCCATATCCATATCTGTATCCATATCCATATCCATATCCATATCCATATCCATATCTATATCTAGAGGGAGATTTACCTTAAGTAATTGGCTCACATGATTATGGAGGCTGGTCAGTCCAAAATATGCAGGCTGGTCTGGCAGGCTGGAGACCCAAAGAAAAGCCAAAGAGTTCAAGTCCAAAGGCTGTCTGCTGCAGAATTCCCTCTTTGTTGGGAGTAGTCAGTCTTTGGTTTTATTTAGGTCTTCACCTGATTGGATGAATCCCACCCACATTATGGGCAACATTCTGCCCACCATAAAGTCCACCAGTTTAAATGTTAATTTCATCCAAAAACACTGTCATGGAACTATCCAGAATCATGCTTGATCACATATCTAGGTAGTGTGGCCAAGCCAAGTTAACACACAACATCAACTGTCATAGGTAGGCAGAAGGTGCCTCAGGAACCGATACAATTAGTAAAAGCTGGGCTCTGAAGACTGCATAACCCCTTTTCTCCTCACCATAGTAAGAAGAGCAGAACCAGCTAGTACTCTAATTAAACAGGGTAAGCATGAGATAATGAATTCAGGAAGAAAGCTCTAGGCTACTGCATTGAATTCTAATTTGTGCTTGCTTGCATCCCAGCCTCACCCTCCATCATTAGAATATTCTTCTGTTTTGCTAAGTCAGCCAGTCATTCTCTTTTGTTGACCAATACCTGGATCTGTGTCTTGCAAAGAATAATGTCTTATAAAGATTTTCTAGGCCATATCCAAATCAAGGGTCATATATATCATTTATTCATTCATCCATTTATTCATTCCTTTATCTATTTAACAAATATTTATTAAGAAAGTATTAAATGCCAAAAATTCTTCTAGGTTTTGGGGGCCAAACAAACACTGAACAAAGTGGATGTAGTTCTGGTCTTTATGGAGCATACTGCCTGTGAGGTAAGATGGATAATAAACCAATAGTTTTATATTGCTCAAATAATTACCTTATTATAGATGTAATAAATAGCATGAAGAAAAAGTACGGGGCTCAATGACAGGATGTTACAGGATAACACAAGAATGAGTAAAAGTAACAGAGACTTAGAGATGACAATAAAACTTATTTCTTTGTATCTCAGTCTAACCCATACAATCCCATTTATAAATGCTCCATAATCTGTTTGCTTATGGCTGGAAACACACGAGCATGGTGATTCTTGAAGCTATGTGGTGAGAACAGCAGAACCACACATTGAAAGCAGCTTGGATTTCTGAAACCCTGCATTGAAGGCCACCCACCAAATGCCAGAATTGGACTGTTATGTGTAAGAAGTGAATTTATATTGGGTTTAGCCACAGTAATGTTGGTATTTGTTTATTCTGAAGTTATAATTACTATACCTAATATGGAAAGAAATTCTGAAATTGAAATGCAATACTATCTATGACAAATATTTAAAATAGGTGGCATTGACTTCTCAGTAATGTGTTAGGAAGCTAGAAAAGTTTAAGATTGGAAAAATGGAGGCCTATGCTATAAATTTGAACAAATGTTTGGTAAAGGTATTGCTTGTGATAACCTGAAGGCAGAAGATAGACCTAATGAGCCTGTAGTTTCAGTTCTCAACTTGGGGTGATTTTGAACCCCAGGTGACATTTGGCAATGCCTAGAGACATTTGTGTTTGTCACAACTGGGGATGAGGATGGTGTTACAGACATGTAATGGGTAGAGGCCAGGGGATGCTGGTAAATTTCTAGTAATGTATAGGATAAATCAGTGAAATACAATAATTATCTTTTGTAAAATGTCAATGATGCTGAAGTTGAGAAACTCTGTTCTAAGGTATGTAGTTAGAAAGATTCAGAATGATCATGTGAATTGGCTCTCACTTCCATTTTTCACTCAAATTACTAGAAAAATAAAGATAAATCCAGAAATAACTGGATAGTTTTCATACAATAAAGGAATATGGAAAATCTCAAATTTTAGGTCCTCTAAAAAAATCCTACTTCAAGACCCTAAACCATAACAAATGAGATCTAAAGAGGTTTTGAATGACAGTGGCTAATTTACACATAACCTTGGAGTAAAGATCAGATTAAAGGTATGTGACCTTCCCACCCAAGTCTTTGATTTCAACTGGTCTCAAGGTATCTGCTATTAATTTGAGACAGATTGTTCTGGGAACCTGGAAGCAAAAACCTAAATCAGCCTTGAGAATTTTGTCTAAGAAAGAACTTTGGACATGGTTACTGGAACATGGAACTGATTGGAAACTAGATTACAAAAGAAATTTTCTTTGGTAAAGCAGTTAGTATTATTGTAATGAGTAGTTACTTATAAGGGGCTCAAGAAAGTGTCTTTGTGGAAATAGCATTTAAGTGGGTCCTTAAAAGATAAAAGGGAACAATCAACAAGTCAAAATTATAGAACATTGTATACTCCCTGGGGCCAGGAACTGAATGAGAGCCAGAGAAACTCAGATACAGTAAATTAAAGGGGAATAACAATAGATGAGGCTGTTAGGTAGGATAAGAACATAAAGGGCTTAAAGGCTATGGTGGGGATTTTTGGTAGCTTGTGAATTTCTAGGAATTTGTCAATTTCATCTAGGTTATCTAATTTTCTTGGCATACAGTTGCTCATAGAATTTCCTTCTAATTCATTTAATTTTTTTTTTACTTTAGTAGTTTGAATGTGTCATCCCATTGCCTTCTGGCCTTCATAGCTTCGATGAGTGTCAGCTGTTAATCTCATTGAGCCTCCCTAACACATGAGTCAGTTTTGCCACTTTCAAGGTTCTCTCTGTCTTTGACACAGATACACTCAGAGGAAAAACAAAAAAAAAAAAACAAAAAAATTGTGAAGACACAGGGAGAAGATGACCATCTGCAAGCCAAGCAAAAAGGTTAAGAAGAAACAAATTCTGCTGACACCTTAATCTTGGACTTCTATCCTTCAGAACTGTGAAGAAATAAATTTCTGTTTAAGTCACCCAGTCTATATTATTTGTTACAACAGTTGAAACAAACTAATATAATTCCTGACACAGCCTTCATGCAATTTTATTCTCCTTTCTTGGTAATGATTTTCTCCTCTGTTAGATGCTCTAACTATAAGTGATGAAAACTAAATGTGTGTAATTGTTAGAGAATATCAAAGAAAATGAAAACCCTCATTCTTGCTTAATTGATCTGCCCATTTTTAGGAAGTATCTTCTTTTATACCTAGGTTAAGCAGATTCAGACTTTCTCTATAAATTACAATTCTTTTCTCCTCTCCTTTAAAAAATATGTATGTGATTTTCTGATGACAATCATTTTGTTGAATTATTTTTAACCCTGTTTTGCAAATAATCATTCACCAGAATATTGCTGATGGTCATGAGAGTAGGAGAGAACTTATTTTACTACACTGGTTGGGAAACAAATTTGGTTAGTTAGTTTACACAGTTTGTTGTATTGATTTGAACCATTTATGTTTTGGTTTATGTTTTTTTTTTTCTGATAAGACACATTGGGAGAAGAAAGTCGGATGAGATTTTAAGTCCCACCTAGCTCTGTTACTAAATAACCATGTTATCTTGAGTTAACTAACTGGATTTTCTGAGTCTACTAACTACTTTGTAATATGGCATTAATTTCATGGTTGCCTTACCTGGTCATTTATTCTTAATTCAATAAAGAAACAAGCAGGCATTGAGGAATGCCTATATGCCAGGCACTGTATTAGATATTGGTGACTCAATGGAGAGTAAAGCTAGCCACAATCTGTTTTTGAGGAGCTCACATTTTAGCGGGAAAATAAATATTTATCAAAGAAATACAAAAATAAATATAAAATCTCAATGTTTCTAACTTATGTGAGGAGAGAGGCTTTGAAAGCTTATCATGGAACTGGAGGGGTATAGGAGAAGGGTATTTTATCTAATCAAAGTGTTTGAAGGTCTCCTCAAGGAAGTGATAATTGGGCTGACATCTGAAAAAGGGAGTAGGTGCCAGCTAGGTCATTGGGAGGATAAAAATAAGCAATGGATATGGATGCAGTACTATCTTCTTACTATCATTACTGTTTTTTAATAAATGGAGACCCATTCAGCTTTTTTTCATCTAGTCAGTGAACTTACAATGTGTCTTATGATACCTCCTTGTCTTCAATAAATCTTCCCAAACTTAAGGTTGACATACCCACAGAATTTCATATTCTCAAAGTAATTACCACATTCATGAGAAAAACTATCAAAAAAAACCCAATTCATTGTAAATCATGGCCCCTTTACATTTTTCTTACTCTTGTTGCTATTTCCCATTCTTTACCTATGTTAAATAATAACTTTTATATCCACTGTATTTATCATATTAAACTTGAATTATGGAATTCTTTCTGTATCTTATCTCATGCATTGGAAATGGAGTTAATTCTCTTCAGCTTAGTCCTACCCCAGTTTAAAGCCTTTGTAATAATGTACGTTGTTTTTGAAGACTTCTGACCAGTAAACTGCATACTTCAAAAATGGACCATCTAAGCCCAACAGACACCATTTAACAACAAACCGTCTGATTCTCTAATACTAGGCAATTATATAAGGACTATCCAAAGATAATAAAATACCTTTTCCCCCAAGGGAGGACTTAAGTGGATATTCACCTACTTCTGCGCCTTTCATATAGCGTTGTTGCTTTCCCATCTGAACTGAGACCAAGTCAGCAAGATGGGTTAAGCTCTTCTAACTGAGAACAAACTGAACCCAGATGTGAATTAAGGAAAGAGGGCCAATTTTGCTTTCAGTCTTGGCAGTAGCAAAGGGCCAATTTTTTCAAAGCTTTACAGTACCTGGCAACTTTGGGTCAATGCTATAAAGGTCAAGCTTATGAATGTTCCTTGAGCAATTCTGTGATAATTACTTTGCCATCAATTTTCCAAATGGACAAAAAAACTGAAATTATTTCATTTTTTCTTCTTTTTGTGAAATATTTCTGGTATATGTTTTATATATATTAAATAGCTATATTTTTAGATCATTCTAAACTGGCTTCACTGAGAACTCTTCAAAATTGAGAAGAAATTGAGACTTTTCTTTGTTGAACAATTCTGAAGCAGAGATAATTTAATGGGTCTTTTTACCGGTCTAATTTTGAAAGGTGTGCATAAAAATGCCCCTGTAGAAAAACCAAAATGGATGAAGCCAATGTTTGACATGCCTGGAATTTCAAACATAGCTGGAGTGAGGTGGAATCCTAACCTCAGATCTAGTGTCTTAAATTGAGCAATTACTAGGCCACCAGGGTCTAACTGGTGGATTCATAGTGCTGGAATGTTTGGAAAAAATGGAGACATAGGTGAAAGTCTACTTGCATTGAGGAGAGAGAGAGACTTATGATCAATAAACAGCACTTAGTTGAAACCACTAATGAGCTACACAACATGTCTCAGAAATCACAAGTTTATTTTGCTTTTGTGAGAAGTTGGAATAACTTGTGGCTGAGGCTGTCAACACACTAGACCGCAGTATTGTGGTGGCCTCTATTTTTTCTAGTGCCTGAGAAGTGTAAAGTTCCAAGACAAGGGAAGGAGCCCTTTCATGTGAATCATGCAGTCATCAGCTCCACGATGGAAAACAACTTGAGACATACCATCCTAAAGCACCAAGGATGTAATGTTATGAAAGCCAAGTTCTTGATATTCTTCCACACTTTGAACACTCCCACATTTTACAGAAAAATATACCTTCTTGCAAAGCTGGTACTCTGAAAATATGGAACACAGACTTTCACCCTGAGCCCTTATTCTTTTTTCCCCCTTCTTTGTGAATTAACGAACACACTTGAGAAAATTTTGTCGTGGGGGCAGGGGAGTGTGTGTGTGTGGGGGGGGCGTGAGGGGGTAAGAGGAGAGAAAATAAAATGGAATTAAAAATGTACTTTTATTCTTCTGTTTTGCATTTAGTGAAGGCTTAAGTAGTCCTGGGGGTATTTCATTTCTCTGACTCTAAGATTTCTCTTCAAATCGCCATAATTCTTAGCTCTATACTTGGAACAATATGAGTGCCCTCTGGTGGACAAAATATCATTTTAAAGTTTTGTGTATATGGACTGAACATGGGTAAGTATGGAGAAAATAAGTCTTATGTTTCAAATGTCCTCACTGAACTTCTGAAATCCCTGGAAAATTAGTTCCTGATGTTCTGGGGTGGTGACAGCTATGAAAACAGTTCCATAAAATAAGGGGATAAAAGGCAAGCTGGAGTGGCACTCCAGGTCCTATTTGCCACTGAAATAGTGTCTTGGAACAAAACATAATTGGGAACTTGAACAGGGAACTCAAATGTCTAAGGGAAGGCTAATAACCCTAGTTCTTGGTCATCAATGCCAAGATCAGAAATGCTCTCATTAAGAATGTGACACTAATGAAACAACTTGGGCACAGGCAAAACCTCTTAAAGCCCCCTAACTGTTGGCATATAGTAGTTAAAATTCTTTAAGAAAGAAGGAATATGTTGCAAGAAAGGAAGTAAGGAGAAAAGGAAGGAAGTAGGGAGAAAGAAAAGGAGGGCTAGAGAGAGAGGAAGGAAGGATGGAAGGAGGATGGAAAGAAAGAAAGAAAGAAAGAAAGAAAGAAAAAAGTGGGGGTGGGGAGGGAGGAAGGAAGGAAGGAAGGGAGGGAGGAAGGAAGGAAGGGAAAAGGAAACCACACAGGTTGTGTAACACTTTCATATGCCCAACTAATGCAAAGGACCAAGCCAATGCAGGCCTTCAAGGGCTCATAAAGCATGTTTTCTCATTGTTTATTCAGATAGTCTTTTCCTTTTCTGTTGGATGATGACACATTAAAGGTTGAAGGTAGACTATCTGGTTTTTCTTTTGAATCTCTCACTTTTTGACTTACTACTAGGATAGCAATCTGATTTAAGATTCACCAAATTGACAAAGCCCTAGGATTATGGGGAGTGGTATGCAGATAAATCTTTAATAATTGTACAGAAAATAAAGCCCTGCTTTGTAACATTGATCAATTTCCATGGTGTAAATAATTTCACTATGGTTGATTTCAAGCTACCAGAACAATATCAGTGAATATGTAATTGGGAAGAGATGCACCAAGTTGACTTTCACAAATTGGTACATTGCGGCTCCAGCCTGCCACTACATAGGGGACTTTAAATTATTTTTCCTGAAACTTTCATAATTTGGACCTTGAAGATATACTATTTTTGTAATAAGAAAAGGAACACTCAGGTATAAGTTATTTGAAAAGCTGACCCCTGCTGAAGAAATTATTTGTAATAAAAAATGTCTCCCAAAATGACATATATCCCATGATTTTTAATTTTTTTTTAGTGTTTATTTATTTTTGAGACAGAGACAGAGTGTGAGTGGGGGAGGGGCAGAGAGAGAGAGAGGGAGACACAGAATCCTAAGCAGGCTCCAGGCTCTGAGCTGTCAGCAGAGAGCCTGACATGGGGCTCGAACTCATGAACCTCAAGATCATGACCTGAGCCCATGTCAGACGCTTAATTGACTGAACCACCCAGGTGTCCCTATCCCACAATGTTTAATACTCTTTAAAATGTTTCCAAGCTCAGGATGTCACTGGGAGCTTGTAAAAATTCTGTAAAGTAAATAGAATAGGTGCACATACTACCACTTGAGAAGGGAGGAATATGAAGACGAAGGGGGTTGCAGTAATATACAGGACTGGTCCTAAAATTCTAGTTTTCTAACTATTAATTTAGTGATTTTCCTGTTTTATGCAGATATTAAAAAGAAAAATTACAACTGGAATTGGTGAATTCTAACTGCTTTCACAGTTTTTCTCTCAACAATGATGTTTACTTTCATTCACTGCTTTGGACAAAAAGGATTGTCTACAGCTATCTCTTTAAGAGACTTCTGACTTCTCAAAACAGTTTATGCCTAAATAGTGCTATGTTACCAGTGCTGGACTCCGGAATGATTACAAAAACCACTACCCCTGTCTAGCTCCTGTGGATCTGGTAAGTAAGAGTAGAGTCTGATTATATTTCCCATCCCATCTTTCCCTTTGTTTAATTCTTTTGTTGGTTCAATGTTGATAGAGTTCTCGGTAACTCATTTCTGTAAATAATCCTCCTATTCTTGGGCTTAAGGAACTTAAGCGTCCAGTTTCAGTATATCCAAGACCACTCCAAAACACTGTGCCATGTGAAAATCAGTAGTTTAGGATGGTGGAAATAGAACAGATCTGGGAGTCACGAATACCTTTATTTGAACACTGCTTCAGATACTTACTCTGTGACATTCAGCAAGTCACTCAGTCTCTCTGATTGTTTCCTCTTCTGAAAATAATAACACCTACCTTATAGGAAACTTGAGAAAACTAAATAAGATGGTATTGATTAAGTGCTTATCAAAATACCTGGCATATTGTAAATATTTACAAATGGTAAAGGTAGTAGCAGTAATAATAGCAATGATAATATCATTAAATGCATATATATATAATTACATATTTTATACACAACTGGTAGCAGTAATAATAATAACAATAAAATAGTAATAACAATAACATAATAATAATACTTACTATTATATATGTATATAATTATAATTATTATTATTACTAAAACACTTAACTGAACACCTGATATTTTTCTAATAGATATTCAATCAAGATTAGTTTTTAGGTAAGTAGTCACTAAAATAGCAAATAGTAAAAGAGAATGATGTTTATCTCCTTAAACCCAAAACACAAGTTTCTATCAGGAACCATTTAAATGCTTTTATATTTTGTCTGTGTGTATTAGTATTCATTCACTCATTTCCTTGGCTATTTTTATTGCCCTTTTACTGACAAGAAAAATCTCAGCTGAGGTGAATGTACCACTGCTTCCATGGAGGAGATGAGGCTTAAAAATAATTTACTGGGGTGCCTGGGTAGCTGAGTTGGTTGAGTGTTAGACTCTTAGTTTGGGCTCAGGTCGTGATCTCGCAGTCTGTGAGACTGAGCACCGCATCTGATACAGAGAGTGGAGCCTACTTGGGATTTTATCCCTCCCTCTCTCTCTACTCCTCCCCTGCTTATGCATACACACACACACACACACACACACACACTCCACTCTCTCTCTCAAAAGAAATAAGCTTAAAAAATGAATTTACTATTCGTCAAGTTCATGATAAATGTATTGTTGAATATCTGTCTATCTGTCTATCATCATCATCATCATCATCTATCATCTATCTATCTTCCATCTTCATCACCATCATCATCTATCTAACCTATCTATCCATCTGTTGGCTAAAACCCTCTCCATGCTAACTGTACTCTTAGAGATTTATATGGTTGATTCACTGATCAACTAAAACTAACTTATTAAAATCCCTAATTTTATAGAATTGCCTTTTGCTTCCCACTTCCATGAGATCAGCAACCAGTCTTGGTCAGGAAGTGTTATTTTAAACATGAATACCAAGAAAGCAAAGCAAGAATGCATTTCTATTCCATAAGCATATCAAAGGTTATGGTTTTCCTTGAATTTGGAAATTTTGTCTGAATTCAATAATTTCTCTGTCTTTTTTAAAAGTATGATTTTTTTCTAACTATGGAAATAATTCAAATTTATTATAGTTTGAAGACATTAGAAAAGCATAAACAAGGTAGTACAAATCACTCATAGATTTTTTACCCAGAGAAAACAACTGTCCATATTTTTTTTGATTCACCTATATGGGTGCTCTGAGTATATGTCTGTGTCTGTGGATATACATATGTCTAAAAAAATAAAATTTGTATTTACTGGTTTTGTTTTAATCTAATAATACATGAAGATAATTTCTTTGTGTCGTTCAATATTATTCTGTGACCTTATTATTAGTGATGGTATGTATGCCAGTGTATTGTGGAGGGAAACCATGATTTATTTGAATAAATGACTAGTATAGGACATTTAATTTCCATTTTTTGCTATTTAAAATTTCTGAGATTTATATCCTTGTTCTTGATTATGAGCTGGTACTTGGTTTTAAACTGATGGCTTAGGTATATAAAGGACTACCTCAATCCTCTGATGCCTTCTTTCAGGCACAAGATTTAGATCTTCCAACTATGCTACTTTTGAATTTGGTGATATTAAAAGCTGTCTGGCATCCCTTTCTCTAAAGCGTCAATAGCAAAAAAAAAATTTTAAAGGAAAAAGTGTTGAGAGCTGTCTCCTTTGTTGTAGCCAGAGGATATATTACAAGGAGAAACAAGAAACACCATAGAAGGGCATTTGTTTTATTTCTTGATGATGTTTTTTCTCCCAGCATCCTTGGAAAAATCCATTCCTTTTCCTGCCTAAGTGGCGGGGTTTCCTATAAGGGACAGAACTGCTCACGTAGATGAGAAGGATGTAGTCAAGTCAGCCGTAGCAGGTGCCACTAGCACAAAGCGGGTGGTAAGAGCATATGTGAGCTCAGTGTTAGAAAGAGCCTCGGCAATGAGTCAGAAGACTTTAATAAAGCCAGACTTCAAGGCACAAGAGCCAGCTGTGCAATGTGGCAGCCCTGGAGGCAGTGCTAAAATCCTGAAATAGTCATTCCTGGATTATTGACTCTTCAGGGATTGGTGGTCAAAAGCTAAACATATATTAATATGTTTATAATTAATTATTTATACTTAGCACAACTTCTCAGATGTATTTGTTTAAATGTGTTATAGTAAGCACTCAATAAATAGTATTTTAAAAATAATTCATTTCTCTAAAGATTATAGAATATGTAATGATGTATACAAGAAAATATTTCAGTTATTAAATTATACATTATATAAGTGTGTATGTGACTATATGTACGTGGATACATGTACAATCTAAGTCTTAGTTTTCTAAATAAACAAATAGCCAAAGAGACAAGTAGTGAATTAGTCAGGGTCTAATGAAGAGAGACAGAAACCACACAGTAATTTTAACAGAGAAAGTTTAAGATAAAGAATTATCAGCTGTACCTGGAGGCTGAAACAAGATATTGAGTAGTAAGAAATAAAAATAACTTCCAAAGAACATAGGAATGACATATATAAGGAGCAGCCACTACTCCTAGGACTGAGATAGAGTACCTAAGGGAGATACTTCCTTCTTTCTCCCAGGAATGAGATCCAGACCTGTGGAGAGGGCATAGCTGTAGCTCTCTGGATTGTAAAGAAGTCACCGGTGCTGGCAATATGCCCTTTGGAAATTGCCTGAAATCTGTCCTTTAGGGTTCCCAGGAAAGCTGTACATGGGACCTTGTCTCACCAGACACAGCTTGAAAAGGATGCAGGGGAAAGCTGCTGGCCAGTGGGTCCTTCTAGTTCCCATGTACTGGAGAAACTACATGCTGCAGGAGTTTGGTGCTGAACAAGCTGCCTACTCTGTAGGAGCTGGGCACTGAGGAAGCCATGTGGCCTTTAGGAGTCAGCTGAGAGAACACAGGAGAACCAGACAGCAAAACCCTTCCTCCTGCAATGTCCCTCCAACACCCTCTGCTGACAAAGCTTAAAAATATGCCAGTTGGCACAGCATAAAAATGTTTAATGGGCCCAGATACATTTTTTGCATAACAGGCCATGAAGAATGAATTTAGAACTGAGAGGCAATAAATTGATACACGGAACAATCAGCTCTCATATACACATTGCCTACATAATAAAATCATGCCAGGTACCAAATTCTGAGGCATTTTATCAAGTGTCCTCATAAAAAACTCTCAAAGGAGACATTCAATATGTAATAATATGATATAAATGGCAATGTTCTCAACAAAACTCATGTAGAAAAGATAAATGTATTGTGATACACACACACACACACACACATCTTACACCAATTTATCCACAATGGAATTATTCAACTCAAGTTTTATTCATATAATGTTTCAACTAAAGAATCTTAATCTGTTATCATCTGAGGTAGAATTATCTAAGTCTGGATGTCTGGATGGTTCATTTGGTAGAGCATATGACTCTTGACCTCAGGGTCGGGAGTTCCAGTCCCACATTGGGTGAGGAGCCTACAAGAAAGAAAGAAAGAAAGAAAGAAAGAAAGGAAGAAAGAAGGGAAGGAAGAAAGAAAGATCTGGTTGAATTTTACCAATCATGAGATCAATAGGCCTTATGTCTATGTCAGCAAGGATTTGTCTTCACAACTATCTATATTTCCAGGAGCAAAGAATAGAGCAACCTTATGGAGCACAAAACAGCAGTAGCTAGAAGGACAAACCATTAAAGGAAATATATCCACCATGATTAAAACATTTTTAGAAACAGCCAATGTGTCCCTTGCTTCTAAGGAGTCAGTATCTACTAATATAAAAAGGGACAGTATCTAGTGACTAGCAGGAATCTTGCTATGTCCTTTACTGCAGAATCAACACTTTATGTTAAATAGCCAAATAGTATATACTCTAGTTGTTGTAGGCCACACTGTCTCTGTTACAGTGACTGAACTCTGCTATTATAGCTCAAAAGTAAACAAGTTTACTTAGTAATAAGTAAACAAGAAAACAAATTAGCTCGCTGTAGGTTGTTGACCTCTGCTTTTTGGGTAAACTATATTGTACAATTGTGTTAGTATTCTGGGGTTTTCATGCTATTTCTTGCCAACATAGAAACATGCCTTTCATGATCTTGAACAAAGAGGTCAGCCAACTTTTTCAGTAAAGGATTAACTACCAAATATGTTCTAATATGTGAACCATATTTGTGAGAAAAGTCTTTGTCATGTTCTTTCCTACCCTTTTCTTTCTACTCCATCTTCTTCTTTAAAAATTTTTTTTTAATGTTTATTTATTTTTTGAGAGAGAGACAGACAGAGCACAAGCAGGGGAAGAGAAGAGAGAGAGGGAGACACAGAACTCGAAGGGACTTCAGGCTCTAGGCCCTGAGCTGTCAGCACAAAGCCCAACGCGGGGCTTGAACTCAAAAACCATGAGATCATGACCTGAGCTGAAGTCGGTTGCTCAACTGACTGAGCTGCCCAGGTGCCTCTCCATCTTTTTCTTCCTAACAACCCTTTAAAAATATAAAAACCCTTCTTAACTTGCAGGCCTTACAAAACAGGTCCTGGGCTGTTGTTTTCTGACTCCTGATCTACGAGGGTGATTTCACAACTTTTTGTTTTAAATATTAGAGATTTTGTTGGCACATTTAAAGGGATTAAATTGCATCTACAGTGTTTTGGTTGCTCCTCAGCATGGTGTGGATATTTGACCAGATTGTTTATTGCTTTGACCTCACTCTCTTATATATTCATAATTCAAGGTTCTTTCATGCTCCAATAAACCCCTAATCTTTCTTTGGTCCCAGCTTGACATTACATAATATCTTTTATTTTTTATTCTTTACAAATTATATGCCATTCTATAGTGCTGTGTCTGGCCCATTTAATCTAATATCTTACGTTGATGTTGCCTTAAAGATATCTATTCTATATCGAAGCAAAACATTTTCCTACCTATTGGAAAACTTACCAACATGCTTTGAAAGATTTCCAGTATACACTTTCCCCCCTATTAAGGTGTGGTAGTATTTGAAGTATGTGAACCACTTAACCATGTTGCCTTTACCTGTGGGAAGTTGCACCAGAACAAATTGTATTTCCAGGCAATGTTTACATAATGTAGAAAAAGAAAATTCTAGTAGTTGTTTCTATGTTCATCCAGTCTAATTTACTAGCTACAGTTGTACTGTTCTTGATGTAACTATACAGAGCTGATAAGAAAGAGGGTTGAGGGCTTTTATAGGCTCCTATAATTCCAGACTCAAACCGCATTCTCCTTAGAGCTGTAAATAATTCTTTTTTCTTGTGTCAGACTGAGTATTAAGAGTCAAATGAAGACTAGACAAAAATTCACAAAAGTGAATTCTAAAATTTCAAAAAAGTTGTTACGATGTAGACCCACGTATTGATTTTTGCTTTTGTTGCCTTTGCTTTTGGTATCAAATCTAAAAAATCATTGTCCACACTGATGTCAAGGACCTTACCTCCTATACATTCTTCTAGGAGTTCTACAGTTGCAGGTCTTAAATTTAAGTCTTTAATACATTTTGAGTTGATGTTTGTGGATGGTGTAAATTCAGTTCAGTTTTATTCTTTTACTTATGGCTGTCCAGTTTTCTCAATACCATTTACTGAAAAGACTATCCTTTCTGCATTGTATTTTCTTGGATTCATTGTCATAAATTAATTGACCATATGTGTGTAGGTTTATTTCTGTACTCTATTCTGTTCTAATATCTGTGTCTGTTTTTATGCTAGGATCATGTTTTGATTACTATGGCTTTGTAATATAGTTTGAAATCAGGAAGTCTGATGCCTCCAGCTTTGTTCTTCTTTCTTGAGATTACTTTGGCTATTTGGAATCTGTTATAGTTCCATACAAATTTTAGGATTGTTTTTTTCTTTTTCTGTAAAAAGTGCAATTGAAATTTTGATAGATGACTATAGTTGACAACAATGTATTATATAATTGAAATTTGCTGACAGTAGAACTTAAGTGCTTTTGCCAAACATGTATCCATATGTGTGTGTGTGTGTGTGTGTGTGTGTGTGTGTGTGTGTGTAGGAAGTGATGGATATGTTAATTAACTAGATGGGAGGAATCCTTTCACAATGCGTATGTATATCATCATGATGTACACTTTAAACATCTTACAGTTTTATTTGTCAATTATACCTGAGAAAGGCTGAAAAAAAAAAGAGTTCACAAGTTGGAAATTTCTATTATAACTTGACTTCTTAAATGTTAATGTAAACTTGGGACAATACACTCACCTGTTCTCTTTATTAGTGTCTTCATATAAGCAATTGCAGTTAAAATCCTTTACTTGTTATAATGGTTAAATAAGATAACATATATGACAAAGCACCATCTGTATAAAAACTGATATCACTTATTAAATACCTTGCCTGTGACAGGCATTTTTATGACACTCCAATTTCCTGTAAAATATCCTACATTGCCCATGTCTCATTTCCTTAAGAGTTTGATGGAAACCAGAAAATTTTATGAAGAAAATATATGTGAAATAATGTTTAAATACACTATCTCTCTCAAGTCATATGTGTGCATTTGAAAGGGAACCTAGAAGTCTTTCTTAATGAACACCTATTGAACAGAATTCAGTTGACATATTCAGTATATGGTACACTATCAACAAACATCATAAGACATTATTATTATTATTATTATTATTATTTTATTTTATTTTATTTTTACTTTATTATTTTTATATGAATCACTCAATATCCACTTAATTTCCTTATGCCTGGGGATACCCATCCCGATCCCATGTGTTTATTGTATTTCCTTCCAATTGATCTTCCATATGTTTATTTGGATATATGTTTTTCCTTGAAAAACATATTTTGTTGTTTCATTAATAATATTTTTGAAAACACAGGCATTGTATTGTATTATAAATTTAATTTGTGGTTATTTCTTTTTAAAATTTGAACTTAGTGCTTAGCTGTGTCTATTTTTGCTGTGTTAAATGTATTACAGGTTTCCCCTGTTCTCTGAAAGTTCATTTTATGCCACTTTGCTTTTATGAAAAACCTGCATTGGTACTTGTTTTCACTAACTGAAAGAAATATGAAGAGGATTTTGCCTTTATGAAGTGGTATTTGCTTCTTTGCTTTTTGCTATTTTGGCTTATGAAAGTTTTCATGCGAACATTCTACTTTCAAATAGTGGGAGAAATCTGCATTAGTTCTGAAGACTTCATGAAGCAACATGTCCCGTTTTTAAAAAGTTTTATTTATTTATTTTTAGAGAGAGAGAGCATGATCGGGGAGGGGCAAAAAGAGGGGAAGAGAGAGAGAATCCCAAGCAGACTCCACACAGTTGGCACAAAGCCAGATGCAGGGCCAAACTCACAAACTGAACCATGAGATCATGACCTGAGTCAAAATCAAGAGTCAGATGCTTAAACTGACTGAGCTACCCAGGTTCCCTGCAACATGTCCCATTTATTCATTCATTCCCCCTTTTGGTAGACACATAGACTAGCTGACTCTTGGCTACTATAAACAGTGCTTCAAGGAACATCCACTGTAGTAGAATATGGCTGTTCATCAATATTAATTGACCTTCTTATGGAGGATTATTCTTTTCCACTATGTTGAGCTTAGACTTAATTATGTATGTTACTGTATTTGATGAAATGTAGAGACATGTAGCATGTGCTTTGCCTCTGCCTCTGTGACTGACAATGTTCCAGATAATTCCAGCTCTGTCAGCCTGAATCTTAGAGTCAGATTGATCACAGCCATCTTACCATAGAGTATACAAAAGAGGACAAATGGAAAATATTATAATCCAATAAGATTTGGAAAATGTTTGTTACTGCAACAAAACCTATCCTGTTCTGACTGGTGTAGAGACTAATGTCATGATAAGATGAGACTATAAAATTGTTTCCCTTGGGGGAGGGTTGAGAATATGTTGTAGAAAGGAGAATGAACCCAATATTTAACCACAGAGGTGAACTTAGGACTGTTCAAAATGTCAGTTTTATTAGTCTAAATATAGGGTAGGATTATACTGTTGTCTAATTTGGACATGTCTGTGAATATTTCTCTGGCCTATATACTCAGGAGGTGGTTTGCTAAATTACAACCTACCTAGCTTTTCATAGTGGTACCCTTTAGCAAAGTGAGAATCCTTCTTATTTTTGATGTTCTCAGAAACACTCTACATCTTTGTAACTTGTATCAGTCTTTTGGGTAAAAATTGGTATATCATTATTGTTTTCAGGATTCTTCTGAGTGATGGTGAGATTGAACACCTGTTCAGTTAATCTTAATCATTTTGCATCATCTTCTATGCACTTTATGGATTTAATTTTCGCCCACTTATTAGTCTTTATTAGTTTTGATCATTTATTAAGCATTGTGTTTCTTGTGGTTTTTGTGCTGATTTTCTGGAGTTCTTTGTATTTTTTTGGATGTTAAACTCTTGTCAGATTTTGATATTGCAAATATCTTCTCTCAGTCTGTCACCCATCTGTTACTTTGACAATGATGTTCATTAAACAAAAATCTTTAATTTTTATGTAATTTCATTAGGTTTTTTTGCTTATGGCCTGTAATTTGGAGTCTTTTTAAAGAAATCCTTCCCTACCTAGAGTATCAAAAAATAATCTCCTACTTCAACTTTTATCATTTTGTAATTTTGTCTTTGTAATTTAGATCTTTAATTGATTGGGAGTTTAATTTTTATGTAATGTGTAAAGTGTAAAATATGACTTATTTTTTCTTGACACCAGTTTCTAAATAATTCATATTTTCTCCAGTAATCTTTGATGCCACCTCTATCATATGGTAGATTCTCATCGTAAGGGATCTGTTTGTAGATTTCGACCATATTCCATTGTTCAATTTGTTAATTCTCCGCAAGGACCACACTGTTTTTGTTTTTGGAGTTTATTTATTTATTTATTTATTTATAATTTATTATTTTAATTTTTATTTATTTCTTTTTAATTTACATACAAGTTAGCATATAATGCAATAATGATTTCAGAAGTAGAATCCAGTGATTCATCCCCTACATATAACATCCCGTGCTCATTACAAGTGTCCTTCTTAATCTTACCCTTGCTCATTTAGCCATCTCCCCACCCACACCCCCTCCAGCAACCCTCAGTTTGCTCTATTTAAGATTCTCTTATATGTTTTGTCCCTCTCCCTGTTTTCATATTATTTTTACTTCCCTTCCCTTATTTTCATCTGTTTTGTATCTTAAATTCCACATATGAGTGAAGTCATATGATATTTGTCTTTCTCTGAGTGACTAATTTCACTTAGCATAACATACTCTAGTTCCAACCACATTGGTGCAAATGGCAGGATTTCATTCTTTATGATTGCCGAGTAATACTCCAGTGTGTGTGTGTGTGTGTGTGTGTGTGTGTGTGTATATATATATATATATATATGTATATATATATATACCACATCTTCTTTATCCATTCGTCTGCATTCAGGCTCTTTCCATACTTTGGCTATTGTCAATAGCACTGCTATAAACATTGGGGTGCATATGCTCATTCAAAACAGCACACCTCTATCCTTTGGATAAATACCTAATTGTGCAATTGCTGGGTTGTAGGGTACTTCTAGTTTTAATTTTTTGAGGAAACTCCATACTGTTTTCCAGAGTGGCTACCAATTTGCTTTCCCACAGGCAGTTCAAAAGGGTTCCTCTTTCCCTGCATCCTCACCAACATTTGTTGTTGCCTGAGTTGTTAATTTTAGCCATTCTGGCAGGTGCGAGGTGGTATCTCCTTATGGTTTTGATTTGTATTTCCCTGATGATGAGTGATGTTGAGCAGGACCACACTGTTGATTACTATGACTTATCAATTATTGTTCTATTCATGGCTGTTTATTCTTCATTAAAAATTTTAGAATAAATTCGTTGAATTTGTCAGTGTTATTTGGATTGGGAATACATTAAACATATATCATTTGATGGAGTTAACATGTTTACAAGCCTGTCATCTCCATGAATAACTTTTCTATCTATTCAGGTTTTTTGGGGAGAGGGAGGTTATTTAAAAAAGGTTTAGGATTTTTCTCCACAAAGGACTTGAGCACTTTTATTAGTTTAATTCCTAGACATGTTTGGTTTTTTTTATTGCCATGTTATGTGCCAGTTATTACTGACAAAGATGGATGTTACTGATTTGAGAGAATTGATTTTCTTCTCTGGCTACTTTGGTGAAATCTTATTAGTTCTAATGGTTTGCCTTTTGATTTTCTTTTTTTTTTCATGTAAATATATCATTTTTTAAGTCTTTAAAAAATGGTAACAACTTTGTATCTTCTTTTTTAATTACTATTGCACTCTACCCCTTGCCATTTTACTATGTTGGTCAAGACCTCTAATACCATGTTAAACAACTGGAATGATAGTACATACTGTTTTCTTCTCTCAGCCTCAAAAGATACAAATTTAAAATTTTATAGTAATAATTATGGTTGCTTTCGTTTGTTAGCAGACTATTATTATTACCATCATTATCTTTATCAAGTTAATAGTTCTTTTCCTATTTCTTGTTTTCTAAGAGGTTTTAAAAAATTAAAACAAAATGTGTTACTTTTATCACATGCTTTTTTTGTATCTATTAAAGTGACCATAAGAATTGTCTTCTTAAATGTATCACATAGTAAATTACATTTTAACTGATATTTAGCCAGGTAAGAATTTCTGAAATGAATGCTGTTTGTCTTATTTTTTAAAATATGCTATTGAATTTAGTTAGATAATCTAGAATTTTCATATCCATGTTTATAAATAAAATTTCTTTCTTTATTGTGACTATCTGATTTATTTTTATTTTATCTTATTTAAATGTAGAGGTGGCTTACCTGGGTGGCTTAGTTAAGCGTCCCCTTCCTGATTTCAGCTCAGGTCACGATCTCGTGGTTGTGAGATCAAGCCCTGCATCAGTCTCCACGTTCAGCATGAAGCCTGCCTAGGATTCTGTCTCTCCCTCTATCTCTGCCCCTCCCCTGCTCATGTGTGCTCTCTCTCTTAAAATAAATAAACATTAAATAAATAAATAAATAAATGTTATACTATAGCCTTTCAAAATGAATTGGGTAACTTTCATTGTTTTTAGATTTTCTGGAGCAACTTCAATATATGGTAGTTTATCTGTTTCTTTAAAGTTTGCTTAACTCAGCCACACAACTATCATGGTCTAAAATGTTTTGGGGGGGGGGTATTGTGGAAGAGGAAGTTTTGAAAACTGTATTTATCATGATTTCTTTAATGAGCTTTGGCATATTCAAAAGTTCTAGCTCATCATATGCCTCTTTTGACATTTTGTTTCTTTTTTCAGGATAGTTAGTAATTTCATTTATATTTTTAATGGTTTTTTTTGAGAGAGAGAGAGAAAGAGGGAGAACAGAGCATGAGTGGGGGAAGGGCAGAGAGAGAGGGAGACACAGAATCAAAATCAGGCTCCAGGCTCTGAGCTGTCAGCATAGAGCCCAACGTGGGGTTCGAACTTGCGAACCGCGAGATCATGACCTGAGCCAAAGTCAAACACTTAACTGACTGAGCCACCCAGGCGCCCCTTATTTATATTTTAAATGCAATTCAGTATGGTTGTTCAGTTGTTCAAGGTATTTTACATAACTTAAAAAATCTGTTATTTTTTGTAGTTATTTCCCTTCCAAAAATTGTTTATTTGTATCTTTGCTCCATCAAATTTGTCAAGTTTTTTTCTATTTTACTATTATTTTTAAAGAACCCACTCTTGGTTTACTTAACAATCTCTATTTCCCCTTCTTGTTCTTTATTTCATTGATTTCTAACATTTTTATTACTTCCTTCCTTTTTATCTCTTTGGGTTTACTCCTTTGCAATTTTTTTTTCTAGGTCTTGAACTGAATACTTAGATCATTTGTCTTTAATAAAAACTAGTTTACGCAACAGTCTGATTTTTGCAGGATAAAAGCATGAAACAGTTTTATTGTTATTTTTTCAATTGCTTACTTCAAACATCCTCCACTGTGTACCTCTTTCCCATCCCTTAGTAACATCTCTGGCTGCTCCAATTGTTTCTTGGTCACTTTCACATATTAAAAAAGTCCAGTCTTATTTAGGAAGTTTAAAAATTCAGTCCTGCTTTTATCTGGTGTTTACCTTCTTGATAGCCTTGAGTCTGGTCAGGCCACAGCCTGAGTGGGAAGGGGTATCTGTTGCTTTTTCACTTCTCCTTCGTCACTATTTTAATTCTAGTTTCTCTGGTGTTGGCAGAGGGAGGGAGAGATTAAAGAAAAGGTTAGAAACCAAAAGAAAAGTTTTTATGATATTTTAATTCCTTCCTGGCTCACGGTTCCTTATAGGAAGAAAGGGCCTAAATTGGCTCTCTTCTGGGGTACCTCTGTGTAATCTTTCAGAAGCTCTGCATGTCTCTTCCCACTGCACTGAGTTCTAGTCATGGCATTTTCTGACTCTTCCAAGCTGAACTCTCATAAATACACCCTTCAGCCTCTTGCTGGAGGACACTTTAGCTTGGTTGGTCAGTTTATACCCAGCTACTTTCCAAGGTGTCCATGTGGCTCACGGGCTTTCAAATCATATTTTCCATATGGTTTCCTTTCAGTATCACAGACTGTCCTTTTTAACATCTGTTTTTTTCCCCTTTCTGTTATATTTCTTGCTTCTTGATTAAAATATTCAAAGTTATCTATTTTCCCCTACGTACTGCTTTAGCTATATTACACAAGTATTGACACAAAATAGATCTGTTGACATTCTGCTCAAATTTCCTTCATGATTTCTTCTTTACCAAAGAGTAAGTTAGTAGTGTTTATTATCAATATTTTTAGATTAATTTTTTATTAATTTTCAACATATTTTAGTAATTCACAGAAATATAATCTTTGTGATGCTGAGTCTAGATATCATACTACAAGTGATTTACTGTAATATATACATATCAGGTACCACAGGAAGGCAAAAGAGAAGAGATCTGGTTCAGGGAATATTTGTACATGATATTGATTCTATGCCTATAACAGGAGAACAGAATTAACCAGAAAGCTGTAATTCAAACTTTCTCCACATGGAAGAACGGGAAATATGAAGCTGACAAGAGAAGCAAGGCTAGAGGATATGGAAAGAAAGCTTCATGACTGAGTCCTCTCACCATATTAATCTTTACTTTTTTGGCAGTAAGTAATGAGTATATATAACGTTTAAGGCACTATGTATGTCTTTGGGAGATTCTGACTGGATCTGTAATTGGAGACAGTGGCAGAAACTGGCTAGACGTTCACCAAATACATTTCCTCCTCTTTCTGTGCACACTGCTAATGTACCTTCTCACCTCACCTGTACGTAGCTGAGGCCATGCAACCATTTATCATGGATGGAAAGTGATATGTGAAGAAGTGATATGTGTCACACCTAGACCAAGGATGTCAAGAGTATAGCTTCTCTATGCTCTCTCTCCTCCTTTGCTTACAATAAGATTCAGATGATCAAGTAGAAGATTCCAAGGCCCCAGGAGATTGCACTGACACCAGAAGGAAGAAGCGGCCTGTATCCTAAATGACTGAGAAGAGCAGAGTCTCCTTCCCCACCTCCCTTCCTCTGCCCTATCCCTATTGTGATATCACCCACCCACCCACCCACACACACACACACACACACTTATTTTGTTAAGCCATTGGTATTATAGGATTGTTTAGCACAACAGCTATTATTTACCCTGCCTAATACAAGGAGCTTATGGACTGGTAGAAAAAAATAAGGCAAATACAGAAAATTGCAATACAAATTGGAAAGTGAGATGTACCATTTGAGAATGAGGAAGAGCTTCTGTTCTTTTGGGAGAATCGAAGAATATTTTATTAGTGGAGATGATAGCTGAGCCAGGTATTAAAAATTTAGATAAGATGTAGATAATTGGAAATGGGAGAGGCAGAAAGTGTGTAATTATTTCAGAGGTAGAAATCAAAGAATAGAGGAGGGTATTGAGAGGTATATGTATGTCACATATCACATGTTAGTTTGAGTGGCAAGAAAGGTGGAAGGAAGGAAAGAAAGGTTGTAAAGGTAGAATTCTGAATTCCAGTCAAAACAGCTAGAATTTTATTCTGCAGGGGTTTCTTTGTTTGTTTTTAGAATAGAGAGGAAGGAAAAAATAGTTTGAAAGGATGTTTAAGATAATCGACTCAGATATTGAGCTCAATAATATCCCATTGTTGCAATAAAATCCCTAATCATAGCAATGGCTAATAATAGAGTAGAAGACACAGGGAAAATGTTATACAGATGAGGTTGGAGAAGTGGTGGAAGCCCGATCGTGGCACTACATTCAGGAGTGCAGATTTTCTTCTAAGTTCCAAGGGACATCATCACGAGGTTTCCTGCAGAAGGATGTTATGATTTGATTCGCATGTTTAAATCAGCATGACTGCCGTGTGGAGAATGGACAGTAGTGTGTAAGAGTGGAAGCAAAGCACCAATTAAGAAGTGATGACTAAAGTGGAGCAGGTCTTCACAAAGCATCTGAAATCCTAGTTTTAGTCCATTCATTTAGGGAGAGTAATGCATTAGCAGGTCAAGGCACGAAGTTAGAAAAGAAATACATTCCTATGATTCCTCAGAGTAGAAGTACAGAAACAGAAAATTGAATGAATAAGTGAATATATAAATAATCAAAACAGTAATAGCAGAAAAATAAGCTAAATAGCCTTTTCTAGTCATAGAATGTAGATTGATAACATCTCAGAAAGGCTGGCTCTGATCACTCTGTTTAGGCCAACCTACTTGCCCCATCCCACTTACCCTGCTTTATTTTTCTGTATAGCATCTATCTCCACCTAAGATAATATAATCTATTTTTTTCACTCATTTGTTGTTAGTTTCTCAAGCCCTTTCAAGCTAATGCCCAAATAAGCAGGGGACTCATTTTTCCCCCCACCATTTTATCTCCTGTATTTAAAATTGTGCTTGGGAGAGAGAAGGCAGCATTCATTAAATGAATGAATGGACAGATGAATAATAACTTCACACTAACTTCACACATTATTCACACTAATGAACTTTCCTGAACAAAATATGTTGCTATGTTGAAAATCTTGAAGGATCAGGAAAGCTAAGGAGACATGCGTAAGAGTTGTTCTTAAATAAAGGGACACAGCTTGAAATAATAGTGGGAAAAGCATTAGCTTTGGAATCATATAAGAGTATATTCAAAGCCTGGCTTCTTCTGTTTCTAGTTCTCAAATCCTGGGCATATGGGTCACCTCCCTGAGCCTTATTCCTCATCTGTAAAATGGTATAATTACTCTTACCATAATGTAATGTATGTAAAGCACAGTCCCTGGCTAATACCTCCAATCCCCATGTTTAAAAATCATCTTTAATTCAGTGATTGCCTAAGGTTTTCTAGAATTCTTATCTAGAATTCGCATTTCATATCCTGAAAATTTGGCTGTGACTAATTTGTGTATCTGCCTTTGTTTCTTCCATTCCCCACTTGATTAAAATAAATAATTGCATCCTTTTTCCCTTTGCTCTTCTTGAATCTTGCTTCCTACCTACTATACCACACTGAGCCAGTGAAAACTTGTTTAACTGCACAGCGTTGCCTAGCAATGTCATGTTCCTCTCATGGTCTCACTCTGGGACACAGTAACTGGACTCCTGCTACTAATTCTTCCATCTTCATATCGCTGTATATCCGGTCTTTTAATAACTATTAGAAGGGACATTCTGCTTTTATTAGCTGAAGGTCTTATAGAAGAGTCACCATTGTTATTCATTCTGATAGAATTAAGCTGAACTGTTTCTCTTTTCTCCAAATCACTCAGGTTCTGTGTTTAAAAGGTCAATTACATTTATTTCAAATTGGTAAGACAAACATTTCCTGTGCATCCTGAAAATAAAGTGGCCCAATGAACAGTTTCTTGAGAACATTTTATTTTTTAAATTTTAAATATGTATCTGGCACTGATAAGTTTCCTGCCCAACCTTAGGACTGTGTTAAAAGTGATATTGAGCATAGGCTGGTGTCTGAAATGGAATTCATTCCCCAGGAAGCTGACACTAGGAATGGTGTGGGTGAAGTGACCTGGACCTGTTATTGTATCCTTCACCACTAAATGACCATCTCAGCCATGCTATGAGTTTGCAAGTATTAAACAGAAAAAGCAACATCCCACTCACAGTGCTACATCATGGAACATTGGAGGTGGGCCAGATGTAATAAGTATAATTGGAAAGAGAAGTCATTTCAAATCACTAATCTGTAGATGACAAGGCAATCTTAAAGCACCAATCAATGGTCAGCTTGTTTTTAGAATCCTCAAGGCAAGACTATTCAAATGCAGGAAAAGAATTTAGAGTCTCCTACTGTGTGGCAACGGGATATTCTATCTTACCAGCAGCTTTAGCAATGCCCTCAGAGGCCTTAAATACAGAGTCAGGAATCAGACCTAATCCTGCTCAACTACATACATTTAACCACTACCTTATACCGCATGGGTTTTAAATGCAAATGCCTACTGGGCTAGTCAGGTAGTTGGGTTAAACTGGAGACACTGTGCCCATTTAAAAGTCAGCCACTACTGAGTTATAGGACTGTACTGCATGCAAGAATGCAGGTCCACTGATGCCAGATCATCTCATTTCTTTAGGAAAGTCTGATTATCTGAATTTTATAGTGAAATGTCTTGATTTTTTACATGTTGACAGTTTAGTAAAACAGTGCAGTCAAACATGTCTTTGGGACAGATGCAGCACTGGGTCCAGCAGTCTGTTACTTCTGTGTATAGTCTCTGCTATTTGTGGGTATAGGCTGGAACCAATACATATTATTCCTAGGGTCCCACAGGCTCTCCAGGGAAAGCACAAGTATGTTCTGGGTGAGAAACCATAGGTCAAATTTCATCTAACAAAACTAACTCTCAAATGGAGAATATACAAATATTCCCTTTATGTAGCTACTCCTATCCCACAAGAGGGTAGGAAAAAGTTCCCAGAGAAGAGAATTATGAGAAAGGAAGGAGGGGGGGAATGTCCAAGTGTCCAGGGAGAGGGGAGAGAATAAGAAAGAAGATGTGGTGGCAGAAACCTCTGGTTGGGTTCCAGTCTTTTGTTCTGTCAGGGAGAATGACCCACTGCCTATCACAAAGCAATGTTAGATTCTGTTATGGCCTTGATCAGTCTGGAAATCTAAGGTTTCTTTAAATAAACAATATGGCCTTGGGCGTCAAGTTTTAGCAAACTCATTACCACTGTAAAGGAAAAATACAACCCAATGTCAGCAATATTCATTCTATTTTCTCTGCCCCTGCAGGAATCTGGTCCTTGTTTGGCTACTGCATTCCTCAACTTCCCCTGAGAGAAGGAGACAGGTGAGCTTTTGCTATAATCAGGGAGGTCCTGGGAGGCATTGTATTAGTTAAAAAAGATACGTCCCTGCACTTGAACACATTGTTGGGATACTTTCAGTTTGATAACTGGAATCAAAAATTGGATCCTGCCTAAGTCCATTTTTACTGGTGAAGGCAGTGAAAAGTATATCCTTGGAGCCCTCTGAATATTCCATTTCTTTGTCTTTGAGACACCCATTGGGCCCAGGAATCCATCTTAGGTTCTATTCTTATGCTCAAATGATGGTTGATGAATGTCTACAAAGGAAAAAGGTATAATCCTTCCGAAGGTATTTGTAATTTCAAAGGTTTGAAGATAAGAGTAACTGGCGTCAGACCCCTGAAAAATGAAGCTACAATTCCTGGGACAAGGACTTGTTTGGTAGAGAGAGCAGCAGACATCCCTGGAGATGATCCAGGCAGTATGGAAAAGCCACAGTGGTAAAAAATTGAAGTCCTGGAACAACAGTTTCCTTTCAGTGAGCTCAAAGCCACAGCCTGGATTAAGAATATCATTGTATGACCTTTAAAGCTAGGTGATGTTTTAAGGGCAGGAAGGTGTGTTGTACAGGGCATAAGAACCAGCTCAAGGCTAAAATGAGGCCAAGCCTCTGAAGTCTTTAAGTTTCCTGGACTATTGCAAAATGGAGGCATAGCAAGCAGAATCATGGCTCCCTGAGTTTTCCATGCCCTAACCCTTCAAATCTATGAATATGTTAACTTACATGGCAAAAGGGACTCTGCAGATATGATGGAGTATAGGATCTTGAGACAAGGAGACTATTCTGGATTGTCCAGTTGGACCCACTGTATTCACATGGGTCTTTATAAGAAGAAAACAAGAGTGTTAGAGTCAGAGAGAGATTAGAAGATGCCCTATTGCTGGCCTTGAGGATGAAGAGCCACTAGCAAAGGAATGCAGGCAGCCTCTAGACACAGAAAAAGGCAAGAAAACTCATTGTCTCCTAGAGCCTCCAGAAGGAAGGCAGCCCTGCCAACAATTTGACTTTAGCCCAGTGAGACATATTTTGGGCTTCTGACGTGTAGAACTTAAGAAAATACATTTGTGTTGCTTTAAACTACTGCATTTGTGGCAATTTCATATAGTAGGCAATAAGAAACTAACACAGTGGGCAAACATGTTTTGTTTTTAAAAAATGAAAAAAATTGCCCACTTAAAAAATCCTATTTTATATAAAAATCTGTATTTGTGGTATCTTCAAAAACAAACTGAAAGCTTTGCTAAAGCTGTTCTTATGTTTGTTCTGGAAGAGTATGTTGCACTGTGCTGCAGCCTTCTGATGAGGATTGACTTTCAAGTTTACCATGATTTCCACTACCCCTTACTATCAAAGTTATTGTAACATCTCTCTCCATTTTTATATGCCATGTGTCCCCTTTGGGCATTTGGATTTAAGCTCCTTGCCTAGGTGATTGTAGGTCATTTTCTTTGACAAGCAGCATGATTGGCTTTAGAGGTTGGAATTCGGCTGAATTTGCAAGTTGGTGTTAAGTGAGCCCAGCTGCCTATGCTGAAGAAACTAAGGAAATAGGAACCTAGACGATTAGTACGTTATCTGTACTAGGAAATGGGAATATTGCTTGGCTTCTTTAAAAATATCTCTAGTTGGGGGGCGCCTGGGTGGTTCAGTCAGTTGATTGTCTAACTTGAGCTGAGGTCATGATCCCATGGTTCATCAGTTCGAGCTCCGCCTCTGGCGCTGTACTATTAGGACAGAGCCTGCTTGTGATTCTCTTTCTCTCCTTCTCTGCCGCTCCCCAACTTGCACACGCTCTCCCCGCCCACCCCAATGAATTAACATTTAAAAAAAACTCTAGTTGGCACCTGAGGATTCCCCCTCCTTTTACAGAGGGGCCTTGTCAGTAACTCATCAAGCTCAATAAGCTGATATCATAAAGCCAGAGGGGCCTGCGGAAGAATCCTGCACAACCCAGTCTCTGTGGAGTTTTCCTCACAATTGTCCACTGAGAGAGGCAGAGGACCCAATTCTGGATGTCAGCAGTTGTGACAACAGGTACATGGAGACCGTGTGGTGACAGGCACAGGTGTAGTGAGAAATGGCTGATGGTGGTCAGAAATGCTCTTGTTGTGGCACGTGGAGCATGTTACCACAGGGCCTCATTTACTACAGCTGAGTAACTTGGTATAGAACTAACAGCCCTAAGTGGCATTGTTTTCCTATTACTCAGCATGGTAATATGTTGGGAGCATTTGCTCTGCTCTGTCTAGCATAATGGTGTCATGGTGAGTTTCCCAGGATTTTATTGTCACTGATGTGAAATAGCTGTGTTTTTTTCTCCAACACTATAATTTTCCGTGTTCTGATCCTGCAATCATAGCACCATTTGGGTTAACTCAATTGCTTCGTCGCTTTGGTAAAGACAGCCCACACATAATAGCAATTTAAAAAATCATACAATTTTAATAATTGAGTGACTAAGATCCAAAGTGTCTGATACAGGAAGCTCATAATATTTTGTAATACAATTTTGAAAAGATAATAGAGGGTAGAGAAATGAGTCTGACAAGGAAATGACAACACTTTCTTAAAGTACTGCTATTAAGTGGGCATGACAAGCCCAGCTGGTTACCTACAACATTTAGCAAAGAATGACACCCTTCAGAGCTGCTGCCAGGGGCAACTTGCACACAATGAGGGTAGCGTGGTGGTGAGTTGTTTTCTTTCCTCTTTTCTGCTCTGCTGCCTATGCTTCTAAGGCTCATTGTACCACTCTCCCACCCCTTCCCACTCCTTACAGATCTGGTGGAGCTAAGGGACCCTAGAACCTGTTTCCATTTTAAGCTTTCTCTTTAATTTTTCCTGCAGAGGTTTTCACGTGGTTTTGTTTTTCCCCAAAGCACTAGAATCCTTTCTTCAAGAGAAACATTTCATGGAATTCGAATATGTAATACATATAAAAGCAGTAAACTCTGATTGAATTTCCTTGGGTCCTTACAATCCAGGCTTTCCCTTTTCTCCACCACTCACAGGGACACAGGTAAAAATGTTTGAAATACATTGGCTTGGAGCTTGCTGAGAACCCTTGAAGATGCTTTGAAATGATGTTTCCAAAGTTTGTTTCAAGCCAAGGCTATAGAATTTCTAATTCAATCACGTGGCTAAAAATTCCGAGATTTGAACACCACTCTGTGGGTAAGGCTCAGAGGACCTTCCAGATTAACAGGGCATTTTAAAATTTATTTTTAAGTTAATTTACTTACTTATCTAGGTTTGGTAATGGTTTGTTTGTTTGGTAAGCTTGAGGGAAATGTTAGAATTTGAAAAGTTTCCCCCAGTGGTCTGTAACCATCAGAATTTATTTCAAGCAATTTCTTTCAGACTTGTAAGAAGTGTGTGTCAAAATTCTAATGTCCTAGGCACTTTGTTCTCTCTCAAATGTAGCTTTCTCATCCCTAGAGGTTTGTGTGAAACAGTTTCTACTCTTGTTTTATTGCACAGAGATTCTGGAAAATTGATTTTTTAGCTATCCCTTCCACAGAGCAACACACACTTCAGCATCTTCTTCTATCAAATGACCACAAAGGGTTAAAATGGCACCTGGGTCACATAGGCTTAAAAGTCTCAGTTCTGCTGCTTTCAGATTGGGCTGTGGAAGCTCCAAGAGGCCAATTGAATTTCTAATGACATGTGTTATTCTTTTTGGGTTTCTCGTGTGTCAGATTAAAATATAACTAAGCTACTGAAGGAGATTTGGAAATCTCTAGGTGACAGTCTTGACTTTGGTAAAGAAGCTGTTAACACACAGAGGTGAATTGAAGTCCACCCCAGGTCATTGGTCATCAGGTAGAGAGTGCAGATTTATCTGGTGCCAAAGCCAAATTTCAGTATGCCTAGCATTTCTGCTGTATTCACAGGATACTGTAGTATTGTACCTTAGATGAAGTCTCCTTGGAGGTGAGAGCTCACTGTAAAATTAAAGAAAATAGCCTATGTTTTATTTTTGATTCCAGGATCAAACTCAGAAAGTTATCTTAAGTCAATTTCAACCCTTCAGGAGCTCAGTTGTTCTCCAAGGGAAAATCACTTCAGCTGTGTAGGTTGCTTTAGAGAAAAAAACGGTGTTAGCAGAAGAATTGCCTTTTTTACTTTAATGCTGTGGACAGTGAGTGGCCAATTTACTCAGATCTGAAGGCTATGAGCTTAGACAGGTGGTTTTGAATGCCCAGCCCAGCTCAAAGTCATGAGAGTAGATCAGAGCAGATGGTGGTGTTTGGTGTTCCTGTCTAAATTGTATAGTCACTATTGCCAGACATTTAGGCACACAGTAGGGAGGAGAAATTTCCTCTTGTCCTGCAAGGCTGAGTCAGTCTCTCTTTTCTTTTTCCCTCTCATTCAATGCCTCTCTCTTAAACTGACTTTGTCAGATCAGCCTACAAATATTCCCAAATCATTTTCCTTTTTTGAATTTCTGAAATAATGCTCCAGATTAACTTGAAATTTCACTCTTTACTTAAATGGTTACTTTTGGTAGAGATGGGAGTCAAGCGCAGAATATTCCTCTGTTTAGAATATTATTTACCATTTCCACTTGTCTAAACCTTCTATAATAGAATTCCCAAGGACTGCTGTCTCTCTTCATAAGAGAATTCTACCTCCATGCTTCATTGATAGCAGACTTGACTTGTAAATTACTTTGTCTGATTAAATGTGAATGAAAGTTACTTAGGTCACTTCCGAAGAGCGGCTTTACGAGTCACTGCATGGTTCTGTCAATTATTCTTTTTTCTCCGCCATCAGATATGTTCAAATAGGACATATTATGTCAACCTAGTTGCAGAATCAAAAAGATATCCAGCTGAGCCATGATGGATTTGTAATATAAGAACAAAAAGAGATCGTAGCTGAGATTTTGGGATTGTTTATTACCACAACATATCCCAGTATAATCTGACTAATGCACTTGTTCATCTTTTAAAGCCCAATTCAATGTTATCTCTTCTATGAAACCTCTTGTCTATATTATCACATGTTGCTTAATATTAAATTTACTATTTTATAAGTAATATAACATTGGAAAAGTTATTTAATCTTCCTAAGGTTTAGGAATATTCTTTATATTTTACCTGTAAAATAAGGAAAATACTAATATCTCAAGGATTGTCACAAAGCTTAAGATAATTCATGTGAAGTTCTCAGCACTCAGTAATTGTTAACTATTATTTATCTTTAGTTTTTTTGTTTATCATTCTTAGTAACTGGCACATTGCCTTGCATTTTGGAAATGCTCAATAACTGTTGAGTAAATAAGTGAAAAAAAGAGATGCATATTTATATCTATATTCTTTTGCTTTCTCCTTAAGAGTTGAGAGTAGATCTACTAGAAGGTCTACCATGGAATTTGCTTTGGACTAGACAGCTGGATAGGAGAAGAGCATAATTTTTGTTTTTATTTGCAAGTCACCTTGAATTTTTGAGGATCTAGAGAAAAAAATCAGAAAAGGATTTCCTACTCTCTGTTAGCAGAATTTACTTGAGTTTCTCTTCTAGGTTGGATGAGGCACAAACCAGTGCACTTTTGCTTGTCTTCTGCCACTCTTTGCCAGATAATTCTATGTGAATGAGCTAAACAGTGGTCATAGATTATATTATGATTATCAAAGAGAAAGGATAGTTGTAAAATAATAAAATTTAAAGATGATTTTATTGCTCCCTAAATTCTTTTATAAAATGTTCTCATTTTATATAAGGAACACTCATGCTGCTTTTATACATATCCTTTAGGGTAATTTCCTTTTTATATTCAGAATTAATTCTTTTTAAAAATGGCTCCCTAAAGTCTTCCTTTTCTAAATAGTTTCTCACTCATGTGTACATTTGTATGCCTTTCTGTAATTCTGGTTTTTTTTTTTTTTAACGTTTATTTATTTTTGGGACAGCGAGAGACAGAGCATGAACGGGGGAGGGGCAGAGAGAGAGGGAGACACAGAATCGGAAACAGGCTCCAGGCTCTGAGCCATCAGCCCAGAGCCCGACGTGGGGCTCGAACTCCCAGACCGCGAGATCGTGACCTGGCTGAAGTCGGACGCTTAACCGACTGCGCCACCCAGGCGCCCCTGTAATTCTGGTTTTTAAGCATTGGAAGATTTTGTCTCCAATGATACTCACTATAGGACAGATAATACAAATAAACTTTTTATTTTTTTTAAGTTTATTTATTTATTATGAGAGCAAGAGAGAGTGATCAAGAGAGGGGCAGAGAGAGTGGGAGAGAGAGAATTTCAAGCAGGCTCCATGATGTCAGTGCAGAGCCTGATGTGGGGCTTAATCCCATGAACCAGGAGATCATGACCTGAGCCAAAATCAAAAGTTGGATGCCCAACTGACTGAGCCACCCAGACACCCCCATAAATCAACTTTTTAGTGATTATCTTCCAAGTACTATCACTGTGGACAACACAGTTAAGGAGATAGAAGAGAATATGAAAGAAATTTATAGTTAAGAATCTAGTCACCTAAGTCAGTTTTCTTTTCCCTCAGTTAGATACTAAGTTCTTTGGAGCCCCAGAGAATTGAGGTAGGAAGATAGAAATAACTCCACCAACTATTTGTTGATATGCTGATTGTGGTTTTGCTCAAGTTATGAGTTTTGCTCCTGCAACAATACTACCAAGTCATATGTGCAAAGCCAAGTGCTAACCTTTGTGGCATAGAATATGAGTACTGTAGAAACTAATTAAATAGTCTGAATTGTTACTATAGAGCCAGGTATTATATGTTTAAGGACTTTGTCAGGGACAAGCGATCAAGACCAGTTGTTCTACAACTTGATAGGGGAAATATAGACACAAATACAGAGGGAACACAGAGGAGTGAGATTGAACAGGTCATAGAAGGCTCTGTATAGGAGTTCTGTTTAAGCTGGATCTGGAGGGACTAATAATTATATGGAAAAAGGACAATGTGAAAGAGCCCTGATATCAGAAGTCATGTGGGATGAAATAGTAACATGTATTTTGAAAACTACATTAAAGTGTTAGAGGGTTTAGCTGGGACAGGATTGGAGAAGTTCTATGTATGTAGACTGGAAGGGGTTTTGTGATTTTTGGGGCAACAGTTTTGATTGACTAGAAGATATGAATAGGTGGTGAGAACCAGTGTTCCAAGAGGAAGGTCAGTAGAAATGGAGAGGGTGATTGAAGTGTAAGCTGAAGATAACGAATAAACATGGCCTTGAGTCAGGTGGAATCTGGGGTCGGACTCTTTGGAAACCAACCACATAAACTCATTTTTTCTAGTCTGGCCCCAATGGTAAATGTAGGTCGATCTGAAAGCCCCTTGAAGTCAGGCCCAGTAACTTACATGATTTACTTCTGGGGACCACTACATATTTGAGTTTATGCTCAATGAAGCTTGGGAAAAATAAATTCTATCTAATTTTTTCTGGTTTATTCATTCAGTGCTGTCACAGCCTTATCCATTTTACCCCCTCATGATTTGATTCACAGTGATAACAGCTAACATTCATAGAGTGTCAGTTATGGGTCCCGCTCTATTTTAAGTACTGTATATGAGTTACTCAATAATACATAATGAAGAAAGTAGTGCCACCTGTGTGCTATCTCAAAACAATCCTATAAGGAAGCTAGTGTAGCATATGGGTTTCCTCATAAAAATCCTATGAGTGAGATAATAGAAATAAAATCTGAGACACATCAGGCAACTTTCGCAACTGGAGAAAGTGGGATTTGATCCCAACCGATCTGAGTCCAAAGTGTTAGCATTTAACCACCACGCTCTACTGATTCTCAAAGACAGCAGTTTACTTTATGACAACCCTCCCAAACCTATGGTTCTTGGCAATGTGTTACACCATTTCTGAAGAGGCATGGCAGAGTGAGTGGAAGAACATGAACATTTGCTTTGGAGTCAGTCTAGACTCTACATGCCCTAGCTATATAGCCTGTGGTAAGATACTTCCTTGCAATGTTCCATTAGTTCTTCATTTGTAAAATGGAAATGGAAATTTACACATTGCAGGGTTGGTATGAAGATTATGACTAACCCAGGTAATTTTTTCTGGAATATAGTAAGTTTTCTACTAGCCTTTAGAAGTAGTTGTTTTTGTAAATGTGGAGAGCACCTGTTTCTCATGCATTCCCAGGCTTGGATGCTTTTGAAAACAGATTAGGTACTAAATAAAGCCTGACTGACTGGCTGATATTTTTTGCCTTGCTTGGGGGAAGACATCCTAGAACAATATGTTACTATTAGTCATTTTTCTCTCATGTGTACACAGCCTCTTTAATAACGATTTGCACTTGCACAACATTTTCTCTATTAACCAGAATCAGTTTTACTAATATTACTGAGGTTTGCAAATACCTGTGCAATGGTAAGATTATGTTTTCCATTAAAGTTGGCCAGGTTAAAAAAATGTTAGTGATTGAAAGAAGAAACCAAGGCTATAATATTAATGTTCCACAGTGACCATTATCTTTTTAGAAGGTCCACTATTTGAAAGTACAAGTACTTTTTCCTTCTCATGGCAATTTGTAACTGAAGTCCATTGTTAACATGAAAGGCACTGATGTTATGAATTATTTGTGTATTCAATTTGTACCAGCTTGTTATTTATCTATTGAAAATCCTCTAGATCTGGTAGACAACAGAAGACATGTATATTTAGGTCTCAGTACAATTTAAAATAAACTCTGTTGCAAAAAACAAGTGACACTATTGACATGAACCAATGGCCTGCTATATTATGACACAAAAGAAACCACTGATATTTGTTAGCATAAGAGCTAGCTTTCTGGCTTGCCAGCATTTCATTTTACAACCTAAACACATAATTTTGTTCCAAAGAGTAAAGGAATCTATTTATATAATATGAGCAATTTTTTTTAACTCAAGAAACAGATAATGAGATAGTCACTAATCCCATGTGGCAAATCCTACTCAAAGAGTACTTTTTCTCCTCTCGCAGCCAATCTGTTATTTGTTATTGTATTTGTTATTTAGTATTCTTTTAAAAAATTGGGTAGAGACCTTCTAGCCTTTTGGTCTGCAAGGCAGGAAAATGCTGCAATACTTGTTATTCCTCGAGATCACCATATGTAGAACAGATTATCCAAAGCTGTTTCCCTTCTCTTTTCATTATTTTTTCCTTTATCTTACAACATAGGTGGTCTTCCTGAGGCTTTCCCACAGCTAGTTTTTGCTGGTTACTTTACCTCTTTGAGCTTCAATTTTTTTATCTGCATTATGAGAGAGAGGCTAGAGGTAATATTTTAAAAGATTTTTTCCAGCTCGAAATTACATATATTTTGTCACAGTACACTAACAATTCAGTTTTGCTCAATAAATATTTTTTGAGCTAAAGTCAATTAGGAAATGTATTAAATTTCTGTGTGCAAAGCAGTGGTCTAAGTTGTTGTATTAGTTTCCTATTGATACTTTAACAAGTTACCACAAATATAAGGACTTAAACAGCACAAATTCATTATCTTTCAATTATGCAGGTTAGAAATACTTAATAGGTCTTACTGGGATAAAATCAAGGCATTGGCAGGTCTGTGTTCTTTCTGGAGGTTCTAGGGTAGAATTAATTTCCTGGAATTTTACATATTTGATGTTCCCCATTGCTACCCCCATTGCTTGGCTCATGTCCCCCTTTCTCCATTTTTTAAAGTTTTTATTTTAATTCCAATTAGTTATACAGTGTTATCTTAGTTTCAGGTGTACAATATAGTGATTCAACAATTCCATACAACACCTGGTTGTCATCATGACAAGTGCACTCCTTAATCCCCAACACCTCTTTAACCAACACCTCTCTTTTGGTTTGTTCTCTATAGTTTGTTCTCTATAGTTAAGAGTCCCTTTCTTGGTTTGTCTCTCTCTATTTTTTTCCCCACTTTACTTGTTTGTTTTGTTTCTTAAATTCCACATATGAGTGAATTCATATGGTATTTGTCTTTCTGTGACTGATTTTGCTTAGCATAAAGACATATGGTATTTGTCTTTTTATGACTGACTTATTTTGCTTACCATTTACTCTCTCTAGAGCTATCCATGTTATTGCAAATGACAAGATTTCATCCTTTTTTATGGCTGAATAATATTTCATTGTATATGTGTGTGCGTGTGTGTGCACACACACACATCTTCTTTTTCACATCCAATTATCAATCAGTTGACACTTGGTTTGCTTCCATCTCTTGGCTGTTGTAAATAATTCTGCTATAAACATAGGGGTACATGTATCCCTTTGGATTAGTGTTTTTGTATTCTTTGGATAAATACCCAGTATTGTGATTGCTGGGTCATTTCTGAGAAACATCTATACTGCTTTCTAGAGTGGCTGTACCAGTTTGCATTCCTACCAACGTACGTGAGGGTTCCTTTTTCTCCACATCTTCACCAACATCTGTTGTGTTATTGATTTTAGCCATTCTGACAGATGTGAGGTGATGTCTCATTGCAGTTTTGATTTGCATTTCCCTGATGGTAAGTGATGAGTATCTTTTCATGTGTTTGCAACCTGGATGTCTTCTTCAGAGAAATGTCTGTCCATGTCTTCTGCCCATTTTTACTTGGAATATTATTTTTTGGATATTGAGTTTTATAAGTTCTTTATATATTTTGGGTACTAACTTTTTATTGAATATGTCATTTGCAAATATCTTCTCCCATTCTGTAGGTTGCCTTTGGGTTTTGTTGATTGTTTCCTTTCCTGTGCAGAAGCTTTTTATTTTGATGTAGTCTCAGTTTATCTTTGCTTTTGTTTCCCTTGCCTCAGAAGATAATCTAGAAAAAAGTTGTAGAGCGCCTGGGTGGCTCAGTTGGCTAAGCATCCAACTTCAGCTCAGATCATGATCTCACGGTTCATGGGTTCAAGCCCCACATTGGGCTCTGTGTCGATATCTCAGAGCCTGGAGCCTGCTTTAGATTCTGTGTCTCCCTCTGTCCCTGTCTCGCCCTTGCTTGTGCTGCATCTATCTCCCTCTCTCTCTAAAAAACAAATAAACATTTAGAAAAAAGCAATTTAGAAAAAAGTTGCTATGGCTGATGTTAAAGAGGTTACTGCCTGTGTTCTGGTAAAAATCTCTTCTTGATTTTTATGGTTTCCTGTCTCACATTTAGGTCTTTAATCCCTTTTGAATTTATTTATGTGTATGCTGTAAGAAAGTGGTCATTATTTTGCATGTTGCTGTCCAGTTTTCCTAACACCATTTGTTTTCTTTTTTAACTTTTTTTGAAGTTTATTTATGTTGAGAGAGAGAGAGTGAGCATGTGAGCCAGGTAGGGGCTGTGAGAGAGGAGAGAGAGACGATCCCAAGCACTAACAGGGGCTCAAACTCATGAACCACAAGATCATGACCTGAGCTGAAGTCAAGAGTTGGACACTCAACTGACTGAGCCACCCAGGTGCCCTTCCCAACACCATTTGCTGAAAAGACTGTGTTTCACCCATTGGATATTCTTTCCTGCTATGTCAAAGATTAATTGGCCATACAGTTGTGGCTTTATTTCTGGGTTTTCTATTCTGTTTTATTGATCTATATGTCTATTTTCATGCTGGTACCGTATGTTTTGATTACTATAGCTGTGTAATATAACTTGAAGTCCAGAATTGTGATGCCTCCAGCTTTGTTTTTCTTTTTCAAGATTGCTTTGACTATTTGGGGTCTTTTGTGGTTCCATAGAAATTTTAGAATTGTTTGTTCCTGTTCTGTGAAAACTGCTTTTGGTATTTTGATAGGGATTGTATTAAATGTGTAGATTGCTTTGGGTAGTGTAGGCATTTTAACAATATTTGTTCTTCCAGTCCATGAGTATGGAATGTCTTTCCATTTCTTTGTGTCATTTTCAATTTCTTTCATCAGTGTTTTATAGTTTTCAGAGTACAGTACTTTCAGGTCTTTGGTTAGGTTTAGTCCTAGGTATCTAATTATTTTTGGGGCAATTATAAATGGGATTGTTTTCTTAATTTCTCTTTCTACTGCTTCATTATTGGTGTATAGAAATGCAACGATTTCTGTACATTGATTTTGTATCCTGTGACTTCACTGAATTTATGTATCAGTTCTAGAAGTTTTTTTTTTTAATTTTTGGTAAAGTCTTGGGTTTTCTATAAAGAGTATCATATCATCTGTAAATAGTGAAAGTTTTACTTCTTCCTTATGAATTTGTATGCCTTTTATTTCTTTGTGCTGTCTGATTGCTGAGGCTAGGACTTCCGGTACTATTTTGAATAGAAGTGGAAAGAGTGGAATTCTTTGTTTTGTTCCTGACCTTAGGGGAAAAGCTCTCAGTTTTTCCCCATTGAGGATGTTGCTAACTGTGGGTTTTTCATGTATGGTCTTCATTATGTTGAGATATGTTCTCTGTAAACCTGCTTTGTTGAAGGTTTTTTTTTTTTTTTTTTATCATGAATGGATGTTGTACTTGGTCACATGCTTTTTCTGCATCTATTGAAATGATTTCCCTTATTGATGTGATGTGTGACGTTGATTGATTTGGGAGCATTAAAGCACCATTGCAACCCAGGAATAAATCCCACTTGATTGTGGTAAATGATTTTTTAAATGTATTGTTGAATTTGGTTTGCTAGTATTTTTTTGAGGATTTTTGCATCAGTGTTCATCAGGATATTGACTTGCAGTTCTCTTTTTTATTGGAGTAATTTATCTGTTTTTGGGATCAGTATGATTCTGGCCTCATAGAATGAATTTGGAAGTTTTCTTCCTCTTATATTTTTTGGAATAATTTGAGAAGAATAGGTATTAACTCTTCTTTATATGTTTGGTATAATTTACCTGTGAAGCCATCTGGTGCTGGACTTTTATTTGTTGGAAGTTTTTTGATTACTGATACAATTTCTTTGCTCATTATCAGTCTGTTCAATTTTCTTTTGCTTCCTATTTTAGTTTGGGTAGTTTGTATGTTTCTAGGAATTTATCTATTTCTTCTAGGTTGTCCAATTTGTTGGCATATAGTTTTTCATATTATTTTCTTATAATTGTTTGTATTTCTGTGGTTTTGTTTTTATTTCTCCTCTCTTCTTTGTGATTTTATTTATTTGAGTCCTTTCTCTTCTAGATAAATCTGGCTAGAGGTTTATCAGTTTTTCTGATCTTTTCAGAGAACTAGCTCCTGGTTTCATTGGTCTGTTTTATTGTTTTTTTTTTTTTAGTCTATATCACTTATTTCTTCTCTAATCTTTATTATTTCCTTCCTTATGCTGTTTTTAGATTTTGCTTGATGTTCTTTTTCTAGTTCTGTATGTGTAAGTTTAGGTTATTTATTTGAGATTTTTCTTGCTTCTTGAGGTAGGCCTGTATTGCTATAAACTTCCCTCTTAGAACAACTTTTGCTTCATCTCAAAGGTTTTGGACTGCTATGTTCTCATTTTCATTTGTTTCCATGTACTTTTTAATTTCTTCTTTGATTTCCTATTTGACCCATTCATTGGTTAGTAGCCTGTTATCTAACTTCCATGTATTTGTGGTCTTTCCAAATTTTTTTCTTGTGGCTGACTTCTAGTTTCATAGTATTGTGGTCAGAAAAGATGCATGGTATGACTTTAATCTTCTTAAATTTTTTGAGGCTGATTTTGTGGGCTAATATGTTATCTATTCTAGAGAATGTTCCATGTGCACTTGAAAATAAAGTGTATTCTGTTTTAGAATGGAATGTTCTGAATATATCTTTTATATCCATCTGTTCCAGTGTGTCATTCAAAGCCATTGTTTCCTTGTTGGTTTTCTGTTAAATGATCTGTTCATTGATGTAAGTGGGGTGTTAAATGTTAAAGTCGCCTGCTATTATTGAATAATATCAATTAGTTCCCTTATGTTTGTTATTAATTGTTTTATATATTTGGGTGCTTCGATGTTGGGTGCATAAATATTTACAATTGTTTTATCTTCTGTTAGATTGCCCCTTTCATTATTATATAGTGTACTTCTTTGTCTCTTGTTACAACCTTTGTTTTAAGGTCTATATTTTCCAATATAAGTATTGCTATCTTTTGACATCCATTTGCATGATAAATGTTTTTCCATCTCCTCACTTTTAATCTGAAGGTGTCTTTAGGTCTAAAAAGTTTCTTGTAGGCAGCATGTAGATGGGTCTTATTTTCTTTTATCCATTCTGTCACCCTTTTAATTGGAGCTTTTAGTCCATTTACATTCAAAGTAGTTATTGATAATAATGTATTTATCACTATTTTAGTATTTGTTGTGATTGTTTCTGAAGATTTTCTCTGATCATTTCTTGTCTTTCATGTTTTGCTGATTTTCTTTAGTGATATATTTGGATTTCTCTTTTTTCTTTTCATGTGCATTAGTGTTTTTTGATATATGGTTACCATTAGGTTTGTATATAACCTCTTCTGCAAATAGCAGTCTATATTAAGTTAATGGTCATTTAAGTTTGAACCCATTCTTTGCTCCTCTCCACCCCATGTTTTAGGTACATGTTATTACATTTTATATCCCTTTTTTGTGAGTTTCTTGACTGATTTTCATTTTTGACTCCTTTCGTTTTTGTTTTGGGAATTCTTTATCTCTCCTTCTATTCTGAATGATAGCCTTGCTGGATAGAGTATTGTTGGCTGTAGATTTTATTCCCATTCAGCACTTTGAATATATCATGCCAATCCCTTCTGTCCTTCAAAGTTTCTGTTGAACAATCTCTGCTAGCCTTATGGGCTTTCACTTGTAATTACTATCGTTTTTTGCTGATTAAAAAAGTTATCAGTATAGTTTGCCAATTTAATTATAATATGTCTTGGTGTGAGTATGCTTTTGTTGACTTTTATGGGACTTCCTGTGCCACCTGGATCTGGATATCCAGTTTTGCCCCTCCAGATTAGGGAAGTTTTCAGCTATTATTTCTTCAAATACATTTTTTGCCCCCTTTACTGCTTTTCTTCTTCTGGTATTCCTATTATGTGAATGTTATTAAGTTTGATTAAGTCACTGAGTTACCTAAGTCTATTCTCATGTTGAATAATTCTTTTTTCTTTTTGTGCAGTTTGATTACTCTCCATTACTCTGTCTTCTATATCACTAATTCATTCCTCTGCATCTTCCATCCTGCTGTTTATTCTATTAAGCATGTTTCTCATTTCATTTATTAAGCTCTTTATCTCTGCTATGTTATTCTTTATCTCTGTGTTAAGAGTCTCAATAATGTCTTCCACACTTTTCTCAAGTCCTGTGAATATCTTTATGATCATTGTTTTAAATTCTCTATCAGGTATGTTACTTACATCTGTTTTACTTAGATCTCTGGCCATGGCCTTGTCCTGTTCTTTCATTTGGGATAAATTTCTCTCTCTCTTCATTTTGTCTGTCTCTCTGTGACATTTCTATGTATTAAGAAAGTCAGCTATGTCTTCTGATCTTGAAGGTAGTGAGCTTAAGAATAAGTAGTCCTGGAATGCCCTGAGTGCAGTTTCCCTTTTTCATCAGAACCTGTCATCTCAGGAGAGTATCTTATATGTGTTGCTTATGCCCTGCTGTTTTGTCTGAGTCACTTTTCCTTTCAGTGAAGTTGTCTTCATTCTGCCTGTTGTTGACTGTGCTTGCTCTCTCTGGTGTTAGTGGGACCCTGGAAGGGCCAGCTCTGAGGAGGCATGTCTGCTGGGGAATTTGGGTGTGGGACAGGGATGTTAGCAAAATTTGCACTGGGCCACTAGTTTTATGTCAGATTCACCAAAGCACTTTGGTGGCTGAGGCTGTATAGTGGGGCAGTGGGGAGATTGAGGCTAGGTGAATCATGTGGTAATGGCTGGGTGTGGTGGCTGGCCATGGCATGGTGATTGGGTGTGGCATGTGCACGACTTCAACAAAATTTGCCTGAGCCCAGGGCCAACAGTAGCAGGCTTGGAGTGGGCAAGTCATCAGGAGAACTCGTGGGCATGGTGCACTGCTAGCTTGTTAGGTAGCAAGTGTCTGTACATTGCTGTCTCCCACAAGTGGTTATGTGTTTATGCCAGGAGGCAAAGGAGGATAATGGTATCTTCTAGTTCTCTTGTTTTTGGAGAAGTTCTCCAACATGTTCTGAAATCAGTATGAACAAATTTGTCTCTCACTTGCCTCTGGCATTATGTAAACTGCCATTTTTATGTTGCCTCTCTGTGCAGGCTGCCTCTTTAAGGGCAGCAACCTAGCTGTCACTCACCTTCTTGGCTCACTTTGTGCTGAGTCAGCTGATTTTTTAAAGTGCCAGGCTCCAAGTCCCACCAATTTTACAATCTCATGGAATTCAGTCCCTTTGGTTTTTAATGCCAAACATTATGGGGGTTAGTCTTTCCTGTGTGAGCTCCCTGGTACAAAGGCCTGTTTCTATGCCTTTTCCCCATACACAGCTCTCTACCTCCTATGGGAAGTTTCCCTCCTCCTTTCTGATCTTCCTAACCTTTCAGATGTAGCTTCTCTATATTTAGTTGTGAAGTTTGTGCTGCTAGTCTTCAGATTGCTCTCCAGTTTATTTACTCGGATATGGATGTTATCGAGTAAATAACTAGATTGGGTGAGCTCAGCATCCTCCTACTCCATCATCTTTCCAGGCTCCCACTCCTCTTCCTCCATTTTCAAAGCCAACAATGTAACAGTTCTGTTCATGACTCTTTTCTCTAGTGACATCTTTCTCTGACTGATTCTTTTTTTCTGCCTCCCTCTTCTACTTTCAAAGTCCCTTATAATTACATGGGACCACCCAGACAAACCAGGATAATCTTTTTATTTTCAGGTCAGCTGATAAGCAACCTTAATTCCCCTTTGCTATATAATCTGATATATTCACAGGTTTCAGGGATTAGAGTGTGACTATCTTGGAGGGACAACAGTATTCTACCATATTTATATATGCACTTATTTAAGAAATGATTTTCTAAAACAGCTATAGTGTTCCAGGAACCCTGTTAGGCACGATAGATATACTAGAGAACAAAAATGGACATGGTCTCTCCCATCTTGGAATTCACTGGCAAGTGACATGACTTTAATTAGATTATCTGATTCAAGTATTAAATTGCAACTGTAGTAAGGAAGAAGTGATACTGTGAGAACCTATAAAAAGGTTTAGTAGCCTAGTAAAAGATGTGAGAAAAGGAAGTAGTGACCATTGTGTTAAGACCTAAGGGAGTAGTTGGAATCTACCAAGCACAGAAAGGAGGGAGGAGGGTTCCAGATAGAAGGAACAGAACATACACAAAGACTCTGGAATAGGAGAAAGTAAAGCCAATAAGAGAGACTGAGATAAGGCTACTGTGGCTGGAGATCCAGCAGAAAGATTCCGTGATGTCTTATGAGTTAGAATTAGAGAGGTAGGAGGGGCCCAGATTATGTTCTACCATCTCTATTGGTCACACCAATAGAGAAATACTTCATTTATACTAATGGCAACTGTAAGCCATGCAATAATTTAAGTAGTTCATTGACATGACCAAATCATATTTTCAGAAGTTGATTTTGAGGATAGAAGATCCCATCCTTGTCTTCAAGAAGCTTTCAGTGCCTTTAATGGAAGTTATAAAAACACACATGAAAATTTAAATAACATGAGAATTAAATAGCCAGACAGGACAAACAACAGATGTGTTGTTATATGGTACAGATAAGAGTTCTGAATTTATAGGATGAAAATCAGATAGAATGATCTAAGAAATCTCTCTGAATAATGATGGATTTGGGAGAACCATGGATATACTTCAATATTAATACTTTATCAAGGATACTGTCTTAGTATCCTTAGTTTTCTATTAATGTGTAACAAATTACCACACACTTCGTGGAATAAAATGGCATTCATTTATTGCCTCATAGCTCTGTAGATCAGAAGTCCACCATCCAGCAACCTGTCTGGATTCTCTGCTTAGTCTCAAAGGCTGAAATGAAAGTGTTATTAATTAGCAGGACTGCTTTCCTTTCTGGAGTTATGGGTCACAGTCTGCTGCCAAATTCATTCAGGTTGTTGCCAGAATACAGATTTTTGTTATTGTATGTCTGGGGTCCCCTCTTACTTGTCATGTAGCCTTCTCCATCTTCAAGCCAAAAGTAGCAAATTCTTCTAATACTTTGAAGTTCTCTGACTGCTCTTTCTGCTTTGCTATCTTGCTTTTGAGTGCTCATGTGATTGATTACATTGGACCCACTAGATAATCCAGGATAATCTCCTTATTTTAAGGTCAACTGATTAACCTTAATCACATCAGCAAGGTCCCTTTTGCCAGGTATGGTAACATATTCAAAGTGCTAGAATTAGAGCATAAAATATTCTTTGAGTCCATAACTCTCCCCACCATAGGCACAGAACTAGGAAGAATGGGTAATTTCAAAGATTATGCTTTTGAATTTACCTTATGATTGAGGAGGTAAGTTTAAGTCTAATAATTATTGTGGTAGTGGTGGTGTTGTGGTGGTGGTGGTGGTGGTGGTGGTGGTGGTGTGTGTGTGTATGTATGAACATGTGATATCATCATCATAAATACCTGCAAGACCCAGGAACATATACATGTTTTAAACAAAATATCAAGACCTTTGGTTAACTGAAGAGCAGTTTGAAAAGGCTTTCAAATTAAAAAAAAATTAAAACAAAGTCTGAGCTGGCCAAACAAAACATATCTGTAGATAAAATCTGGCCCAATGACTGCCAGATGTGACTCTTGGAATAGATTCTCTATAAGCTAGTAAAAAAAATAATGTAGAGAAATTACACTTAAAATTTGAGGCACTTAGACCTAGAACTATTTACTTCTTTTGTCATCACTAGCATTTGAAAAAATTAATTTCTGCCTGTTTCTTGAAACAATTTTTCCAGGATGCCATTCTCTTTGGTTCTTTTCCTACTTTAGTCTCCTTTGTGCCTATTCTTCCCAAACTCTATATGCTGGGGTGGCCCAGGACTTACTCCTCGGACCTCTTCTTGGTTGATCGCATAAGTCCTTGGCTATAAATGCCACCTTAAGGGTGCTGACTCCTAAGTTTATGTTTTCATCCCTGACTTCTCCCCTGAATTCTTGTCATTTTTATCCAGCTGGCTGTTGGAAATCTACACTTCCATTTCTAATAGCCACCTACATCTTAATGTTAAAGCTGAACTATTTTTCTCTCTAAAACCTGTTCCTCTCAATCTCCTCATCTCAGTAAATGGCTATCTCATTCTTTGGGCTGCTCAAGCCCCAAATCTTGGTGCAATCCATGATATCTTCCTTTATTTCACACCATACATATAATATACATCTAATCTATTAACCAATCTGTCTGGATCTTTGAAATATATCCAATGTCCCAATGCTATCATTCTGGGACAATCCAAAGCCGTGTCTTCCCTGTATATCATGCTATTCCTTGTTTACACCCTTTCTGTTGTACTGTCACCCATACTGCAGCCAGAATGACGATGGGCACTGGGTGTTATATGTAATTGATGAATCACTGAATTCTACTGAAATCAATATTGTGCTTTATGTTAACTAACTAAAATTATAAACCAAGAAACAAACAAATAAATAACCTAATTCAGATTACATTCCTCCTCTCTAAAAATACTCCAGTGGCTTCCCATGTTACCCAGAATAACTTTCAGTGTCCTCTTTGGCCCATCATATGACTCTACCTGTATCCCTGACCTCATCTATAACCTCTTTTTTTATTCCTTGTTACTTCAATCACATCAACTACCCTGTTGTTTCTTGAATAGATCATGCAGAATCTATCATTCTTCTCCCCACTTGTCTTACCCTGTAGCTTCATTTTGTTGTCAACTCAAATATCAGTTAATAAGAGATCTCCTTAGATAAAACAGTATGCCATCCTACCACTTCTCTATACCTTTTACTTTATTTTTTAAATAACATTTATACTGCATGACAAATGAGATGTTATGTATTTATATGTTTATTGATTTAGCGACTTTTTTTTTTCCACTAGAGTGTAAGATCTTTGAGAGCAACAACTTTAACTGTTTTGTTGACTGAAGCACTCAACACTTAGGAAAATAGACATGTATTTGTTAAATGAATTAAAATAGGAGATTTTTCTGGTAGAGAATATTCTGTGTTAGTTCCAATAAGGGAACTACCCAGAAGTGAGCAAGACCCAGACCCTATAAACAACTGCTACTACGAGTAGTAATAATAATATGTATTTTTAATATTTTTAATATTATTGAATGCTTACTAAACCTTTCACTGTTTTCTCTTTGTTCAGAGATTTACACCTCAATCCATGCTTTGTCTTACCTATCCCTCATCATGCTTTCTTCTCCCCATCTCTCTCTCTGTTTTCCAGCTCACTACTTCACTATTTCAAGTGATTTAATTCTTATAGTAATACTATTAGACAGTTGGTATTACAGATTCACTACTAAATGTTGATTTTTCCAACTGAGCGCTTACTTATTTATGTATTTTATTTTATTTATTTTGGGAGAGAGAGGGTGGGAGGGGCAGAAAGAGAGTGCTGTTAGCACGTGGAACCTCATGTGGGACTCAAATTCAGGAACCCATGAGATCATGACCTGAGCCAAAACCAAGAATCCAACACTTAACCTACTGAGGCACTCAGGCATCCCCTATGTCATATTCTTTTTTAATGTGTTTTCTGAGTATGTTGCTATTGTCCCTTTACAGCTCTACTACCAATTTGTAATTATACATTATCACTGTGATCATTTGATTAATTCATTTAGTGGAATCTATGCTCTTTGAAGAAATCTGTCTGTCTTTGCTGGCCATTCTATTCCAAGTTCTTAGAACCACATCTTCTATATGGTAGGTATTCCATTAATATTTATAGAATGAATAATTAAATAGAAATTTACACAATGTCTGTCATATGGTAGGCTCTCGAACATGGTAGTTATTACCATTTTATATTCTAGCTGCTTTATTTGTAAAATTACCTCAGTATATTCCCTGAAGAATATTACCATTTTTTAAGAACAGATTGCAAATGTCCCCCCAGCTAGCTGAAAAAGTATTCTGTTGTATAATGCTATTTAAGTTAACATTTAAGTCTGCAGCATTTAAATGAAAGAATAAATTCCAAATAAAATGATTTCTATTTTTATATAATATATCTGAAAATAATTTCTCTGGTAATTAGGTAAAAGAATCCATTCTTTTCTTAAGGCCACTCCCAGTTTATAAAAATAACACTGTTGTCAGCATAGTGGAGGATGCCTGGTTTCCTTTTGTAACTGGGCAAACAGCCCATTCTTGTAACAAGTGAATTGTGTTCATGAGATATAAATACAAAAGGAAGGGGGTTATGACCCAACTCTCTCTTCTAATTAAGTATAATTGGAATTTCATCATGTCATCTACTCTGATTTTCGATTCAGTGTAGGTCTGAGTCCTACTATGTCTTTCCAAATTTATTTCCTGCTATTTCCTTTTTAATACTATGTTCCATTGAAACAGAGAACTTGCAGTTTTTTTTTTATCTATGCTCCAGAACTATCCTTTTCTCTCCTTTTACTAATGCCTTCTTTGCAACTATGTCCTTTGTCTATCTCCGCCAGTATAATCTTACCAGTACTTCAGGGCCCACGCAAAGGCAATCTCTTTGCTGATTTCCTACCTGGAAATGAATCTCAACTTTTCAGGTCTTCCTATGTTTTTAAAAAATTTCTGCAGTGGTATTTATCATTTTATCTTTTCTAACCTTATAATATCTGCATTTCTTATCTCTTCTGCTAGATCTTAAAATCCTTGAGGGAAGAGTTCATATCTGATGCAATCATATGGCATCTTACTTGCATGCTGATGACCTTACATAAATATTTACTAAATGAATAAACTAGTAAGTAAGTATTTATATGGAAGGAGGGACATACAGACTTCAATAAAACATTGATAACCTAGAAGAACCTAGAAATGATATTAATAGTATATGTCTATGTCCTTAGGTTATATATCTGTCTCTAAAATGAAAAACCAAAGAGAGAAGCCTTATCTTACCCTTAATCATTTTCTTGAGATATAAGCTTTAATTTTACTTGGTCCTCATATAACATGTTAGAAAGAAAAACATTGTCTTATAAATTGTTCAGTAGAAATAAGTAAAATAACATCTATAATATTGAAGAGTTAGATGCAGCTGGATACAGCAAGTCTATTCATAGAATTAAGCTAAGGAGTTAACCAGTCTATATAAGTAATGGACACCATCACAGAAAAGCTATCTGGGTCAAAGATGGCAAAAAGCAGGGATACACAATTTACTCTTCTGTTCAGTGGACAGAATAGACATCACTAATAAAACATGACATTCTTTAACACTAATGGGTGTGGTCTTAGAACTTTTCTGAACCCAGTGCTCCAGGCATCCACTACCAACTTATGTGAGTTGACACTTGAGAGAAAACCTATTTTATATACCTCACATCTAAATGATCCTAAATGATGGAGGGATTTTCCTAAGGTGTTCTGTTTGGTTTTTGTTTGTTTTTTCTTTTTGTTTCAGGTGACTGATAACATGTTAAGTTGTGTGAAATTTCTGGAACCCAGGTGAAAGATATATATAGATCATAGAATTGTATGGGTGGGCAAAACAATTTCTCCAATGGTCACAAGATACTTGCCCTTCTATGGTGCCAGTGTCCCCTAAACTGTTTGCTATTCAATCTGACAGATATCAAAGCCTCCCAGGCAATTGAATTTAATACTCTTTTTTTTTTCACTTGAAAATAATTAGTTGCTTGGGAAAGGTTTGAATTTCACAAGTGTGTGCGGGTGATCTCTTTTGAATTCTATGGAAATGTTGTGTCATGAACTTTTCCAGGAAACCAAAAATAGCTACTATTCATTTTTGAACCAGGAAATTCAGATGACCTAGACCAAGAAGAGTATAGGGAGCTTTCATCAATGTCAGTTACTTTTTGGTATGTGGATCTAGACCAGTGGTCCTCACCCAGGTGCATTTTGTCCCCCCCCCCTCCTAGGGGACATTTGTCAATGTCTGGGGATGTTTTTGGTTGCCAAACTGTGAAGGGAGTTGCCACTAGCACTCTGGTAGAGGCCAGGGATAAATATTCTAGAGTGCACAGAATAGTCCCTACAACAAAGAATCATCTGGCCCAAGAGGCCAATAGTGCCATTTTTGAGAAACTCTGATTTAGAGATAGTGTCTCTAGAATGTTAGCTCACTGAAGTCAGAGACTTGTTTTTCTTAGAATCCCCAATACAAGGCCTAGAGCATGATAGGCACTTATTTCTTAAATGAATGGAAGAATGAGTGAAAAGTGTACCCTGCGTTTCAGGAACTCATGATGTACTTAGGAAAGTGGAATGATTTTTATTTTATTTTCAGTTTTTATTTCCATAGCCTCTTTGTTTGACCAATGAGCATGACCATATGTTAGGACAGTAATGATGAAGATCCCAGTATATTTAAGAGCTATATAAACACTCTTGAAATTGGCTCAAAATATCAATCTGAAATGTGGAAATAAACAATGAAGAACTGATGCTTGAAGCATCCTTGGCATTATATCATCAAAAATGTAAGACTTCCCTTTTAGACCATGAATGGGCTCCCACCAATTTCATATTATGAGGACAAATTAATTTTATGAATATATTTTCTTCTATTATTGCCCACTTACCTTTAATAATAATAATTAAAGATAAAAAAAGAGGATTAACATTCCCACATCATGTGGTGAAAGGTTAAATCTGACAAAATTATTTCCAATCATTTAATCTCCAAAATTTGTCAAGCCAGGTAAAAGATCTTTATATAAAATTCAAGATGTTGTTATGAGATCACCAGAAATTAGAACATATATTATGAACCTCTAAATATCCAGGGATTTCTGCTTTTGTGGGTATGAATTTTGGCTTGGAGCTCAGTTAAGATAGAGTGAGGTATGGATCTGTTAGAATTTCTTCTGAGAGCCATTTCTTGGGTCTGGTCCTGGGACCTCTGGCAGCCACTGGATCCCAAACAAACAAACAAACAAAATTGGTATTTATCAAGCAACAACATGATGCCAAATTTTAAAAGTATATCTAGATTTGCCTTATTACATAGCCTCAATTATTATTGGCTTCTTTATCTAATATTATTTTACTGGGACTCTGACTAGCTACAGGTGCATTCCCTTACCTAGGTACTTCCTCTTCCCTATTTAAAAGAATAGATAAAAAATACATAGAAAATATGGTTAGCAATAAAATAGATTGAAGATAAATTTCAGTTATTTTTTTTCACAGTGAAGCAGCTAGAAAATTCCTCTCCTGAGCTAATGTTTTTATTTTTTTTTTTTATTATTATTTTTTTCAATGTTTATTTATTTTTGGGACACAGAGAGACACAGCATGAATGGGGGAGGGGCAGAGAGAGAGGGAGACACAGAATCGAAACAGGCTCCAGGCTCTGAGCCATCAGCCCAGAGCCTGACGCGGGGCTCGAACTCGCAGACTGCGAGATCGTGACCTGGCTGAAGTCGGCCGCTTAACCGACTGCGCCACCCAGGCGCCCCTGAGCTAATGTTTTTAAAATAAGTTTAAAAAATGCTCTAAGCAACTACTGTAACAAAGCTGGTTTCTTCTCAACAGAAACACTTGTAAGGGGCTTCCAGGACAGCTTCCCCATGTCCATTTACACACACATATGCACACTTCTCCAAGTAGGCTTAAGTTACTTACTCCCTATGACTTGTGAATTACTTTTCTAAAGTCACAAGTAACATGGGAATAATCATTTCTTCCTCACATGGTGATTGAAAGGATTTAATAAGTTCATGGGGATAAGAGCATAGAATGGTGTCTGGCACACTGTAAGTACTTGGTGGTGACTTCTTTCTCAGGTCTTCAGAGAGGACAAGTACCCTGGGCTCCTAGTAGCAGTGTCTTGGTGTCACATGTCAAGATAATTTTCTTGATACTCCATTTTCTCATCGTCCTGGTGGATTTCCAAGGAGCCTCTTGAAATTAATTCATTGTCACCCAATGAGTTGTGCAGAATTGCTCTCTCATGTGCACTCTAACCACTTGGGCATCATCCTCAAGTTGATTCCAGAACAGTCTGAAGCTGCATATTAACATGACTTTATTCTCAGGCCCTATCAATCACTGGGGAAAACAGAATGGAACATAAATTCTGGTGATCCTCTGTAATAGACATAGCTCTAAATCAATTAAAATTTGTAATCTGGGTACATATGTGTTTGTTTTTTAAACTAACCTAAGGACCGAAAATCGAGATGCATATGATTAATAAAAGATGCCCTTTGGCTTTTCCACACACCAGATTCCCCAAATTCCTTAAATAAACTGATCCTGCCCCCATGATCACAAGGAAAGTTGATCCCATCATGCCTTTGTAAAAGTTCTTGTATAAATTAAACATATTTGTTTAAAAAGATAAATCTTATTTTCTCTAAATAACATTTCCCAAAGGAGATATTCTGTGGACCACATCTAGGGAAGATGTGTCTATATTAAACTTGACTCTTATTTTTTTAATGTTTATTTATTGATTTTTTGAGAGACAGAGCGCACAGGAGTGGGAGAGGGGCAGAGAGAGAGAAATCCCAAGGAGGCTCTGTGCTGATGCGGATGTGGAGCTTGAACTCATAAACCCATGAGACCATGACCTGAGCCTTAACCAAGAGTCAGATGCTCAACCGACTGCCCCAAACTTGACTCTTATTTTAACAGAAGTGGGAGACTTGTTGCTTTTTTTTTTTTTCTTGGCTCCATGGTCATTCTGAACAATGCAATCAGTGCTGACAACTTCACTCTCAAACTGGATATCAGAGCTCAAGGAGTCTGAAAAAAATTGTTTCCTTTTATTAAAAGTCATTTTAATGACTGACTTAATATTTCCAGTGTGATATTTTCTTTGTGACCTAAATGTTTCATTTCACATATTTTGATATTAGCATAGAAAGCAAATTGAACTAAAATATATTGCCAACCAGTTTGCTTTAAATAATGAATAGCTTTATTTTATGCCAATCAGGAAAATTATCTTCTGGGATAAAGATTAACCTTGATTAACCTTGAAGAACTCAAACTTATATAAACCACTAGATTGTTTTTGAGATAGGATAAAACTGGCCATCAAAAAGATTCTGGTTTATTCAGGAAAAAGTAATTCTGTAGTTGTTACCTGTTCCCCTTACCCCAAAATACTCTCCCCCATTCTGCTTTTCAGATTTGATCTTTGTTCTCAAATATGTACAACTTGCAGCTATATATAGTACTTTTTAGATTTGCCAAGTTGTGACTCCCTGAAAGTTGACTTGGAAGTATCTAAGTGTCACAGATATTGACAGAATGACCACAATACACATGTGACTTTATTTCAGGGAGAAGTGTGTCATGGGAAAACCAAGTGATGTTTTATTTCAAAGGATTTAGTCAGGGTGGTGGCAAATGTGGTGACCGGATGTATTACACTTATATTTCCTAGTCTTTTAGATGCTCTCTCTTTGGCAAGAACAAACAAATGAAATTACAATAAATTCCACCAAGTAGTCACACAAAGAATCCAAAAAAAAGAAATGTGTGTATGTATTCTAGAAACTGAAAGCTCCAGGGTTGATTAGTAATGAAATGTCTGTGGAGTTAAATTAACATCAGAAAGTTTTTTTGGAATAACTGTCAAAAGTATATTGCCCTCCTCAAGATTCTGCTTGTTCCCTGCAAAGAGTTTCCAACATATTCTGGAACAAGAGGGAAGTTTGCATTTGCTAAAGGAATGAATGGGAGTAAGAGAGAAAGCTTTGTCTTTCCTTCTTGTCTTTGCTTCGTGGCCATGATAAAAAGCTCCAGGGCCTCCTGTCCATGACCTTAGTCCTTTGGAGAGGGCCAGTGGGGTGCAGGCCCGGCTCAAGCTTGCCTTTAGTCAGTGATGTGTGAATAGCTCTCAGTCCCTTAATGACGTGAGCGCAGGCTCCAAAGGGAGCGGGTGACTCAGAGCGCAGGAGGCACGGAGATTGCCTGAGCAGCCATTAGCACGTCATTGGTAATCCCAGCGACACCTTTCACATCCGCGGTATTTGTCTCCATGCTCTCCGCGGAAGGCTGCGCGAATGTTTTATTTAAGGGCTCTGGGCTGCCTTCTGCCTGACGGATTGCTTGTCTGCAGGGCTTACTAACACTTGCAGATCTTCCAAGAGGAGAGGGGTGGGGGGTGCAGAATTCTTAGTATAGATACAGGCCATTTCTGTGAAGGCAGACATGATGCTTCTGCACTTTGGAAACTGCCTGACAAATTAAAACTGCAGCCCTAGTTCTTTCACTTCATGACAGGAAGAAGCAAAGACTCAGCTGCTATTGTGCACAGCAAATTCTTTGTAATTCCATAAATATCTGTTTACCATCTAGGGGGGTTGTGTAAAATAGTGGTTAAAAAGAGCAATTCTTGTGTTTTGTATCATCTGAATGCCAGTTCTGTGACCTTAGGTGAGTTACTTATCATCTCCAAGCATGGATTTTTTTTTTATCTGCAGAATGAAAATAACAGTGACCTTCTCATAGGGTTGTTGTAAAGATTAAATGATGGAAAGTGTATATATCAATGCCTGGCAAATAATAAGCACAGAATATGTGGTAGCTATTTTATTTCTACTTATTGGACACTGGGCTAGGTACTGGGCTATAGGGTCTATAAATACAGTTCATCCTTGGAGAAATTCAGTGTAGGGAGAGACAGGCAAGGAAACAAACAACTGTAATGCAGTGTGATAAGTCTGCATTAGCACAGTGATTCTAGAATTTTAATGTGCATAAAGGTAACCTGGGGCATCTTGTACAAATAAAGGTTTTGATTTAATAGGTCTGGAGTAGAGCCTAGGAGTCTGCATTTCTTACAAGCACCCAGGTGTTCATGACGATTTTGGTCCAAGGACCCTATTTTGAGGGGCAAGAACCCAGAGCAATGTATAAGGTTCAATGGGAGCATTAAAAGGGGAACAGATTCTGATTGTTTATCTCTGAGTTTCTGCCTGGTGGATGCTAGGCACTCTCCATCTTTTCCTTGAATTTTTCCATTCCTCTTTCCTGCCCCCCAGGACCTTGCTCACCTCCAACACCAAAATGCCAAGCAAAGGAAGGAAGAGTTCGATGAGAGGCATGCTTAGTTAGGGAAAACTTTTAGAATAGGTAAATCTTGAGCCAGATCTTCAGAATAGTGGCAAACATGGGTGACCACCTAGAAAGGTGGAAGACAAAGGAGCAGGGAAGAGTGTCTCTCCTGCCAAGTGCATAAAATTGTTGGTTTAATATATTTCAAGAGCCAGCGAATATGCAACAGGAGTTAAATATAGTTATTGAACATTTGCCACATTTATGAACTTCAAAAATGTTGAGAGAACATTTTTATTTTTTCCTTCTCACACGGGAGGCTTTGGAAATGTGTACAATTAGCTCGGATTATCAACCCCAGTGGGTGGGGAGTTCCATGTGCACCTCCCACGATTTCTTACGAGTGTAACTCCGGCAAGCAGCACCAAGCAAACACAGCTCTGGCTGGTTTCCTTTTGACAACTAAAATTTCTTTCCAAATCAAACCTAGAGGCAATGCTTGGGCTTAATTGTAGGGCATTTGAATAGTTAGGTTAGCACCCACTGGTCTGCAAATCTGTTTGGGGATCTGGCACTTTCTAGCACAGCTTCTCTGTGTCATCTGTATGTCTCCTCTTCATTCACACCTTAAGACTCTGCTTACCTGGATTTTCCTGCCTGGGGCACTCTTCCAACTCCCCTCACCCACTTGAATTTTAAAATCTAGTTTATGATTCATCGTTCTAGTCAAGGCATTCTTCATCCCACACTGAATACTTCTTTTCTTTCCAACCAGATTGTCCAGCTACAACTGTTAAGACTTTAAGGTCTTTGTATGGTTCAGTCTGTGTGTATCCTTCAGACTACTTAGCTCCTAGCTATCTACATTATAGGGACCACAGACCTACACACTAACAATGATTAAGAGCCTTTGCTTTGTACTTGAACGGTCCTGGATTAGAATCCCAGTCTTGCTATTCAAAAACTGTCTAACCTTAGGCAAGGCCGATTAGCAACAGCACAACCATACTAAGTCTATTCATTATGTACATTTTATGAGTTCTAACTGGATGCCATGCTATTGTGCAAATCTTTTATATATACTCTCTTATTCAGACATTGTAATAATCTTATGAGGTTGATATTTTACTGCTTGATCAAGGTCTTCATCTGTAAACTATTATTTATAGTTATTGCTATTTCCATGGTAGCTACCTCTTCCTCAGTGTGACACTACTGAGCATGCATATGTGGGCCCGCAGGCACACAGACACACATATATTAAACCTATATACTGGGACAGCCCAACCTCAGAGTTGTGATCTTGAAATATTTCCTCCTATTCTTTCCTTCTTTGTCTACTTATATTATCACCAACCTACTCATAGAGCCAATGACCAAAGATGCTCCTAGGCTCATCTTGTTCCCGTAAACACCTACTATAGTATCATACCAATGATATGAGTTCTATACCCTTATAATCCACACTTTACATTTTACTGAAACCTTAATATTCATAAAATCTGTGTGAGGTAAATACTGTTAATGTCCATATTTGAAGATGAGTAAACTGAAACACAGAGTGAATAAATAACTGGCATACCATCCTAGGAAGAGGAGCTTGTACTTTAACCCAGCATGGCCACAGAGCTATCCTCAATCTCATATCTAATTGGTCACTATGTCTGTTTCCTAAATGGCTTTGAAATCCATACCCTTTTCAGTCTCCACTGTCATCTTATGTAACTATGGCTACATTTACCTAATTACTTTCCCTGCCATTAGTTTTTTACTCCTTGTAAATTGTCCTCTACCTGCTACAACAATGAGTGTTATATGCTACGCATTAAACATCAATTCTTAGTTTTTAATCTTTCAATGGCCTTAACTGCCTATAGAATTAGGTCTAAGTTCCAAGGTCCTCCATATGTGGCCTCTCATCATTTGTCTTCTATTTTTCATTTGTACTTTAGAAGTGAATCAAATTACTTGCACTGTAGAAAGTTTGGATAGAAAAATGTGGAATCAGATAATGTATTAAATGCTTTATCTATGTTATTAACTCATTCAGTCCTCAAAACAACCTTATGAGGTCTGTACCACTAACTATAATTACCATTTTACACAAACTTACAAACTGAGGCACAGAGTGATTAAGTAACTTGCCCAATTTCATACAGCTTGGATTAAAATCCAAGTAGTGTTGGTTCCAGAGTTCATGCTTTTTGCCACCTGGCTTGAAAATTCAGTGAGAATGTATTTAGAGGAGGACCAGCTCACTACCCAATCAGGTGGCTAAGGAGGCCATATCTGGTTTGTATCTTTGTAGGTCCAGAAATCTGTTCTCAATACTATTCCCCCCCCAGTGGGACAGTGACCTGATGTATAAAGCCAGAATTCCAGTTTACTAAATTAAAGTGAGATCTCTAGCTCTCCATTGGAGTAGACAGGCTACACAAACACATCACGCTTTTAAGAGCACAGTAATCAAACTGAGGGGAATAAGTTATATGTTTCTCTTGTGCTTTGTAACTTCAAGTTCGGATAGCCTGCTGCATCCACTATTGTCTCCACTGTCTCCACTATTGGGATATATTGTTGAGGCAGGCAGGGTTCTTATGGTAGCCTGATAACATCCTCTCCTCCCTGCCCTTATAGACAGATTTTTATAGGCACGAGCCTCTTACTGTCTTATCATATGGGAATATCTTATGATTATTTCTTTATGTATACTAATATTCTTAATCTTGTCATAGGTATGGGAGCCATTCTTTCTTTAAAAGTTCATTTTTAATATATCAACAGCAATTCACAATATGTGAATTTCATTGCTTAATGCCTAGAGAGCAATTTCCTCTCCTTTCAAAACCAATGGTCACTCTTATTAGCTACATGTTGCCAAATTTGTTCATAATTCTTTACCTTTACATAGATGGGTCCCATTATGTGATTAACACTGTCAGTTATCAAGACCTAACTCTGCCTCCTTTGGTAATGCATTCTTCAATTTTGCTGAGTTGGGTTTGGTAACATGCTTCTGTTTGTGTACTCCCTTCCTATTTCCACAATAACATATCTCATAATGTGTCTACTACTCACCCTTGTAATTATATATCTAATGTCTGTATTTTCCCTGCATATCTGGCTTGGAGTCCCTCATAAGGTAGCCATCAAGATGCCAACTGGGGCTGTAGTCATTTAAAGGTTTCAGTGGGTATGAAAGATCTGCTTCCAAGGTAGCTCACTCACATACCTAGCCAATTACTGCTGATTGTAGGCAAGAGGCCGGAGTATCTTGCTGTGTGGCCCTATCCATAGGGCTACTTGAGTATCTTTACCAAATAGCAGCTGGCTTCAGAGCAAGTGATCTACAAAAGCAAAATAAAAGTGAAAATGTCCTTTAAGATCCAACTTTCAGAGTCACAAAGCATCATTTCCATGATATCCTATTTGTTGCACAGATAAGTCTGGAAGAGTGTGAATGCTAGAGGAGTAGGGATCCTTAGGGCCATCTTTCAGGCTAACTATCACATTCTATACTTGCATTTTTCTGTACTGTCCTGTTGATTATAAACACAGAGTCCAGTGCTTGTCTAATAGTACAGGCTCTGTAAATAGTGGTTAGATTGAAAAAAGAAAGGAAGAAGATAAAGAAGAAGGGGAAAAAAGAAGAATGAGGGAAGGAAGGAAAGAGAAAGAAAGGAACAAGGAAGAAAAGAAGAAATTATAATTACTTCTTTACCTCTGACTCTGACTAGATTATTAGCTGCTTGAGAATAGAAACTGGGATTTTTTAAGAAATTGCTTTAGCTGAAGCAGTTTACTCTTAGCACAGAGTAGAATCTTAATTAATGTTAACTGATTGAATGATTGAATGTATGAGTGATGAATGCATGAATGAATGTTGAATTAAAGTGAACTCATCTTGTTTTCTCACTCTGAGCAACAGCTCTCTAAGGATAAGCACTGGATCATTTCCTTTTTTTCCCTTATTATGCCTATTATGGAGTTGAGCTCACTTTAAGCCACTACGAAATTCTTTTTTGAATTAATGCATAAATAACTGAACAGGTCATAGACATCACTGCCAAATGAAGCTTCATAAATATATTTTTTATATAGTTTGTTTGGTTCAGGACTATTATGTGTCAGTACAGAAGCTCAGTTTATGTCCCTACTCTTCATTGCAATGTAAACTGCAAAACAGCAGTGGCTGATAGGTCATTGAAGATTCTGTTTTGTGAACATGAAGGGAGAGGGAGCCTCTGCGGTTTCCAGTGTAAATGTGGTGCCCTTAAGGAAACTATAATTTTTTTCATTCTTTAAATAAAATTTATTGTCAAATTGGCTTACATACAACACCCATTGCTCATCCCAACAAGTGCCCTCCTCAATGCCCATTGCCCATTTCCCTCCCTCCCATCCACCCTCAGTTTGTTCTCTGTATTTAAGAGTCTCTTGTAGTTTGCCTCCCTCCCTCTCTGTTTGTAACTATTTTTTTTCCTCTTCCCTTCCCACATGGTCTTCTGTTGAATTTCTCAAGATCCACATATGAATGAAAACGTATGATATCTGTCCTTCTCTGACTGACTTATTTCACTCAGCATAATACCTTCCAGTTCCATCTATGTTGCTGCAAATGGCATGATTTCATTCTTTGTCATTGCCAAGTAGTATTCCTTTATACACACACACACACACACACACACACACACACACACACACCACATCTTCTTTATCCTTTCATCAGTTGATGGACATTAAGGGTCTTTCCATAATTTGGCTATTGTTGACAGTGCTGCTATAAACATTGGGGTACAAGTGCCCCTATGCATCAGCACTCCTGTATCCCCTGGGTAAATTCCTAGTAGTGCTATTGCTGGGTCAAAGGGTAGTGCTATTTTTAATTTTTTGAGGAACCTCCATACTGTTTTCCAGAGCAGCTGCACCAGTTTGCATTCCCACCAACAGTACAAGAGGGGTTCCTGTTTCTCCACATCTTTGCCAGAATCTGTAGTTTCCTGATTTGTTCATTTTAGCCACTCTGACTGGTGTGAGGTGATATCTCAGTGTGGCTTTGATTTATATTTTCCTGATGATGAGTGACATTGGGCATCTTTTCATGTGTATGTTGGTCATCTGGATGTCTTCTTTGGAGAAGTGTCTATTCATGTCTTTTGCCCATTTCTTCACTGGATTGTTTTTTGGGTGTTGAGTTTGGTAAGTTCTTTATAGATTTTAGATACTAACCCTTTATCCGATATGTCATGTGCAGATACCTTTTCCCATTCCATCAGATGTCTTTTAGTTTTGCTGTCTTTTAGTTTAGATGTCTTTTGTTTCCTTTGCAGTGGAGAAACTTTTAATCTTGATGAGGTCCCAATAGTTCATCTTTTCTTTTAGTTCCCTTGCCTTTGGAGATGTGTCAAATAAGAAATTTCTCTGGCTGAGGCCAAAGAGGTTGTTGCCTGATTTCTCCTCGTGGTTTTTGATGGTTTCCTGTTTCACTTTTAGGTCTTTCATCCATTTTGAGTTTATTTTTGTGTATGGTGTAAGAAAGTGGTCTAGTTTCATTCTTCTTCATGTTGCTGTCCAGTTCTCTCAGCACCATTTGCTAAAGAGACTGTCTTTTTTCCATTGAATGCTCTTTCCTGCTTTGTCAAATATTAGTTGGCCATACATTTGTGGGTCCAATTCTGAGTTCTCTATTCTATTCCATTGGTCTATATGTCTGTTTTTGTGCCAGTACCATACTTTATTGATGATTATAGCTTTGTAGTAGAGGCTAAAGTCTGGGATTGTGATGCCTCCCACTTTGGTTTTCTTCTTCAATATTACTTTGGCTATTCGGGGTATTTTGTGATTCCATACAAATTTTAGGATTGTTTGTTCTAGCTTTGAGAAGAATGCCGGTGCAATTTTGATTGGGATTCCATTGAATGTGTAGATTGCTTGGGTAGTATTGACATTTTAACAATGTTTATTCTTCCAATCCATGAGCATGGAATGTTTTTCCATTTCTTTGTGTCTTCTTTTATTTCCTTCATAAGCTTTCTATAATTTTCAGCATACAAATCTTTTACATCTTTGGTTAGGTTTATTCCTAAATATTTTATGGTTCATGGTGCAATCGTAAATGGGATCCATTTCTTTAATTCTCTTTCTGTTGCTTCATTATTGGTGTATAAAAATGCAACTGATTTATGTACATTGATTTTGTTCCCTGCGACTTTGCTGAATTCATGTATCAGTTCTAGCAGTCTTTTGGTGGAGTCTTTCAGGTTTTCCATGTAGGGTATCATGTTGTCTACAAAAAGTGAAAGTTCGACTTCTTCTTTGCCAATTTTTGTGCCTTTTATTTCATTTTGTTGTCTGATTGCTGATGATAGGACTTCCAACATTATGTTAAACAACAGTGGTGAGAGTGGACATCCCTATCGTGTTCCTTATCTCAGTGGGAAAGCTCGCAGTTTTTCCTCGTTGAGGATGGCATTAGCTGTGGGCTTTTCATATATTGCTTTTATGATGTTTAATTATGTTCCTTCTATCCCAACACTCTTGAGGATTTTAATTAAGAAATTATGCTGTATTTTGTCAAATGCTTTTTCTGCATCGATTGACAGGATCATATGGTTCTTATCCTTTCTTTTATTAATGTGATATATCACATTGATTGATTTGCAAATATTGAACCAGCCCTGCAGTCCAGGAATGAATCCCACTTGATCATGCTGAATAATTCTTTTTATATACTGTTGAGTTCAATTTACTTGTATCTTGTTGAAAATTTTTGCCTCCATGTTCATCAGGGATATTGGCCTGTAATTCTCCTTTTTTGTGGGGTCTCTGTATGGTTTGGGAATCAAGGTAATGTAGCTTCATAGAATGAGTCTGGAAGTTTTCCTTCCATTTTTTAAAATTAAATTTTTTTTAATGTTTATTTATTTTTGAGACAGAGACAGAATGCAAGAGGTGGAGGGGCAGAGAGGGAGTGAGACATAGCTCCAGGCTCAGAGCTGTCAGCACAGAACCTGATGCGGAGCTTGAACCCACAGACTGTGAGATCATGACCAGACACTTAACACATTGAGACACACAGGTGCCCCTGTTTTCCTTCCATTTCTATATTTTGGAACAGCTTCAGAAGGATAGATATTAACTCTGCTTTAAATGTCCGGTAGAATTCCCCAGAGAAGCCATCTTGTCCAGGACTCTTATTTGTTGGGAGATTTTTGATAACTGATTCAATTTCTTCACTAGTTATAGGTCTGTGCAAATTTTCTATTTCTTCCTGTTTGAGTTTTGGTAGTGTGTGGGTGTGAAATTTGTCCATTTCTTCAGGTTGTTCAGTTTATTGGCATATACTTTTTCATAGTATTACCTGATAATTGCTTGTATTTCTGTGGGGTTGGTTGTGATAAATCCATTTTAATTCATGATTTTATCTATTTGGGTCCTGTCTCTTTTCTTTTTGAGAAGCCTGGCTAGAGGTTTATCAATTTTGTTTATTTTTCAAAAAACCAACTCTGTTTTCATTGATCTGTTGTACTGTTTTTTTGGATTCTACATTGTTTATTTCTGCTCTGATCTTTATTATTTCTCTTCTTCTGCTGGGTTTGGGGTTTCTTTGTTGTTCTGCTGCTAGTTCCTTTAGGTTTGCTGTTAGGTTTTGTATTTGGGATTTTGCTTGTTTCTTGAGATAGGCCTGGGTTGCAATGTATTTTCCTCTTAGGACTGCCTTTGCTGCATCCCAATGGGTTTGGATTGTTGTGTTTTCATTTTCATTTGTTTCATATATTTTTAAATTTCTTCTTTAATTGCCTCGTTGACCCATTCATTCTTTAGTAGGATGTTCTTTAACCTTCATGCATTTGGAGGTTTTCCAAACTTTTCCTGTGGTTGATTTCAAGTTTCATAGCATTGTGATCTGAAAGAGTGCATGGTATGATCTCATTCTTTTGTATCTATTGAGGGCTGTCTTGTGACCCAGTATGTGATTTATCTTTGAGAATGTTCTGTGTGCACTCAAGAAGAATGTGTATTCTGCTGCTTTAGGATGTAAAGTTCTAAATATATCTGTCAAGTCCATCTGGTCCAGTGTATCATTCAGGGCCATTGTTTCTTTATTGATTTTCGGTCTAGATAATCTGTCCATTGTTGTAAGTGGAGTATTAAAGTCCCCTGCAATTACCACATTCTTACCAGTAAGATTGCTTATGTTTGTGATTGTTTTATAAATTTGTGTGCTTCTGAATTTAGTGCATAGACATTTATAATTGTTAGCTCTTCTTGATGGATAGACCCTGTAATTATGATACAATGCCCTTCTTCATCTCTTGTTACAGTCTTTAGTTTAAATTCTAGTTTTTATGATATAAATATGGCTACTCCAGGTTTCTTTTGATTTCCAGTAGCATGATAGGTGGTTCTGCATCCCCTCACTTTCAATCTGAAGGTGTCCTCAGGTCTAAAATGGGTCTCTTGTAGACAGCAAATAGATAGATCTTGGGTTTTTTTTTAATCCATTCTGATACCTTATGTCTTTTGATTGGAGCATTTAGTCCATTTACATTCAGTGTTATTATTGAGAGATATGGGTTTAGAGTCATTGTGTTATCTGTAGGTTTCATGCTTGTAGTGATGTCTCTGGTCCTTTGTGGTCCTTGCAACATTTCAATTACAGAGTCCCCCTTAGTATCTCTTGTAGGGCTGGTTTAGTGGTGATGAATTCCTTCAGTTTTTGTTTGTTTTGGAAAACCTTTATCTCTCCTTCTATTTTGAATGACAAGCTTGCTAGATAAAGGATTCTTGGGTGCATATTTTTCCTGTTCATCACATTGAAGATTTCCTGCCATTCCTTTCTGGCCTGTCAAGTTTCAGTAGATAGGTCTGCTACTATCCTTATGTGTCTGCCCTTGTAGGTTAAGGCCCGTTTATCCCTAGCTGCTTTCAGAATTCTCTCTTTATCTTTGTATTTTGCCAGCTTCAGTATGATATGTCATGCAGAAGATCGATTCAAGTTATGTCTGAAGGGAGTTCTCTGTGCCTCCTGAATTTCAATGTCTGTTTCCTTCCCCAGATTGGGGAAGTTCTCAGCTATGATTTGTTCAAGTACACCTGTGGCCCCTTTCTCCCTCTCTTCTTCTTCTGGAATTCCTATGACACAGATATTGTTCTGTTTCATTGAAGCACTTAGTTCTCTAATTCTCCCCTCATGATCCAGAATTTTTTTATCTCTCCTTTTCTCAGCTTCATCTTTTTCCATAATTTTATCTTCTATTATTTCACCTAGTCTCTCCTCTGCCTTTCAATCCTTTCTGCCCCTCCTCTAGTTTATTTTGCACCTTGTTTACAACATTTTTTAATTCATCATGATGATTTTTCAGTTCCTTGATCTCTGCAGCAGTAGATTCTCTGCTGTCTTCTATGCTTTTTTCAAGAACTTCTCTTTAATTTCAAGCATTTATCTTATGACTATTATTCTAAATTCTTGTTCATATTTATGTTTGTTTTGAGCAATTCTTTAGCTGTCATTTCTTCCTGGACTTTCTTTTGAGGAGATTATTCCATTTCATCATTTTGGCTAGTTGTCTGTCCCTTATGTGTTTTAAAAGCTTGTTGTGTGCACTGCTTCTGTGAGCACTCCTGTATTAAAGAGGGATCATCCAGGGCCTGGCCTTTCAGGAGGTGTTTTTGGAGAGTGTATTTGCTCTCTGTTTTTGTGACTTTGGTTACTTTATATCCCTACTCATAGTGATGTTTTGGACCCTCCACCCCATGCGCTTTGATTTGTTCATTGAAGTAGCCCTGAAAAGGAAATCAAACAGACAAACAAACAAACAAAAAAATGGAAAACAAAAACACACAAGGACACAAACAAAAAAACAAAAAAAACCAAAAAACCAGAAATACCAGCTAAAAGTAAACAATAGGATGGAGGTGGTGCTGAGGGAAGAGGGCTTATCCCATACAAAGAGAGAAATAACAGAGGAGGGGAAAAAGAAAAAAATAAGTGTTGACCAGGTAGAGAAACTATACGGCCTAATCCAGAGAGAGTGGAAAATAAAGAAGAAGGCAGGGAAAAAGAAAAGAATATAAAATTGACCAAAGAAACTATATGGCTTAATCCAGAGAGAGAGTGGAGAAAGTAAAGAAGGAGACAGGGAAAAAGAAAAGACAGAATTGATGAGACAGAGAAACTATATGGCTTAATCCAGAGAGTGAGAAAGGAAAATAAAGAAGGAGGTGTAGAACACGTATCAAGAGAATGGATTAAATATGTCTGCTTAAACAAACCAACAACCAGAGTAACCAGAGTAGAGGAGGGAAGAGATAAGAAGAAGAAAAGGAAGGAAGAATATATCTATATAATAAGAATTGTTGGAGAATTAAACCAGGCAATGCAACCACACTGGTCTGGAGAAGAGGCTTTCTGGTTCATCCACATCAACCCCGCTCCAGAAGATATGCAGTTACCAGGCATGGAGGGGTGTGGTTTGGGGTAGGCGGGTCCTGCCTCCACTGTGGGGCACTGTCTGTTCCCTGAAGTGCCCCACCTATGGTCCGTCAGGTTGTCCAGGTGGGTCCCTGGAAGCAACTCTGACTCTTTTCCTTCTGGACTCCTGGGGTTCAAAGTCCTTTGGTCTCACCATGGCTTTGTTTGAGAGATGAGGGAACTTCAGATCCCCCTACTTCTCTGCCATGTTGGTCCCTTCCTCCAACCCCTCCCTTCTGAGGAACTGCAGCTTTGACTCACTCAGATCCTCTTGGGGGAGGGTCTCACTGAGCAATGGCCAGGTGCTTGCCAGCCCTCAGGAACATTCGAAAGACTGCGCTGCTGATGGTGCCTAGAGACTGTGGCTGGGTGCCATCCCGCCCCAGAAAAAGTTTGGGTAATCTTGTAGCAGCAGCATTTCAGCCATTATGGAAAATCACAACACACATCTGGTACCAGCTTCACCCTTAACCTCCTTGTTCCAACACCAGTGAATGTGGTTGTTCTCTGGAGTCTGCTGAGACCTTTGTCTGTGGGGTGCCCACACAGCCTCTACCAGATGTCCTTCCAGCAGGGGAACCACCTCTCCCTGTGTGGCCCATGGACCCCTTGGACCTCACTATCTGCCCCTGGGGATTCGCCCTTCCCACCAAAGCACTGCCATGTATTGAGCTGTGGAGTTGCAGACTCTGCACTCTCCTTGTTTTTAGAGTCTTAATGAAATTTAAACCCTCTCCTTTCTCCTTTCTCCCTTTTTTGTTCAGTCCCTGTGGCTGTTTCTACTTTTCCACTTTCTCTCCAGCTGCTTTTGGGGGGGTGCTTTTTCCATACTCTCCCCCCCCCCATCTCTGTCCTCTCTCTGCAAGCAAAAACATCTCCCTGCCCTCCGTGGCTTCTCTCTCCTAGTTCACTCTCCATGCGGTGTACCTGCCGAGTTCTGTGGTTCAGGTTGTGGAGATTGTTGTGTTAATCCTCAGGTCAGTTTTCTAGGTGCACGGGATGGTTCAGTGTTGATCTGGCTGCATTTCAGGGATGAGAGATACAAGAAAAACTTCCATGCTGTTCCACCATCTTGACCCCTCCTAAGGAATCTATAAATTTATAAATCTATAAATCTATAAAATCTATAAATCTATAAATAAACTCTCTAATATATACAATGGAATATTATTCTGCCATTTGTGGCAACATGGATGGAGCTTGAGGGTATTATGCTAAGTGAGATTAGCCAGACCCAAAACAGACAAATGCTGTATGATTTCACTTATATGTAGAATTTTTAAAAGCCAAATTCAGAAAAACGTAGTTACTTGGGGCTATGAGATGAGGGAATTGGAGAGATGTTAAGAATGCAAACTTGCAACTACAAGATAAGTCAGTTCTAAAGACCCAAGGTACAATATGGTGATTATAATCAACAGTAGTGTATTGTAAACTTCAAAGTTACTGGGAGACTAGATCTTAATTGTTCTTAACACAAAAAGGAAATGGTCATTATGTAACGTGATGTAGGTGTTAGTTAACACTACAGTGATGATCATATTGCAATATGTAAAATATCAAATTAATAAGTTTCACACTTTATTTATTTATTTATTAAAAAAAAATTTTTTAATGTTTATTTATTATTGACAGACAGAGAGACACAGAGACACAGAGTGTGAGCAGGGGAGCGGGCAGAGAGAGGGGGAGACACAGAATCTGAAGCAGGCTCCAGGCTCCAAGCTGTCAGCACAGAGCCCGACACGGGGCTTGAACTCACAAACCATGAGATCATGACCGGAGCTGAAGTCGGTCGTCCAATTGACTGAGCCACCCAGGTGCCCCATAAGTTGCACACTTTAAACTTATACACTCTTATATGTCTGTTATATCTTGATAAAAAAGGTAAGCCTCGGGCACCTGGGTGGCTCAGTTGGTTAGGCATCCAATTCCTGACTTTGACTCAGGTCATAATGTCATGGTTTGTGAGATTGAGCGCTGACTTGGGCTCTGCACTGACAGTGCCATGCTTGCTTAGGATTCTTTCTCTCCTATCTGTTTGCCCTTCCCCTAACTCATACTCTCTCTCTCCCTCTCTTTCTTAAAATAAATAAATAAATATTTTTTAAAACATGTAAGCTCTAAGTTTACTGATATTAGTATTTTAGATACCTACACAGTATTTCAGGCCTTTAAGTATATTTTTATAGAGAAAATTATGGTTCCCTATTTTTGTGTAGCACTGAATGGTTCATAGAATATTTTTATATTCATTTCTCATTTAATCCTTACAATAACATTTAATCCTTACAATAACATCGCTGTTTTTAAGATTAAGAAGCTGAATTTTTGCTAGGCCATGATTGCCCAAAGTCATATGATTTTGGATGCAGCAAAACTAGGATTAGAACTAAAGCCACTGTCTTGATATTCTCCACATTTCCCTCCTGAACAGGAAAATTACAGTGCATGTATACATGTGTGCTTATATATCCTTTCTTTCTATATCCTGAAAACTCCCAGAAGTTTCCCTTTTATTTTTAAAATGTGATCGCACCCTCTGTCATCCATTGCCTTATTAAGAGAATGAGAGATATAGCAGATAACAGTAGTAAATCTAGGAGGTGGGCAGTTTCTGTTACAAAGGGTGTGGATACAGATGCAAACACCTCACCCCGAAGGCAGAGGGTGCCTTTGGAAGGAAACTGTTGTAGGCAGGTGGGAGGTGGAGTTAAGACAGGAGACACTGGCAGGAGATACTTTTCCCCAAGATTGATTAAAAGATAGGATTCTGGGCCTGGTGTCTTGGAAAACAATAACAGAAAAAGAGATCCATTCATATAACTTAAGAACAAGGGAGCACATTGTGTGGTCTTAGGAAAATTACCCATAAATAAAATGCTGGAATTACAGTCAAGCCTCAAGAGATCTGGAAAATCATCAGCCATCCACTATTCCTGTCCTTGCTTTGTTTCTGGAGGCACGCCGGCTCTCATCTCTCCTTCTCCAGGCAGTTTCATTCCTCTCTCCCAGCAGATTGATTTTTTTCTACTCACTTATTTATTGCAATTGGTTTGCACCTCCCCTAATCGGCAGTTTTTGCTCTGCATGACCTCTCTGCTTGGCTTACTACAAAGTATAGTAACCTTTTAGTGTTTAGATTCCAAGTGCATAGAAGAGGAAATATAATTGGCCAGTCTTGGCAGGTGTTTGCCACTGGTCCAATCAGCCATGATGAAGGACTAAGATAACATGGTATGAATATCAATAGATCAAGGTTTCAGGTTGGGCAGTAAGAAGTATGAGTATTGAGCAATTAATACAGTTGCTGATTCATCTAAGACCCTATGAAGCCAAGGCTAAGAGAGGTAAAACTTGGACACATTTGAAGGGCACTGTATGTAGGATTAAATCATGATCATTAGCAGGATAACTTAAAGTTGAACTTTAAGCTATTTATCCAGAGATTCTTAAGATGGCTCTAAGGAAGGATAGCATTCCCCCTACTGGTCTGTGGTACAAGGGAAATGACAGGAGAGGGGTAAGTGGTTTTAGCTTAGAAGAGCAAAGTGCCACAGGGGCAGAAAGTCAGGCAGATCGTTAGATGTTTTTGAAGCCAGTACAGCCAATTTCTTATCTGGGTTAAGTCTTCCCTAAAATTAAAATTTATTCTCTTTGCGTAGACCCAACAGGTAGGCCTGGCTGCCTCAAGAAAAAATAGCAGTGTAAAATCTTCAGGAAGCTGATAGAGTGATACTACTTATCATTGAGGAAGGCAGAAACCAGCATCTGATGTACCTATCTGCCAGATACTTTCCCTATGGTATTTAATTATCCCATGACAATCCTCTGAAGTAGTCATCAACATTACTCCCATCTTACAAAGGAGGAAACAGGTTAAATAATAAACAACCAGCTCTGTACTGCTCAAGCTACCAGCCAGTCTAAGCTCTTTGTAGTTTCAATTCTTTTATTCTCTTTGGTTTCCCTTTCTTCTTCTTTCTTCCCTACCCTTTTCTTCTTTTTTTTTTTCTTTTCTTTCTTTCCCATTCTTTTTTCTTTGAAATTTTTTGGAGCAGGTTTTGTGCTCAGTGACTTTTTAGACTCCAGTTCACAGTGGATATGATTAGTCTGATCTGTGTTTGATTCCCTGCCTTGACCTGTCCCATTGATGTTGCTGATGCTGGACCCTCAAGTCCCATCCAGAGACCCAGGATTGCATGTTTCCAGTGTTTACCTATCCCTACATGGATGCTCATCTGAGGGTATTTGAGAGCCCTTTTTGGTTCAATCACCATTGTTCTTAGTGTTGTCCATTGCTAACATCATCATCATCATCATCGTCACTATTTAGCACTCTTCTGTTGTGCAACCCTTTCTATTTCTTGGTAGTCAATGGTTAGCATTTATTTTTCAAACTAGAAATGCCTAAAGCATTCCTCACTATTAACAAAAGTGTCTCAATTCTCACACTTTCACTCTAGTCAGATTTTGGTCCAAATGTAATTACAGTGAGAGCAATTGTGATGATAAATCTGGCCAGCTCCTCTGTAACTCAATCAGTTGGACACTAACAAAGAGAATTGTAGGGGCTTCAGGGAAGAGCTAAGACAGTAATTAAGGGGATGGCCTTTAAAGGGGATATTAGAAATATTTAAGCCTTTACATTTAGGCCTGGTGGCAGAGCAAAAAAGTTATCATCATAGTCACCATCCTGAAGAGTAATTTCTTATGTGCTATCATAGTCTATGTGACATTGGGATTAAAGGCCATACTGGTACTTTATGTAAGATGTTCTCTATGAGTTTTTATTTTTCATTTCAAAATGCTTTTCTTAGGTATGATTTCCATGCAAAAATATGTACATATCTAACATATAAACTCAATGAGTTTGGAAAACGTGAATATACCTACAAAACCATCAGCACCACCAAGGACATAAACATATCCATCACCTCCCCAAATTTCTTCCTATCTCATTATTATTATCATTATTGTTGTGTGTGTGTGGTAAGTATACTTAACATAACTCTACTCTCCTAGCAAATTTTAAGTTTATAATACTGTATTGTTAGCTATAGGCACTATGCTGTATAGTAAATCTCCAGAACTTATATACCTTATAAAACTGAAACTTTTTTCCAAAAGGAGCAGAGAAAAAGAAAGAAACTGAAAGCTTACTTTAAAAAAATGACAGAAAATTCCCCAAAGCTGGGGAAGAAAATGAACATGTGGATCCATGATGCCCAAAGAACTCCAAATAGACTGAGCGTAGAGAGGTATTCACTGGGACACAACATAATCCAACTGTCAAAAGTCAAAGACAAAGAAAGGATTTTGAAACTGGGAAGAGAAAAGTAGCTAGTTACATGGAAAGGAACCACCATAAGACTATCAGTGAATTCTCAGCAGAAACCTTACAGGCCAGGAGAAAATGGAATAATATATTCAAAGTGCTGAAAAAGAAAAACTGCCAACCAAGAATGTTATACTCAGCAAAGCTCTCCTTGAGAAATGGAGAGAGAATGTCTTCCCCAGACAAACATAAGCTGAGGGAGTTCATCATCACTAGAACTGCCTTATAAGAAATGCTGAAAGGAGGGGCGCCTGGGTGGCTCAGTCAGTTAAGCATCTGAATTTGGCTCAGGCCATGATCTCATGGTCAGTGAGTTCAAGCCCCACATCAGGGCTCTGTGCTGACAGCTCGGAGCCTGGAACCTGCTTTGGATTCTGTGTCTCCCTCTCTCTGTGCCCCTTCCCCCACTTGCTCGCTCACTCTCTCTCTCAAAATAAATAAACATTTTAAAAAATTAAAGAAATGCTGAAAGGAGTTCTTAAAGCTGAAATGAAAGGACCCTGATTATCAACATGAAAATAAATGAAAGCATAAAACTCACTTTAAAAGTAAATGTATGGTCAGAGTCATAACATTATAATACTGCAATGATGGTATGTAAGTCACTTTGAACTCTGTGAATTTTTCTTTGCTTCCTCCTTTTTCTCCTTATTTTTCTTAATTGAGAGATTGTTGACACACAATGTTATATTAGTTTCAGGTGTGCCACATAGTGATTCAGCTTCTCTACAGGTTATGCTGTGCTCACCACAAGTGAGCTACCATCAACCACCATACAGCTCTATTACAGTATCATTGACTGTATTCCCTATGCTGTGCCTTTTATTCCCATGGCTTATTCATTCCATAACTGGGAGCCTTATATCCTACTCCCCTTTACCTGTTTTGCCCATCCCTCAACCCCTTTATCTTCTTTAAAAATAATAATATTATTTCTTTTGTTAGGAAAAGGAGAAAACAAATCAAAATTCCCTCCTTGTCCCACACCAGTCTTGCACCCCGGTTCTCCACTCCACCCACATCTCTGTAACATAAATGAAAGGTAAATATTCCATTCCTCATTGAATATAAACTTTCAACAATATTTGACACTCTTACCCTGCCTTTTAATCTTATTCTTCTTATTTTTTCCTTCTATTTCTGTGGCTATTCTTTTTTAGGATCCTTTGGGAGATTCTCTTCTTATATCTGACCTTCACATAGCCAACACCTACATGGCTTTACTATGTGCCAGCATTCTTCAAAGCCCCCTGTGCATATTATCTCAGTAAATCCTTGTAACACCCGATGAGAAGTTATCTTTGCTTTACAGATAAGAAAATGGACACACAGAGAAGTTAAGTGACTCTCAGAGCTGAGAATTTGAACCTAGGAAATACAATTCCAGAATCCCTGTTCTTGACACCTAGTCTAGACTGCTTCTGTTTGGAATTCCTCTGGATTTTATTCTTAAAGACTTCTTAGCTTCTCACTTTATGCTTCTCTTCTAGGCAGTGACAGCAGTTGTCTCATCATGACTTAAATTACCTACCAAACATTAATAACCCTCACACTGTACTGATAGTTCCTCCTTTCCTTCTTAACTCTAGACATTTACATTTAGTAGTTAACTAGATATTAACATGGAATTTCCAAAAGACCTCAAATGAAATATGTACATGATCTTAGACTCCTTTCATACCACTTGTCACAATTGCAATGAAATAATTAACTTTGTAATTATTTGTTTCTATCTTCTCTGTTAAAATGAAAGCTTGCTGAAGTCAGGAAACTTCTTTTATCATTATGGTGGCCACACTCTTAGCACAGTGCCTGGCACATTGTAGTTGCTCAAAAATACTTTTTGAATGAATGAATAAGAAAAGGAATAGTAAAGGAATTTTTAAAAGGGGAAAAAAGAAGTCATTTTAAGTCCATTTAAATGTGCAACTCTCTGATGTCAATCACTGGCATACATTTTAAATAAATTATATTCCTAGGAAGTTAAAAACTTAGTATTCTGTTCTTTCCCCCTAACATGAAATATTTAAGTAGTTCCCATAGATTTTTTATCATGTTAATGTTGCATGTGTTCAGTAACAATTCTATATTTTTGGACAAAGATTTCCTCTCAACATTCAGTTGTTATAGGCATATTTGTAACAAATACTTTTATGCATGTAGTTATATTATTTTTATGAAATATTTCCTTAAAATAAGTTCTTAGAAGTGTTCCAAGTTTAAATGGCATGAACACTGTGATGGTTCCTGACATAGATTATAAAATTACTATATAACATTGTTGCACTGATATCACTAGAAGCAACAGAAATAATTCCAATCATCAGCATTGGAAATAATATCTCAGATTCTGCATGCAAACTTAGGGGAACTGCAGGTGTAAATAAAGAATGTTTTTCATGAACAAAAGAATCTTGCTCTTGGTAGCTAATCCTGATCCAATTGTGTTATCTTTGTTCATTTCTCAAAAATAGTTGTGTGTGTGTGTGTGTGTGTGTGTGTGTGTGTGTATAAACACAACATAAAATTTACCATTAAAAATTGATGGGGTGCCTGGGTGGCTCAGTCTGACTCTTGATTTTGGCTTAAGTCATGATCTCATGGTTCATGAGTTCAAGCCCCACATCGGGCTCTGTGCTGACAGTGTGGACCTGCTTGGGATTCTCTCTCTCTGCCCCTCCCCCCTTTGCTCTCTCTTTCTCTCCCTCTCAAAATAATAAACTTTAAAAAATTTTTTAAAAAAAGAAAGTATAAGGGCACCTGGTGGCTCAGTCAGTTGAACGTCTGACTCTTGATTTCAACTCAGGTCATGATCTCACGGTTTGTGAGATCAAGCCCCACATCTAGCTCTGTGCTGACAGGATGGAGCCTGTTTGGAATTCTCTCTCTCCTTCTCTCTGCCCCTCTCCCACTTGTGCTTTCTGTCTCTCTCTCAAAGATGAGAAAATGAATAAACTTAAAAAATTGAAAGTATATAAGCAGTGGCATTAAGTAATTCACAATGTTGTACAACCAACATTACTTTTTGGTTCCAGAACTGTCTCATCATCTGAAATAGAAACCCTGTACCCATTGACAGTCACTCTTAATTCTTTTTTTCCTCTGGGTCCTGGCAATCATTAATCTGCTTTATGTCTCTATGGATTTATATGTCCTGGATATTTCATATAAATGGAATCAGGTGTTCAAACAAAATTTGTACTTGAATATTCTTAACAGCTCTATTTGCAATAGCCAAAAGGTGGAAACAACCCAAATAAATGTCCATTAACAGACAAATGGATTTAAAAAATGTGATATAACTATACAGTGGATTATTATTCAGCCATAAAAAGAAATGAGGTACTGATATATGCTACAATGTGAATGAATCTTGAAATCACCGTACTAAGTGAAAGAAACCAGATACCCATCTCTCATTCTTCACTAAACAATTTATACAGTGTAGATCAATGTAAACAGCTTAGGAGGATGAAGTACATTTGAAAGGAGATGCAGCAAAAGGTCAACCTAAAAATTCATTTGCTGGGACTGACTTTATGCTAATTGAATTCAGTAAGCATTAATTGAGTACCAACTGGGAGTCAGGTGTTGCTGTATGTGCTAAGGATATAAAATGAATCAAAACAGCCCCTGACTTAAGGCAGGTCATACCTTAGATGAGATATAAACATGTAAATAAATCATTAATATTTATTATGCAGAAGTATGCATTCTGTGTTATGAGAACCCAAATGAAGGAAAAACTAATTCTATCTATAAGGTCAAGGAAAGAGACAAAAGGAGAATATGATTTTTGTTTGGCCCTGAACTATGAATAAGGGCTGTCAGGAGGAAACTGGGGTGCAACTTTATGGGGAAAAAGAAGCATAGAAAAGGAAAATATCTTGAACTTTCCCCTTTCCTTTTTGTTGACTGAGATCTCTTCCCTTGCCCCACAATTGGTGGTTTATCTTCTGATCATCAATGTTGACATACACTGAAAATAATTTTGGTTTCATTTTAATAAAGATATTTAAAAGAATAGGGTGTTATAAAATCAGGCAAGATTGAATCTTTGTGCTTGCTCAATGACATTAATAATTTTGTCAATATTGGGGCTCCAGGGTTAAGTTCAGTTGGTTAAGCATCTGACTTTGGCTCAGGTGATGATCTCACGGTTCATGAGTTTGAGCCCCGCATCAGTCCCTGCGCTGACAGCTCGGAGCCTGGAGCCTACTTCAGATTCTGTGTCTCCCTCTCTCTGCCCTTCTCCCACTTGTGCTCTCTCTTTCTTTCAAAAATAAACATAAACAATAATTTTGTCAATATTAATTAACATTGATAATGTGTGTTGAATGCAATCTTTTTTCCTCTTCATTTTCATTGGTTGTAAGAAGAAATACAGTACAGATTTTTTGATCTAATATGAACAATCTTCACTAACTATTAGAACTATAATCATTTTAATTTCAAATGTGTACATCTGGGCCTTTCAATGAATGAAAGACTAAGACTATAGTCTGTGACTTTGAGTTCACGTAGTATAGAATGAGTCTCACAAATGTGCAGCATATGTGCCCCTGTGCCTCCCTCCCAGTCCTTGACAGTCATCTCTAATCGATAATGACATTCTCTGATATGAACCTGGACATGCCTCTGAATGCCTTTTCACATAGTCAGCCATGTCATGATGAATCAAAGGCAACTGATAAAATTCCATTCGCTATGTCTGTTGGAGAGAAGACTGTATTGAGAGTCAGCAGTTGTGGGTTTAAAGCCTAATAATTTCTTTTTTTTTTTTTGAATTGTACTTTTTTATATTTCAGGTTTTTCTTTTTTTTTTTATGAAATTTATTGACAAATTGGTTTCCATACAACACCCAGTGCTCATCCCAAAAGGTGCTCTCCTCAATACCCATCACCCACCCTCTCCTCCCTCCCACCCCCCATCAACCCTCAGTTTGTTCTCAGTTTTTAACAGTCTCTTATGCTTTGGCTCTCTCCCATTCTAACCTCTTTTTTTTTTCCTTCCCCTCCCCCATGGGTTCCTGTTAAGTTTCTCAGGATCCACATAAGAGTGAAACCATATGGTATCTGTCTTTCTCTGTATGGCTTATTTTACTTAGCATTCATCAGTTGATGGACATTTAGGCTCTTTCCATAATTTGGCTATTGTTGAGAGTGCTGCTATGAACATTGGGGTACAAGTGGCCCTATGCATCAGTACTCCTGTATCCCTTGGATAAATTCCTAGCAGTGCTATTGCTGGGTCATAGGGTAGGTCTATTTTTAATTTTCTGAGGAACCTCCACACTGCTTTCCAGAGCGGCTGCACCAATTTGCATTCCCACCAACAGTGCAAGAGGGTTCCCGTTTCTCCACATCCTCTCCAGCATCTATAGTCTCCTGATTTGTTCATTTTGGCCACTCTGACTGGCGTGAGGTGATACCTGAGTGTGGTTTTGATTTATATTTCCCTGATAAGGAGCGACGCTGAACATCTTTTCATGTGCCTGTTGGCCATCCGGATGTTTTCTTTAGAGAAGTGTCTATTCATGTTTTCTGCCCATTTCTTCACTGGGTTATTTGTTTTTCGGGTGTGGAGTTTGGTGAGCTCTTTACAGATTTTGGATTCTAGCCCTTTGTCCGATATGTCATTTGCGAATATCTTTTTCCATTCCGTTGGTTGCCTTTTAGTTTTGTTGGTTGTTTCCTTTGCTGTGCAGAAGCTTTTTATCTTCATAAGGTCCCAGTAATTCACTTTTGCTTTTAATTCCCTTGCCTTTGGGGATGTGTCGAGTAAGAGATTGCTGGGGCTGAGGTCAGAGAGGTCTTTTCCTGCTTTCTCCTCTAAGGTTTTGATGGTTTCCTGTCTCACATTTAGGTCCTTTATCCATTTTGAGTTTATTTTTGTGAATGGTGTGAGAAAGTGGTCTAGTTTCAACCTTCTGCATGTTGCTGTCCAGTTCTCCCAGCACCATTTGTTAAAGAGGCTGTCTTTTTTCCATTGGATGTTCTTTCCTGCTTTGTCAAAAATGAGTTGGCCATACGTTTGTGGGTCTAGTTCTGGGGTTTCTATTCTATTCCATTGGTCTATGTGTCTGTTTTGGTGCCAATACCATGCTGTCTTGATGATGACAGCTTTGTAGTAGAGGCTAAAGTCTGGGATTGTGATGCCTCCTGCTTTGGTCTTCTTCTTCAAAATTCCTTTGGCTATTCGGGGCCTTTTGTGGTTCCATATGAATTTTAGGATTGCTTGTTCTAGTTTCGAGAAGAATGCTGGTGCAATTTTGATTGGGATTGCATTGAATGTGTAGATAGCTTTGGGTAGTATTGACATTTTGACAATATTTATTTTTCCAATCCATGAGCAGGGAATGTCTTTCCATTTCTTTAAATCTTCTTCAATTTCCTTCATAAGCTTTCTATAGTTTTCAGCATACAGATCCTTTACATCTTTGGTTAGATTTATTCCTAGGTATTTTATGCTTCTTGGTGCAATTGTGAATGGGATCAGTTTCTGTATTTGTCTTTCTGTTGCTTCATTGTTAGTGTATAAGAATGCAACTGATTTCTGTACATTGATTTTGTATCCTGCAACTTTGCTGAATTCATGTATCAGTTCTAGCAGACTTTTGGTGGAGTCTATCGGATTTTCCATGTATGATATCATGTCATCTGCAAAAAGCGAAAGCTTGACTTCATCTTTGCCAATTTTGATGCCTTTGATTTCCTTTTGTTGTCTGATTGCTGATGCTAGAACTTCCAGCACTATGTTAAACAGCAGCGGTGAGAGTGGGCATCCCTGTCGTGTCCTGATCTCAGGGAAAAAGCTCTCAGTTTTTCCCCGTTGAGGATGATGTTAGCTGTGGGCTTTTCATAAATGGCTTTTATGATCTTTAAGTATGTTCCTTCTATCCCGACTTTCTCAAGGGTTTTTATTAAGAAAGGGTGCTGGATTTTGTCAAAGGCCTTTTCTGCATCGATTGACAGGATCATATGGTTCTTCTCTTTTTTTTTGTTAATGTGATGTATCACGTTGATTGATTTGCGAATGTTGAACCAGCCCTGCATCCCAGGAATGAATCCCACTTGATCATGGTGAATAATTCTTTTTATATGCCGTTGAATTCGATTTGCTAGTATCTTATTGAGAATTTTTGCATCCATATTCATCAGGGATATTGGCCTGTAGTTCTCTTTTTTTACTGGGTCTCTGTCCGGTTTAGGAATCAAAGTAATACTGGCTTCATAGAATGAGTCTGGAAGTTTTCCTTCCCTTTCTATTTCTTGGAATAGCTTGAGAAGGATAGGTATTATCTCTGCTTTAAACGTCTGGTAGAACTCCCCTGGGAAGCCATCTGGTCCTGGACTCTTATTTGTTGGGAGATTTTTGATAACCGATTCAATTTCTTCGCTGGTTATGGGTCTGTTCAAGCTTTCTATTTCCTCCTGATTGAGTTTTGGAAGAGTGTGGGTGTTCAGGAATTTGTCCATTTCTTCCAGGTTGTCCAGTTTGTTGGCATATAATTTTTCATAGTATTCCCTGATAATTGTTTGTATCTCTGAGGGATTGGTTGTAATAATTCCATTTTCATTCATGATTTTATCTATTTGGGTCATCTCCCTTTTCTTTTTGAGAAGCCTGGCTAGAGGTTTGTCAATTTTGTTTATTTTTTCAAAAAACCAACTCTTGGTTTCGTTGATCTGCTCTACAGTTTTTTTAGATTCTATATTGTTTATTTCTGCTCTGATCTTTATTATTTCTCTTCTTCTGCTGGGTTTAGGCTGCCTTTGCTGTTCTGCTTCTAGTTCCTTTAGGTGTGCTGTTAGATTTTGTATTTGGGATTTTTCTTGTTTCTTGAGATAGGCCTGGATTGCAATGTATTTTCCTCTCAGGACTGCCTTTGCTGCGTCCCAAAGCGTTTGGATTGTTGTATTTTCATTTTCGTTTGTTTCCATATATTTTTTAATTTCTTCTCTAATTGCCTGGTTGACCCACTCATTCGTTAGTAGGGTGTTCTTTAACCTCCATGCTTTTGGAGGTTTTCCAGACTTTTTCCTGTGGTTGATTTCAAGCTTCATAGCATTGTGGTCTGAAAGTAAGCATGGTATAATTTCAATTCTTGTAAACTTATGAAGGGGTGTTTTGTGACCCAGTATATGATCTATCTTGGAGAATGTTCCATGTGCACTCGAGAAGAAAGTATATTCTGTTGCTTTGGGATGCAGAGTTCTAAATATATCTGTCAAGTCCATCTGATCCAATGTCTCATTCAGGGCCCTTGTTTCTTTATTGACCGTGTGTCTAGATGATCTATCCATTTCTGTAAGTGGGGTGTTAAAGTCCCCTGCAATTACCACATTCTTATCAATAAGGTTGCTTATGTTTATGAGTAATTGTTTTATATATTTGGGGGCTCCGGTATTCGGCGCATAGACATTTATAATTGTTAGCTCTTCCTGATGGATAGACCCTGTAACTATTATATAATGTCCTTCTTCATCTCTTGTTACAGCCTTTAATTTAAAGTCTAGTTTGTCTGATATAAGTATGGCTACTCCAGCTTTCTTTTGGCTTCCAGTCGCATGATAAATAGTTCTCCATCCCCTCACTCTCAATCTAAAGGTGTCCTCAGGTCTAAAATGAGTCTCTTGTAGACAGCAAATAGATGGGTCTTGTTTTTTTATCCATTCTGATACCCTATGTCTTTTGGTTGGCGCATTTAATCCATTTACATTCAGTGTTATTATAGAAAGATACGGGTTTAGAGTCATTGTGATGTCTGTATGTTTTATGCTTGTAGTGACGTCTCTGGGACTTTGTCTCACAGGGTCCCCCTTAGGATCTCTTGTAGGGCTGGTTTAGTGGTGACAAATTCCTTCAGTTTTTGTTTGTTTGGGAAGACCTTTATCTCTCCTTCTATTCTAAATGACAGACTTGCTGGATAAAGGATTCTTGGCTGCATATTTTTTCTGTCTAGCACCCTGAAAATCTCGTGCCAATTCTTTCTGGCCTGCCAAGTTTCAAAAGAGAGATCAGTCACGAGTCTTATAGGTCTCCCTTTATATGTGAGGGCACGTTTACCCCTTGCTGCTTTCAGAATTTTCTCTTTATCCTTGTATTTTGCCAGTTTCACTATGATATGTCGTGCAGAAGATCGATTCAAGTTATGTCTGAAGGGAGTTCTCTGTGCCTCTTGGATTTCAATGCCTTTTTCCTTCCCCAGTTCAGGGAAGTTCTCAGCTATTATTTCTTCAAGTACCCCTTCAGCACCTTTCCCTCTCTCTTCCTCCTCTGGGATACCAATTATGCGTATATTATTTCTTTTTAGTGTGTCACTTAGTTCTCTAATTTTCTCCTCATACTCCTGGATTTTTTTATCTCTCTTTTTCTCAGCTTCCTCTTTTTCCATAACTTTATCTTCTAGTTCACCTATTCTCTCCTCTGCCTCTTCAAGCCGAGCTGTGGTGGTTTCCATTTTGTTATGCATTTCGTTTAAAGCGTTTTTCAGCTCCTCGTGACTGTTCCTTAGTCCCTTGATCTCTGTAGCAAGAGATTCTCTGCTGTCCTGTATACTGTTTTCAAGGCCAGCGATTAATTTTATGACTATTATTCTAAATTCACTTTCTGTTATATTATTTAAATCCTTTTTGATCAGCTCATTAGCTGTTGTTATTTCCTGGAGATTCTTCTGAGGGGAATTCTTCTGCTTGGTCATTTTGGATAGCCCCTGGCGTGGTGAGGACCTGCAGGGCACTTCCCCTGTGCTGTGGTGTATAACTGGAGTTGGTGGGCGGGGCCGCAGTCAGACCTGATGTCTGCCCCCAGCCCACCGCTGGGGCCACAGTCAGACTGGTGTGTGCCTTCTCTTCCCCTCTCCTGGGTCGGGATTCACTGTGGGGTGGTGTGGCTCGTCTGGGCTACTTGCACCCTGCCAGGCTTGTGATGCTGGGGATCTGGCGTATTAGCTGGGGTGGGTAGGCAAGGTGCATGGGGGCAGGAGGGGCAGGCTTAGATCGCTTCTCCTTAGGTGATCCACTTCAGGAGGGGCCCTGTGGCAGCGGGAGGGAGTCAAATCCGCTGCTGGAGGTTTGGCTCCGCAGAAGCGCAGAGTTGGGTGTTTGCGCGGAGCGAGCAAGTTCCCTGGCAGGAACCGGTTCCCTTTGGGATTTCGGCTGGGGGATGGGCGGGGGAGATGGCGCTGGCGAGCGCCTTTGTTCCCCACCAAACTGAGCTCTGTTGTCAGGGGGCTCTTCAGCTCTCCCTCCCTTTGTCCTCCAGCCTTCCCGCTTTCCGAGCAGATCTGTTAACTTATGACCTCCCAGATGCTAAGTCGCGCTTGTTGTGGGAACACAGTCCATCAGGCCCCTCTGCTTTTGCAAGCCAGACTCGGGGGCTCTGCTTGGCCGGCGAGCCGCCCCTCCGCCCCAGCTCCCTCCCGCCAGTCCGTGGAGCGCGCACCACCTCGCCGCCCTTCCTACCCTCTTCCGTGGGCCTCTCGTCTGCGTTTGGCTCCAGCGACTCCATTCTGCTAATCCTCTGGCGGTTTTCTGGGTTATTTAGGCAGGTGTAGATGGAATCTAAGTGATCAGCAGGACGTGCGGTGAGCCCAGCGTCCTCCTAAGCCGCCATCTTGCCCTAATTATTTCTTTACTAAGTTAGGCAACTTCTCTGAACCTCACTTTCTTCAGCAGGAAAATCTACCAATAGCTACTTTAAAGGTTGCTATTGGAGGATTACATAAGTTCAAATGTGTGAAAGGGAACAACTCCAGGAACTTAGGTGCTCAATAAATAAGTTTAGTGAAATCAGGATCCTTGTGACTTGCCTAAATCCTTCTGAGTCTTGCTTCCATGGATCTATTCTATTGAAAAGAGAAGTGACAGCTGCTTCTATCATTGGCAATGTTGCTGCCATTTTTCCATTTACCCAAAAGAGAAAGCTAAGAGCTATCTTCTACCTCCCTCTCTTTTGGCCTTCACACTAAGTTCTGCTTGTTTAGAAGGAACTCTGTTTTTCACCTTCCTCCAAGGTGACCTAGCATCACCCTAACACCAATGATGGTTCATCACTGAATGCCTGTATAATCTCATCAGCTTCTTGTGTTTCCTTTATCTTTTCCAGGGTTTTCAAACTTTGCAGTATTAACATTTTGGACTAGATGACTCTTCATTGGCAGAGACATTGTAGGATGTTTAACAGCATCCCTGACCTCTACCTACTAGATGCCAGTAGTACTTCTCCACTTGTGACAACCAAAAATGCCTTCAGACATTGCCAAAATTCCCTGATGGGGTGAGGGGAGATAAAATGTCCTTAGTTGAGAACTACTGCCCTAATCTCACCATTTTAATCCATTTCACCCAAGCTGAGAGATTAATTACTTATGAATATTGTTTTTTGCTGTATTTCCTCAGTTTAAGAACTGTCAATAGACTCCTACCCTCCAAAGATTTTAATATTTTTGCCTGTCAACTTCATCAATAATTGGCTCTAATTACCATTCTTTGGGCCTATTCAAACTTTAGTATGGATTTTTAAATTTTAATGTGCTTATGAAAACATTTTTAAAATTCAAATTCTGCTTTATTAGATCTGGATGGATCTGAAATCTTCTTTTCCAATGAAGTCCCAGGTGAAGTTGATACTACTGTTCTACCCACAAAGTACTGGAGTAAAAATGCTTTGAAGACATCAGTTAAGTAATTCAACAATCAATTAAGTAATTCTATTGAGGGTTCATAAAAAACCAGCTCTTGCTTAAGAGGGGGAGCTCACAGGCCAGCAGAAAAGAGAGAAAAAGCAAATAATTTGAGAAAAGTTGATATTTGTTATTATAAGAATATGGATATAATGATATAGTGATCTAAGAGTGAGAAATTTATTTTGCCCTGGATGATACGTAAGTGAAGGGTAAAGAAGAAATAAGTATTAATCAGAGAAAGCTTTGAAGAGGAAGTGATCTTTTATTTGGACCTGGAGAATATGTAGGTGGTCTTCCAGGTGGAGAGGAAAGAGAAGTACTTATTCAGATCCAGAAAGTGTGTACAGCATGAGCAGAAATAGAGAGGAATACAAATGATTAGGGTATTGTAGAAACTGTGTTCAGTGTGGCTATAATTCAGGCTGGCACTGAAGGGGGTCTCAGTATGTTGAGACCCTTCAGATTAGGAAGTGACTTGTATTGTATAAGCAAGACAGATGCATTGAAGGTTATTAAGTAGGATAACAACATGATCAGATGTATGTGTTTGAAAGATCATGCTACAGGGAATGTAGATGGGGGGGGATGTCACAATGAGGACCATCCAGGAATCAAGCTGTACTTCTATGGGTGAAGATATGGACTAGGATGAGAACAGTGGAAGCCATGATGATCTGGAGCTGACTCATACCAACCCTGAGAGTTGACTGTAGGCATCTCTCCCCAGCTCAACGTGTTATCATGTTGGTGGCCTGAAATTGGCCATAGTGGAAAATTTTTATGCCATTAAAATTGGCAAATGACAGAAATGTTTCCCTGAGAGCATGCTGTTAAATGCTTGTCAGCACATCACTGAGTGGAAGAGACTGAGGTAGACAGATGTCAGAGCCTGACATCTATCACTTGCAGGTGATTTATTAGATGCATTAGAAAGAAGGACAAGAATGCGTCACAGATGACATGCCCTCATTTAGCCAATTGAATAGGTTTTTTTTTTAATGCAATTAATATTTACTAAAGGCCCACGATGTGCCTAGCACTGTTCCAAATACCTGCCCCCATGGAGATTACATTCTACCAAGACAGGGAAGACAAGGGCAGGGCAGGGAAGGTGAGAAATACTTCTTTTAGTTTGGGAATATGGATGGTATCTAGGTGGAGCTTCTCAGTCATAATCACACAGGCATACCCTGTGCTTTACTTTCTAAAGCATTTCACCTACAATTCTAATTAACGTAGGGCAGATGGGATAAGTATTTATTGCCAGATGGGACAATCTGAGGCTCAGGTATTTGAAGAGATTTGTTCGAAGTCATTGAGCAAGTTGGTGTCAGAGTCAGGATTTGAATCCCGAGCTTCTGATGATGAGCCTAGTCCTTTCTCCCCAGTGCCCACTCTACAGTCAGCTTAACAATCAGTATAAATGACATGATAAAGCAGTAATCAAAGCATTCCCTGGCATTCCATGTCATCTTCACCCTCAAAGTGCTTCCCCAACTGTGATCTCAGTTATTCTTCACAGCCCTAGGTGCTACTCCATGGTGTTCATTTGAGCTTGTTGCTAGGTGCGGATTAGTTGAAGAGTCACAAGATCACTGCTCCCAGCTGTAAGCCCTGGTTGCATGCTAATAGTGGTTTTGCCTGCTGTTGCTTTCAGAGATCAAGCATCTCTTTCTTATTTCTGCTTTCATTTCTGAGTCTTCTCTATCCCACTCATTTCTGCCTCCAAATGACACACCAATACCTCAAGAGTTTACTAAATAATAATATACAAAAGGAAAACAAAGTGAAAAGAAAGAGTAGTAGAGTAGGTATTTGTTGAATGCTAGTACAATATCCATAAAAATATTCTTAAAATAGAAAACGTACCAGACTGATCTAAAAATTATATTATAATTTAAATATTAAGTTTATAGTATTATAGTATTTAAGAGGGGTTATATAAAGTGTAATGTAATAGATTCAGGAAATGGAGGCTCCAATTGCTCAAGGGTCAGGGGTTAACAAAACCAAATACTTCTGTCTTGGATTAATAAATGTCTATCTATGGGCACTTAGGTTGACATGCAGACAGAACAGGAACTATTTCCCAAATGGCATGTCACACTAACTTTTCAAAGTGCATCTACTTTCACAGAACTAGCTTTCCCTTTTTCTTTTGTAAAAGCGTTTTTGTGTGCACATGAGTATATGTCTGAATATATATTTATATATGAGACTATATATATAGATATGAGTGTATCTAAAGCAGCTACAGTAGTGTTGCTTGGCTGAGTGGGAGGTGATACAGGACTGTGCTATTAGTGAGCGGGAGGTAGGAGGTGGCTATGGCTGATGGGCAGGAGTGTGAGGTAACTGCAGGGTAATACTGTCTGCAGGTATTTTTAGATGACACCAGAATGAGAAGATGTTGGTTGGTGGTGATGGTCTTTCTTCTTCTAGAACACAGTGATGAAACATGCATAATAAGAACATAAGGATTGCCAATTTGGAGCAGACCTTTTGTCCATCTAGCCGAGAACTATTGACGATGGAGGCACCAACAGCTGTGCTGTGGGAGAGTAGGTTTTAAATCTTTCTTGGCATCCACCATTAATGTTAGGGACCTTGCTCTTGAAATCCTGGGTTTCCCTTAATAAGTCACTGTGGATGTGTCATCTTTTAATCTATTTCAGTCTTTTAAATAAACTTTGGCCTGGGCTATTTCTTGGGAGAAAGTGTTTCTTGGTTTGGCAAGTTTGCTATCCACTGTGTGGAGTAAAAGGCCCTTAATTTATCCTCAACTTACTTGTTTTTTTCCTAGTTTTAAGGGGGCACATTAGTTATAGTGTTCCAGAATGCAGTACATTTTATAGGGCTTCTAGCTTATCATCATGTCTTCCCAGTGAGAAATAAGACCACAGTAACCAAATAGGACTATGAAAATGAAAATGTCCTAGAAACTATGAAGTTCCTATAAGTTATTTTACTATTGTTGTTAACTCATGTTCAAAATCTAGGAGTCTTCTCCACCTGATACCCAATGACTTTCCAGGTCCTGGTCATTTAGTCAAGTAACTACCTAGTTATGTGACACTGTTTTAAAGTCTAAATGCTACTTTCAACAGAAGATATTCTTTAGGAGCTGCATCCCCAAGTCAATTAAAAATATTAATTGTTCAGACAAATGTTAACTTTTTCAGACCACATCTGCCATTCCCATCAGAGATGGGCAAAACCAAGTCTCTTTCATCTGGAAATTTGGTATCTGACACAGGCTTTTAAAGTCCTTTCATATTTTCTTTTAATCTAGGAATACTCCAAAGTGTTCTAGAGAAATTTTTAAAAAATATCCATATTAGAATAGCACTTTACAATGCAAGTTACTCATAAATATTTGTTAAAGGATTCTTAAATTTATTGGTGATGTGTTGATACACTTCTATTATTTTAAATTCAGTTATTTCTTGTTTTTTGAAAAAAGTATTATTAAAACTTTGTTTTCTAAGCAAAATTATAGTTTGTGTGTATACATGTATGTGTGTGTGTGTGCATACATACATACTTATAATTTTCTTTGGGGACGTTTTTGGTCCCATGTTTATTTTACTATTATTTCCGTCTCAGCAAATGGCACCTCCCTCCAAAGATTTTCTCATGTGCAAAACTTAAAAGTCTTACCCTCTCACATCCTATCACTTTCTAGATCCTGTACAATCCATCCGCTTTTCTCCATCTGTATTCCTCCAACTTCAGTCCAAACTGTAACAATCTCTCGCGCGAGCTTTAGCAATAGTCTTCAATTGGTCTCCTTATATTCACTCTATAAGCTCCTCTCTTTTCCCACAGTGTCGTAAAACATTGCTGTCCCCTCTTCCTGGAAGGTGCATCTTCTCATCTTCCCCATGCGTACCCTGGAACATGTGGCCACACACACATCCCTGCATTCTTCACCTAGCTAACTCCTACTCATTGCTTTAGCCTTTCCCTCAAAAGGAACTTCTCGAGGAGGCCTTTGTTGATCACTCAGTTCTCCAGACACCTAGCTTAAGTTATGTCTTACAGGTTATATCTACTAATAGCTCTTTTATAATTTTCTATGAAAACAGCACAATTCTAAATATATAGCTTCTCTGTGTGGCTTTTATATGTCTTTCCTACTAGACTATAGGCCCAGTGAGGGCAAAGAACTCATCTGTCTGGTTCACTTATGTATCCTTAGCACTTAAAATTGGTCCTCATACATTATAGCCACCCATGTAATAAATAATTTCTCTGTAAATCTTGCAGTGGTCTCTTCTAATGCAACCTATTTTTAACCTTATTGTTAGGTCACTCAGTAGTGTCACATTAATCAAGTGGTTTCTCTTCCAAGTAAACACTAAAGTCATATACCTCAGATCACATCACCACCAAAATTGTGGGAAAATAATTCTAATATCCATGGATTATACCTTGAAAATCTCTGTCATCCAAAATGACTTTGTTTAAAGATTTCTCAGAAATTCACAAGGACTTGCATTTTATTAGGGAGAATTTTCATATATGTTCTTAGGCCATTTGACCTTCTCATTTCTACTATTTGCCTTGTGAAAAGAAAAGAAATCAGTTGGTTTGTCTATGTAATGGTCTTGAAGCAACATGCGCAAATCAATCCTTCATCAATCCTCTGGCACTTATAGCATTGGTGTAATATATATATATATATACATATATATATATATATATATATATATATATAGGCTCCATGTGCCTGATGTACACACTGTCTCCTGAGAAGACTAGATCCTTTGACCCTGGCAAAGTGGTTTTGTTATTTATAGCAAGGCTAGACCTTAAAGAGCAGTTTATTAGTAGCTGTTGTCCCTTCAGGAATCACATATTTAGTTTTGTCTTTTGGAATTAACCCATCCTGGTAAGCCTAGCAGCATAAATGAATGAATGTATAACAAAAGGAATCTAAACTTAGGGCAAAAAAGGCAAATTAAAATAGAGTGAATATATTATTTTCCGTAACCAAGTTATGGAATCCCTAATTGTGCCTTCAACTCCAAAAGTCTATGGGAGAAAAAAATACCACCAGTTTCCTGAATTATATCAGGACCATGGAAGGGAGAGTTCATCATGTGGCAGAGCCTCCCTTTGCCCCTAACCAATGGAAGGGAATTAGAAAATTATATCTACCCCATCAATTGTGCCAAGGTGGGGGGAGCTCTGATTGCAATAAAAAATATTATAGAATTACAAAAGTGATGAAGTTTATAAAGGAAAAATAGATAGTTTTAATATCTTCCTTAAGCAATTTTAAGAAAATATTTTGATCTGTATTATATAATACAAAACTCTGCCTTCTCAATGAGAAGAGGACAATTTTCTTTCTTCCAGTAGTCTACAAAAGATCTGGCAGGATCTGGTTCATTGCCCAGCAAATTATATTTTCACGTTCTTCTTCCTTCTTCTTCCCATCTTCTTTCACTTTGTTTACTAAAGCTTGCTAAAGTAAGGCTTTTATCTGGTCCCAAACCAAATCTGCCTCTTTCATAAGACAATTGTACTTTGGGTTGATATTTAGCTAGAGATGACAAGAATATACTTAGTAGAATGGACACAATTTTAGGGATGTAAAATAGAACTTAAAAGTGCGGTTTGAGTTCTGACTATTCCTTACTAGATACACCATCTTGACCTATTACAGAACAATTTTGAGCCTGCCTTCTTTGTCCCTAAAGGAAGGCTGATGCTAATACTTGCCTGATTACTGATTATAGGGTTATAATAAAAATTAATGTGATAATGGATGTAAACAGTGCTTGACAAACTGAAAAAAAAACAAAAACAAAAAACTACCAAACCTCTATACGTGTTAGTTACTGTTGTCATTAACTAGTAATATAGACTTTTTACACCTTCCTAGGTACTGTATAGATACTGTAAATTACTAGGGCATTTGATTATGAATTTAGCATTAGCCAAATGCTGTCCTAAGACAGATAACATTTAAATAACTTGTTAAGTACCTGTGAAACTGGAGACTTTATATTCTATCCCTTTATTTAGTCAAGCAAAGTATTTGAACTATATTGCTTCTATTCTTCTGCAGAAATACCCTAGAGACTTTTAGTTTATGATACTCTCTGCTTTTGTAGAGGTTTGATTTAAAAATTATCCATTTGAGTAGCCTTTCTCTGACTTCTGTAGAACAGGGGTGAAAGATAGCACCCATGCTATTATTATGCAGCATTTCTCTCTTGCTAGTTTTACATGATAAATTCTTCCTTGATTCTAATTTCAGGAGAAGTTTTGACTGTATCTAGATTTAATTCTTGCTTATGGTAGGATATAGGACTGCTATAGCTCAACGTTTTTGCATTTTTGTCAGATTTATCAGAATATTTAGAGCCACATTTTGTCAAATTTATCAGAATGCTTGTCCAACCTATTCAAAGATGCACAGGAACATCTTTGCCTTGAAATTGATTTTAGTTAAGGGGAATCTTGTAAGGTAAGTCACATTGTATTTTAGCCAGTAAGTTGCTTTAAGTCCTTTTGGAATTGATGGGGTATAAGTCTTAAATATATAAATAATGGTATTCATGGCAAGGATGTTATGTGACTCAGGTTGCCTATGTCGTAATGAGTGATCACATGGTGGGCATTCAGTTCTATATCCCTTCAGGACAACCTGACATAGAACACATTGTGTAGTGAGTTTCTGTACAATTATAAAATTTTGCTATCTAAAAAAATATCCCATATTTCAGAAGAATATCATGGTTGAGCTTTTTCATATATTTTCATTGCTCCCCCCTCACTCTGATACTTAAAAAAAATCACAAATATTTTGGTTTTTATTCTCTACTTCCACAGAAAATTCACATGTATTCTTCCCATATCTTCTCAGTTTCAGATAGGGTCTCTTGGCTACACTCTGGGTTCTCTACAGGAGAGGAGGCCTGCCACAGTGGGAGGCAAAGCAGGACCATATTTGTCCTACTTGTCCTCTCAAGAGGCAACCTCTTGAGCTGCACTTCCATGTCTTAATAATAATCTCCCAAGGCCACATTCTTTTGAGCACTTGCGTTTTAAGTAAGATAAAAAAGAATTTGATCCATCGGATATGCCTTAAGGTTTGTATCTTACCAAGGCCAATCTTGTCTACTTTTTAGATTATCCTTTCTTGTGTCAAAGGATTCAAAGTCCAATTAAGACCCATCTGAAAAACAAGCTGCATCTCATCTGATGTTTAAAAATAATAAAAAAAATCACCAAGTGTTTTAAAACTAGGGAGAATTTTTATCTATTTTATTTTATTCACTAAACATTCCAGAGCAATGTAATGGACACTTGAGGTACAAAAGTATATCAGACATCATCCCTTCCCTTAAAGAGCTCACTATCTAATGATTGTCACAGACCTCACTACCTACTTCAATACCTGCCATACAATAAGTATCTAAACAACATTCTTTCTTTTTCATAATTACATGTTTTGGTTTATACAAATTTTGGATTAGCATAGCTACAGTATTTTATAGAAAAGGGATAAAAATCTACATTCCTATATCTATTGTCTCAAAATAACCTATTAGGAGTTTAATAGTTCACTAGAATCTGCATTCAATTTTACATTGCTTCCCCAACCACCCAAAAATATTTACACCATCCCATTAGTACAAAGTCAGGTACCCTTTTTGTTTTTTTCCAGTTCAGAGTGGATGGGATGGAAATCATTTTGAAAGTCATTTTTACAACATGGAAGAATTTCTTCCAAAACGCTCATTTGTTACCACAGATAGTTTCTGAATGGTCCTGTCTCCATCAGTTAGGATTGGGGAGTGGAAGACAACTCTTGAGAGTGATGGATTGAGGATATGTGTTACATTCTCATCCATTCAATCCTAAAGGGGGATGGTATGACCTTCAGGGTCAGGAAGCATATGCACAAAAGAACATTGTTAAGAATGTGCAAGGTTTATTTAGCAGACCAGTCTTAATTGTGTGGAAGCCTCTTTAGAGACATAATAAATTAGACTCATATAGTCATGAATTTGGAAGATAGCTCAAATACTACATAGTTTTATAATTTGTATAGACTTTAGATTTCATACTAAACTTTAGTAAATGTCACTAGTAGAAATAATCAGTAAAAATAGGGTATTTTCTGTAAATGTCAAAAGCTTTTTCAATTAAATGAACTTAGAGAAATAAGTACATTATTTTGGTAACATCATATTAGACGGCGTTGCTTTTATAGTCTCAGACAAAACCAAACTTTATTGAAACAGCATCCTATAGCTGCTTTCTTGGTTTTGCTACATCTGGGCATCATCATCTTAACTGTAGTAGTTAGCAGTCATCCTAGTTATTTTATCCATTTCAGATATAATGGTAACAATAATACCTTGAGCAGTTTTGAACTCAGGACTTATGAGGAAAACAGACTGTGTATAAATGAATGCATCTGTATGTCAGAATGCAATCCATATCTTTTGTAGTTATACAGTGAACTAAAATTTACATCTAATAATTATGAAAACTATAAAGTGCTTATCTTCCTCTTTGCATTCCATACTTGTCTGTTCCTTCCCATACCAGAGCCCTAACTTCTATTTATAGAATAGTTCGATATTTCTATGTATAATAGTTAAAAGTTTAGTTTTATTTACTAAGTCTCTATCTGGTATGGTTTAGAGAATGGACTTAAGTTCATTGCCTGGCTTGACCGTTTACCAGCCACATGATATTGGGCTAGTTATTTAACTTCCGAGCTCTACTTCCTATATGGAAACTGGGAATCCTTATAGCACTTTGCTCATTGTGAGGTGGTGAGGATTGATGGGGGCTTAGAACATGTTCAGCATTATATAATTTGTTTATTATTATTATCTGTAAAAAATAATGAGCTTAAGCCCTAGAAATGCTTTCCCAAATGCCTACCATTTGCTATTTATGACAGTCAACATGATCTGAGAAGCCCAGGTGTTTACCTCTTTCATGGTTTCACACCATGGCCATCACTTCTTGACTATTCTAAGGACCTCCATTCTTATTTAAGGTCATCTTGGGCCAATCTAAACCTCTGTGCAATTCATTTATACAACTGTGCAGTACTATGAAGTTCTATATTCTTATGGACAAGATATTCTCTCCTTAGAGAAACTAGACTTGGGGAACTATGTTAGTCATCTTGGGAAATTCTCATTTAACTCTATATCCAAAAGAGAGAGTCCTCCATATGTAGCTAGGCCTTTAAGTTACTGTTTTATTCAAGCAATAGGTTTTGACACCTGTTCTATTGCACATACTCAATTGAGGTAATTTACTGATGCTGCATGCAATAGACTTCTATTTTGGTGTTTGAGGAAGACTCTATTTTATGCAATAATTTGTGGCAACACACTCTCTATTCTCGCTCTACATTCTTTAAGAACTTTCCTTAATCCATTAAATTTCAAACTGCCTTGGATATCTCGTTCCTCTTGAATTAAATCTTATTCTTTCAGAGTTTCCTAGTGTGTATGGGAAGGACACAGGGTAAGGGTAGCAATAACTTATTTTTAATCTTCAAGAATTCCCAATCTGTTCTCTCTCTTTCTCTCTGTCTTTATCCCATTATCTCTATAATTTCTGGGAACAGTGTAGTTGTTGGCTTATTTTTGTGTATAAGTAAAATATTGTGGATGTAAAGAGATAACCTTTTCCTTCTATTAGCTGGCTGCTTTCCCTTTAATATGGAAATGGGGTCATTGAAGGAAAGGCCAGTCATTGGAATGAGCCCCTTTGCCAGTGAATTTAGATTATCATAACAAACTAAAAATTTATTCCTGCAAGCATAGGGGCGAAGCAAATTTACACTCATGGTAGAGTTACTTGTCCTGGACTCATTGGAGTCACACAGGGCATTCAGTGTTCAATTGTCTTTGAGATGGAAATCTCTTCAGGGATTGCAGTGTCTCCAGGTCAACATCTTGAGTCAGGGTAAATGTAAACACTACTATAGGACCAAGGAATGAAGATTACTTTTTGTTTATTCTTTCTGAGGTATTAGATAGAAAAAGCCACATCTGCAATTTTCTCTAAGATAAATTTCTCTTCCTTGGGTTTCTGTTGAGTTTGCTGAGGGTAAATATTTTCAAGCTTCTTGGAAGCTCTATTATTTGACTGAGTTGTTCTGTAATGTACTGGCTTGAATCTTCCTGAGGCCACAGCTTTGGATTCATTTTTAGACTATGTTTTCCTGAATATATCCTGTATTTGATCTTTGCCTAGAAGCCATTTCTTAATTTTAGCATCATAGGTTGTCTGGAAAGGCTGAGATATCTTAAACTCAACAATTCTTGGCTCTGTTTTATCAGTATTTTCTTTACCTTTTCTCTCTGCTTGCATTTCTCTATAAACAACAGAAGGGAGGTAGCACCTTTAACACTTCACTTGGAAATCTCCTTAGTTAAATAACTCAGTTCACTAGGTTCATTTCTTACTTTCATGTTACCAAAAGGGACAGTGCTGCCGAACTTTCTCAGTTCCATAACAAGGATCCCCTTTCTTCCATTTGTAGGTAATACTATCCTCAATTTACAGTAAGACTTTACCTGCTGAGCTGAAGAATCTGCTTCCAGGATGGCTCAATCATGTGATTTTTTAGAAGGAGGCCATGGTTCTTTAGGGCTCTCCATAGGGCTACTCATATATTACTCAGTCATAGCAGCTGACTGAGCCCAAAGGGAATGATTCACATGACAGTAAGGCAGAAACCACGATGACTTTTATGACCTAATGTAGGTAGTAAAACATCATTATTTCTGCAATAAATTAATGGTAACACAAGTTAGCCCTATTAATTGTGGGAGGGGATTAGATAAGGATGTGAATACCAGGAAGCAAAGATCTTTGGGGGACATCTTGGAGGGTGGATATAACAAGAGGTAACACAGAGTAATAATAATTAATAATAATAATTAGCTATTAATAATAATAGGTAGCCCAACCTCCGTGTACTGATAAACCAGCTCTTTAAAAAATTAACCAAAACAAAAATACCCCAATTTGTACTGTTTTCCATGATGTAAAAACTCCCACTAGGGCCATGTTTAAGCTACCAGTGGTTTAACAGCAGAACTGAAAAATTCCCAAGTATTTAGCAATTGACTCTCATGAGTTGGTAAGAACCAGCTCCAGGATACCATTGCCTCCAAGGCTGGAGAGGATGCAGGAAACAGGATGGTTCTGAAAGCAAGTAGGCATAAGACTGGCTCATTTAGGTGGACAAAAATGGAGGCTCTGGGATAAAACTATAGGGACAGAAAGCATATTAGTGATTGCCTGGGAATGGGGGTAAGACTGCAAATGGGCATGAGAGATCTTAGTGTAATGAAAATAATATAAAACTGGATTTTGATGACAGTTACACAATTTCATAAATTCACAAAAAATCATTGTTCTTTTCAGTGGAGGGGCTAGGATACCATCTATATCTAACTCTAACAAACTGTATTACTATGGGGTATCAGAAAAATAGAAGCTGCCCTTTATGCTGTTTGATATTTTAAATGTGAATACAGGCCCAAATGATCCCTATCTCCTGATGTTTACATCTTTATATAATCTCCTCCTTTTGAGTATGGACAGGACCTTTGTTTTGCTTCTAACCAATACAATATGACAAAGGTGATGGGATATCACTCCCATGGTTATACTATGTTATATAAGACTCCCTTTTACTAGCAGACCCACTCTCTCCCTCCTTGTTGGCTTTGAAGAAGAAAGATGCTATGAATCCTACAGTCACAAAGAATTCTGTCAATAACCTGAATAAGCTTGGAAGTGGATTATTCTTCAGATGAGAATGAAGTCCAGCTGATACCTTGATTACAGCTTTGTGAGACCCTAAGCAGAAGACCCAGCTAAGCTGTGCTTCAACTCCTGACCCACAGAAATGTGAAATAATATATGTGTGTTGTTTTGAGTGCTAAATTATTATAGCACAATAGAAAAGTAATAAATCCTTCTTCAAATATAGTTATATCAAAATTTAGGGTTAAATTTGCCTTCCATATTTATACTATTATAATTTTATGAACATATTTTACAGTTGAATCTCTTCTTTCTAATTTTTTTATTTTCCAGGATACTATACTTGATCTTAGCCAAAAGGCCGAGAAGCGATTTTATTTTCCCGGATAAATAATTGTCTTACTTTTCTTTGATTTGTTTTCTATGAACCTGTCACTAATTTATCTCTAAACCTTCTGTATAACCGTAAGCTATCAAACTCAGTGGCAAACTGTCAACTTAATTTTTGCTATTGAGAAGTTTGATTATATTTTTACCCTCTCTCATTGCTGCCACACTGGAGACCTTTAGGGTTATATTTATCTTCTGATGTTAAAATGCTAAAATTTTATGATGATATGTAGTGGTAGTATTGCTTTCTTTCTTTCTTTCTTTCTTTCTTTCTTTCTTTCTTTCTTTCTTTCTTTCTCCTTTGTTTTTTTCTTTCATTATATTGGGCATCCAATGGATACTTTCAGTAAGAAAAATCATGTATCAGTTCTGGGACATTTATTTTTATTTTCTCTCTCTCTCTCTCTCTCTCTTTTTCTGAAGGGATGGTCATTCCTCCTTTCCATTTTCCCCTTAAATGGGAAGAACATCTAATCTGTCTAGATGTTTTTGCTCTAGAACCTATCTGTCTTGCCTTCTCGAGGACTTTATTCCTACAAATACATCCTGAATTTAAGGAGGAGTGCAACTTAAGTTATTTATCTGCTTTCCTTTTAAGATTTCAGCATTTTAGGATCTACTAAATCAATTATCACCCATCCATTTGCCTTCCAACTTTCAAAATGTTGCCTCTGTGTGTGTGTGTGTGTGTGTGTGTGTGTGTGTGTGTGTGTGTTTAGCCCTTTTTAAAAGATAACTTTACTGTCATTTAAGTGTATTTTGGGGAAGAGCAGAACATAAACTGTTTGTTCATTCTAATTTCTGTAATCAGAATATGACCTCTCTACATTTAACTTTCTTGTTGTTCTCTAATAATAGTCCTATGAGGTAAGCAGGAAAGATGCCATCATCTCTCTTTTACTGATAAAATGCTTGAGAGTTAGATTGCTTAAGTGACTTGTTTGAGATTACTAACTTTGTCCTGGAATATTCAAGTCTCAGGAGTCATATTTGTGTTTGTTGTTGTTGTTGTTTTACTTACAGCATATTGCTTCCTAATTCTGGCCAGTGATCTCAAAGGTTAGTAAATTTGGATGTGGCTTTTTATTCCAGTGTTCCCTAAAATGTACACCATACAACAATAGTCCCAGGAGAACCTCTGAAAAAGAAAAAAGATTCCATAATCAACCATATTTGAGAAACACTGTATCCTAATGGATTCCCCTAATTCTATGACACCATTGATTATAGGAAATAGTTATTAAGACTTAATAACAGATTTTGGCGGAGCTGTAAGAAAGGGTGGGAAAAAAGTGCATTAAAAACTATATTATAAGAAACAGAATTTGAGAAATGTAAAATGGTTTTTAAAAGTAAATCCTAAAATTGAGCAAATGCAGTATATTTCCTTTTCATAGTTGTTTACATATTAAAGACTGAAATGGTAAAAAAGAAATCTGGCAAAAGTATTTAGTTCAGTGTTTCTCAAATGAATTTTACCATTAAAGCCCTGTTTCGTTTGATGCCCATTAATATTCCAAGTAATTTTTTTTATTTATATAATAAATACTTGTTGAGCTTTCTGCTGTTTGTGAGGTACTATGTTATGTGCTAAATACTGGCATGATGATAGAGAAGTCCAGCCCCTCATGGAGTTTAAGTGAGATGGGTGTGTATCTAACAGAGGTTTTAGCCTACTTTGAAAATTTAGTTGTTTACTCCGAAGAACTGAGATTCAAATTAAAACCAGAAAGAGGAATGTGAGTTAGTTTCTTGTGGGGTGAGGGTGTGGGGGAGGGGAGTGGAGAGGGCAAAGAGCATTCCAGGAATAGGTATTGTTATTTCAGACTCCACATGGAGAAAGCTGAGCTAGTCCAACCTCTTGCATTTATAGATAAGGAAAATATAGTCTAGAGAAGTTAGAGTTAAATAATATCAGTCTTGAACGGAATATTACACATCCAATCCAATAGTATGACCAGCATACAAATTACCTCAGCCACAATTTAGATAAATAATTGTCCTCTTTCTTTGAAACAGCAGTTCTTAGAGGTTAAAGGGACTGAGTCAATCTCTTTGGGAGGTTCCTAAAATATTTAAAAAAATTTTTTTTTTCAACGCTTTTTATTTATTTTTGGGACAGAGTGAGACAGAGCCTGAACGGGGGAGGGGCAGAGAGAGAGGGAGACACAGAATCGGAAACAGGCTCCAGGCTCCGAGCCATCAGCCCAGAGCCTGACGCGGGGCTCGAACTCACGGACCGCGAGATCGTGACCTGGCTGAAGTCGGACGGTTAACCGACTGCGCCACCCAGGCGCCCCCTAAAATATTTTTTAAATGCCCAGACAGGGTAACGTTTATAATATTTACACTAAATAAATATTTTTTTATATACACGTAAAAAACAGTAAGGAAACACAGTGATTAAATACACAATACCATATAGAAATAATGCTGAAAGTTTTGACTCAAGGCTCTTAAAAATGTGAGACTCAGACTGAATTAACACGCCTAAGTTCCATTCCACCTTCCCCTACTACATAGGCTTTCAGAAAGCTCACTATCTCTATTTAACCTATTTTATAGGTTAAACTGATAATGTAGCATTCACCTATTGGGTTACTTTTTGGAGACATATAAAACAAACAGGTCCTCTCCCTCTTCCATGAAAAAGTCCTTTACGTATGCATAGATACTTGCCATAGGTTCCCATAGTCAAAATATCTCGAGTGTCCTAAAGCATTTCTCAGATGCTAGTTTCTAGGACCTTCATTCTTCTATTTCATCTTGTAACATCCTGGAAAACAGAGGTTTGTACTCATTGGCTCTATGAAGTTCCTCTGTCAATACCATGGCAAAACTTTCTACTTACTTAAATGCAAAGTTCTCTCTGAACCATTTCAGACCCCTTCGGCTCATTTCATATTAATGGACAGGGAATTTCTCCCACTACAGCTAGCTGTATCCTATCATCACCCTTCAATAGTGAATTCTTTCCTTGAGTGGAATGGGTTCTTTGAGAAAATGACTTCTTTCTTTGAGTGTGAATAGGTTCTTTGCATGTTATTCTGTAATGTGGGTATTCCAATGGAACGTGTGTACCCTGAATCAATATTTCAGCCAGTCTGACATGCTTATGGGTCATATTCATGCCAGTCACTGTGGAGGAGCTAAAGAATGCTTGAGAGAAGTTTTGGACAATTTTCTAGGACTCCCCTCACTTTCTCTGTCTGGTTTCCCTTTTAACCCATCTCCTGCTTGAGACTTGATACTTCAGTAGTTTTCACCTAACTCTGACTCAATATTTCTTTAAGTGCTTTGATTGGATATTATTTCTTTGGTTGGTTCTCTTTCCAGTGGTCCCAAATAAGATAACCTTCCCCTTCTTTTGGCGTCTCGAAACATATTCCCTCCAATGCCCTTCTTGTATATTATACTGGCAAAACCCATTTGACCATTAATGAAAATAAAAATGTACAATGTGAGTATGTGTGAAAATCAGTCTCTAATTAATTTTAAAGAGGTCTCCCTCATATCTAAATTCCTGGGACATCTCTAATCAGATACGCAATTGTTGCACAGTATAAATAAAGATCCCTATATGTGAGAATTTCATGAAATCTTGTAGAAGAAAGTCTAGGCCAGAATCTCTGTCTCTGAGCTCCTTGGAAAGTATCAGAGCCCAAGAGACAATGAGTAAATTTGGTGACAATTCTTTGGAAGATTGGATAATTGTTCTTAATTATTCATTCATTTTGCCATGGCCTCCCATGAGAATAGACAGAGTATCTTTCCTGGGTATGTTGGATATTGGCCTAGGTCCAGTGAACTGCTTTGGCCAAGTTAGTGTTAGCAGAGGTGATACAGCAGAAGCTTCACGTGTGCTTGCCTAGAGTGCCTGACCTTTTGCACTTTGGCTAACTATCAGGAGAAGAGCAAGCCCCAGGCAAACAGTGGTCCCACAACAAGAGACTTGACCCTGACCTACCACTTGGAGCAGAGCTGCCTCAGTCGGCTCACAGACTGGTTACTGAGAAGTTTTTATTGTTACAAGTTACTAAGATTTTGGAGTTGTTTATTATATAGCTTTATCATAGCAGTAATCTGAGTGATAAAATCTTCTTTTACACCACATTTCATACAAGTGCCTTTAAGATATTGTCTTTATTACCTCCCCTGGAGAACTTTCTATCATTATGGGTTAAATTGTGTTCCAAAAAAGATATGTTGCAGTCTTAACCTCCAGTTCCTTGAATGTGATCTTATTTGGAAATAGGGTCTTTACAGATGTAATCAGGTCAAAATGAGGTTGTACTTGATTAGGTTGGACCCTCATGTAGTATGACTGGTGTTCATAAGAAGGAAAAGCAGAAATTAAGACAGAGAAACAAGAGGAGAATACTCTGTGATGACAGAGGCAGAGATTGAAGTGATGCAACTGCAAGCCAAGGGATGTCAAGAATTGGCAGGTGCCATTAGAAGCTAGGAAAAGGCAAAGGATCCTACTCAGGGTCTCAGAGGGAGCAGAGCTCTGCTGACACCTTGATTTCAGAGTTCTAGCCTCCAGAATGGTAAAATAAATACCCAGTTTGTGGTACTTTGTTATGGAAGCCATTGGAAACTGATACAGTTTTTCTAATGCCCCTGAACTCCAAAGTTTTTTCTCTACTTGTAAAATACCTCATTTGTACCACTGGTAGTGCCTTTATCATAATACATAACTCTGTTATCAGAGTTACTTTTATCTTTCATCCTAGGCTGTGCACTCCTGAGGTTTTGTGCATTTTCAATGATAGTTAAATGAGTTAATCCGTCTGAAAGGTTTTAGGAACTGCCAAATTGCAATACAAATGTTGGGCTGTTTTATAATTATTAATTTGAGCTTTGTCACATTCCATCATTTACTCAGCATATATTTATCAAGTGCCTACACTACTGAGTGCCAAGCATGGCTCCAGGTGAAGTGGATACAAGGAGTGGAGTTTACAAACAAAAGTAAACTCATCATATAGGATTAAACAAAGTGCTGTGATGGAGAATAATTGGGGGCATTTACTTTAGAGAGTTATGACAATCTTCTCTGATGAGGTGATATTTAATTTGAGATCTGAATGATAAAAGCATGTCATTAATATGAAGAAGCAGGGAAAAATTATTCTAAGCAAAAGAAACAGCAGGCTATAAATCCCTGTTTGAAGAGAGACGATGGTCCACTCCTAGAGACAGGCAGAAGGCAAAGGAGACCAGAACAAAGTGAAGTGGGCTCAGGTCAGTTGCTATTAATGTTTGAGAGGCATATAGGGGCCAGATCTTCCAGGATTCTGCAGGCTATGGTTGAGAGTATGGATTTTGATTCTAAATGAAATAAGGGAACTACTGGAGGATTTTATGTAAAAGGGTAAGATGGAACTTAAATTTTAAAAATTTCATCTGGCTTCTGTTATGGATTAGGTGGTGGTTGGTGGAAGGAAGAGAAGGAAGAGAGTAGTTAGGAAGGAGGCTGTGATAGTTATCTGAGTGAGAGGCAGATGATAGCATAAATTAAGGTAATGTCAGTGATAATTTTGGTAGCTTACATTAGGATAGGTAGGTTATGTGCTTTCTTAACTATGTGTTTGGTGGTACCTTTTACTGAAATGCAGAACCTAAGTTTCAGGGGAAAGTTGGGAGTTCACAAAAAATTTCCCTCAATGTTTCCCTCCTAAATGTCAACTTTGGGTCTTAACATAAGGGACAGAAATTCTGACCTAATGAATATGGAATTAGGCATCTACTGGACCTTATGTTTCAGAACAGGGGCTGGCAAACATTTTCTTAAGGGAATAGGTAGTAAATATTTTAGGCTTTGCAAAACAGAAGCAAAATATTGGATACTATGTCTATACTTATAACTGCTTAACATGTAATCATCTAAAACTAAAAAAAAAAATCTATTCTTAATTTGGAGGGCCATAAATAAAACGGGAAAGTAGCTGTGAACCCCTGGTCTAGATCAGCAGTTGACAAACTATTGTTCATGGACCAAATCTAGCCAGTCACTTAGTTTGGTAAATAAAGTTCTTATTCACACAGATTTATGCCTATTTGTTTACATATTGTAGATGGCTGTTTTCCTGATATGATGATAGAGTAGAGTAGTTGCAACAGAGACCATATTTCCTATTCTGCTTGAATAGACCATAACAAAATACCATAGACTGGGTGGCTTAAACAACAGAAATTTATTTTCTCATTGCCCTGGAGATTGGAAGTCTGAGATCAAAGTGTCAGCATGGATGGGTTCTAGCAAGGACTCCGTTTTTGGCTTATGGATGGCTTCTATCCTGCTGTATGCTCACATGGTCTTTCCACAATGTTGGTACAGTAGGAGAGAGAATGCAAGCTCTCTGGAGTTTCTTCATATACAGGCACTAATTTTATAGTGACGGTCCCACCCATATGACCTTATCTAAAAAGGGAAAACTTATCACAAAGGGAAAACTCTGCTCCACTCTGTGACATCCATAACTGTTACAACAAAACCCAAGTTTACAAATATTTTCTAGAACTTTGTGTGAGAGTTAGGCTTTGAGGATATGGAAGGGACCTAGATTATAACATAAAAAGAACTTGAAATCAATTATTGGAGATTCTTAATTTCTCTTTAAAAAGTCCCTTTACCACATTGATTAATGTAAATGCCAATCTCTCACTAAGATACTCTCCTCTCTTCATTCTTCCCTCTTCTCTTTTTCCTTGTCTGCTTTCTCCCATGCCCCAAGTTCAAGTTTCTTCCTCCCATTGAGTGACTGAGTTACTTTAAAAAAATTCTTTTTGCCTATTCTGTGATAGATTTTATTTTTTATTCCCAAGAGATATGTCAAGATTTATTCTCAGGTATTGTAAATAATGTTGTAATAAATGTTAGCTATTAAATTTTTCTTTAAAGATTTGTTTTCTTAAATAAAAATTGCTTCCTTCTTAAGGATAATTCTGTTTCTAACCTCAAGATAATAATCTCCTTTTATCTCAACATAAAATATCATGGTTGGTGAACAGCCATCCTCTGTGCAGGTGTCTGCTATACCCTCTTGCCAGAGTTATGACAGGTCTATAATTAGAGGCATTGGTGGTTCCCTATTATGTGTCACACAGTATGCTAGGTATGTGACTTACAGTACAGTATCTCATTTAATGCTTACCCAATTCTCTTAGGTAAATCCTTGTTTCCCCATTTTGCAGTTGAGAAAATTGAGGTTCAGTTGTCTTTGTGTCCAAAGTCACATCTTTAATAAATGGGATTTGAACCCATCTTTCTGCTGCTAATTTCCAGGCTGTTTTCACTGCACCACATAATTTTGAATCTGGCCAATCTTTTATGGAACACCAGATATAAACAGAGAAAATATATCACTTTCTGGGGAACAAGAAAATAAAGAAATATTAGTTGATATTTTTAGATATGTTCAACTGTTGGGCCAGATTGTGGAGAATGGGGAAATGACAAATATCATATTTCTGTTCCAAAAAGGACAATAAACCACGTAAGTAGTTCTCCTTAGGTTAGTATACGAAGCAGGTGTGGGGGAAAATATGAGAAACAACCCTGTGGGCTCCAGCGAGGAAACACTTCAAAAAATATCATTTGATTAAAAGACAGCCCGCATGATTCAATGAGGAGGCGGAGGTATTGCCTTGGAAAAGCATCAGATAAAGAAATACTAAATGCCTGTAGAAGTGTCGTGGGTATGGGGGCTAAAAACAGCTTGTGGAATGGCAAACTTTCTGAAAAACATGGCAACAGCAAGTGTCCATAAATGGCAACTTCACTCTCTGTGGATGAGTGGGAAACAGCAGAGGATAATTTTTAGATTGCTTGTTTTTTACGTTAGTGGAGTGAAGTGATGCCATTGGAAATATTAAGAAGGATGAGAATGTGTTGGTGACGAAAGAACACTTATGAAAATAGAATAGCACTAGGACGTGGTAACCTGATGGGGATCATTCGATGACTAAATAGAGAATATTGTTGATACCCAAAAAATAGTGCTGTTAGCCAATTAACCAGAATAGAATCCCTTTCCTCTGCAGCACATTGATGTAAAACAGTGTTCTCCACAAGAGGCCTTTTTGAGTTTACTTCATTATCTTCAGGTAACAGAACACCTCAGTTACTTGAATATTTGCTTATCTTGTTTCTGTCTCAGTCTAATGGAGGACTGAAAATCTGGCTAGGTTTCAGGATTTCTATGGATTAATAAAGATCCCATCCATTCAACAGATTTTTGTTGAGAAATTACAATGTAGCAGGTTTTATGGTGGGTGTGGATGACTTAATGGGGAACCTGCCCTTGTAGCATTCCAGGAACAATGAAAGTAGCCATGGAAGCTGAAAGATATTGGGATGACTATGGTTAAAACTAAAACATTCTTGAAGCTAACCTAAAAACCTTAAGACATCAGACTCCATCCCCTAAATATAAAAGGCAAAATATGTCAGATGGAAAGCTCTAGTCAGCTAGATTCTGGCTGATTGAGCTTAGTGTATATTAAAATATAACGAAGATAGTGTCAACTTCAAGTTCAATCTTATTATTTCTTGGGTTAATTTTTTAATTATTGTTATTATTTGCTTGCTTCTAATGGTAAGAACCCATTGTCTTGGATTATTAGGACAAAATAAAATATTTCTACCATTTTTTAGTAAGAAAAAACCCACACTCTTTTAGCAAATAAAATGGGCCAGGAAACTTTTTGAGAGCCAGGTATATATTTTTTTTGGGTAAAACAAAGGTTTTTAGGGATTTGAGATTAATGTCTATTTGAGAAACTTTGAAAAAGTTTTATTTTCTCATGAAAGCATGAAAGATGTTGATAATACACATCAGGTTTGCATTTCACCAAGTGATTTCCTTAAATTCTAAGCACTGGTATTGGGACTTTTAATTATATTTTATTAATAAGGAATATTGGATGAAGACTATTTGGCACACCATAGTTTCAAAGGACTCCATTCTCCTTTCCCCACTTTAAGTTCCTTAATAAAGCAAGATTAAAAACTTAGAGAAAACTTTATTTATTTTCCTCCCTGTTATCACTGTCTGCATTAATTCTCTTTCCTCAGAGCCTTGGATTCTCCATCACTCAGACAAATACCTGTGCTTTGGGTCTCTCTTTTCCTTCTGTTTTACTAATCCACATTCAGCTATTTGTTTTTATCGGTATGGATTAAAAAAAACCTAGGTTATAATAAAGTAACTTATAGTGGTTTACTCTGTATAAGACATCAAAAAACGATTCACACCTAAACAATACACTTAAACTAAATGAATAGGACCTTTTGTAAAATTTTACTAGCAGCTTCTATTGAATAAGTGTTCATTGAATAGCAATTAGAATGTGTGAAACACTGTGTAAGGCATTGGATGGGACTGGGAAGCAGGATACAAAAATGGGTAAAACATAGAGCCCACAATGGAGTCAAGATGGGGACTAACACATATCACACATGACTAGAACATTATGTTGAATAAAGCAAATGCTATAAGAGAAGATCTAAAAATTCAGTTCATATTCAAAAGCAGAAGGAATATCTAATTGAAGAAATGGGCATGAATTTGTGGAGGAGAATATACAAGTCGAGCCTCATGAATGAACAATATTTTATCATGTGAAAAGTAGGTAAAGTATCCAGATGTCAAGAACATCATGAATGCAGATATAGCATCAAAAAACATCAGGGTGTGTCTAGGGAATGGTTTATGGTTCAGTTTGGCTAAAATGGTGGGTTTTCAAACTTTTGTTCACAGTAAAACTCCTTTTTTTCCTTCTCCAAATGAAATGTTATGCTGAACTCCAATATATAAACCAAATAACCAAGCTGCCCTAGTTAAAGTGTGTGTGTGTGTGTGTGTGTGTGTGAGAGAGAGAGAGAGAGAGAGAGAGACAGAGAGAGACAGAGAGAGACAGCACACATGCAACCAGAGGGAGTATATTACTGTCTGCAGGCTACCATAACAAATTACCGCAAACTCAGTGGCTTAACACAACAGAAGTTTACCCTCCTACAGTTCTGGAGGCTTAAAGTATGAAATTAAGGTGTTGGCAGGGCCATGCTCCCTCTGAAAGCTGTAGGGAAGAATCCTTTCTTGTCTCTTGCTAGCTTCTGGTGGTTGCTGGCAATCCTTGGTACTCTTCGGTATATGGCAGCATAACTCTGATTTCTGACTCCATCTTCATATGTCTTTCTCCTTTGTGTCTTTGTGTGTTTCTGCATCCAAATCTCTAATTCCTCTTCTTATTAGGATACCTGTCATTGGATTTAGGGCTCATCCTAATTCAATATACCTTATTTTAACAAAATACATCTATAAAGACCCTACTTACATTCATATGTACCTGGGATTAGGACTTTGCCTTATCTTTTTGGGAGACACAATTTAACACACACCAGGGAACTTTCTTAAGATTCTACATTTTCCGTGCTACAACTACTCCCCTCTCCTACAATAACCACCTGAGACATTTTAACTGAACCTTAGGATCGCTCACGGAGGACACTGAGAACCACTGAGCTGGCACCATATTCCCCCATCACCTGATCAGTAGAATCACCTAAAGTACTTCTTACATACAGAGTCCTTGAGCTCCACCCCAATCTGCTGAATCAGAATCTTGGAGTCTGTGTTTCTATCAAGCATTCCAGGGAAGCCTTGTGATTGATTAGTCCAATTCATACTAAACATTGAGTTGGAGCAGAGGGAAATTTTGGAAAATAGACTGAAAATGTAGATTATGGAGAACCTGGATATCAGGCTGAGGAACAATAATTTCAAGGAGAGCTTGGGGCGACTTCTTCCTGGTGTTCATTTATAACAATACATTTGGGAATACACAGGACAATTCCCAAGAGCAAGTTTTGAGGGCTTCTTTTTTACCAGAGAGGTGGCTCTGGTGCCTTTGAGTTCTAAAACTCATACTTAACAGCCTGGAGTTAATATGATTCCCCGTCTTCCGGGAAAGCTCTGGAGCACAGGGGTGGGAGCATCCTGTGTCTGAGGGGTGACCTGCAGAGCTCTGGGGCTGGGGGGGGGGGTCTCATTTTGCTGGCTGAAGAAGAAATACCTGCTGCAGCAGCTGCCTTGTGTTTCCTCATTAGGGTTGCCTCCACCTTGAGCACACGTGTGGGAGCGGACAAGGGAAGTCAGCATAGGAAGAGAACTGCCAGGGCCTAATGGGCGGATGGGCCGCAGGGGAGGGAAGGCATGCTGTTGGTGACTCAGAGTCAGCAAGAGGTGGATGTCACCAGCAGGAAGTTGGAGTCAGGAGGCACTGCCGGGTACTTTTCCATCCTCCCCCCACTTGATCCCATGGTCCAGGATGCCAAAATGCATAGGCCAAATTCAGCCTGTTTTCTACAACTGCACAAACTGTTTGGACTAACTTGAGCTGGTCAAAATAAAACAACTGAAGGAACTGTCAGAATCTAGTGAATAATGTACAATCCTGCTTGTGAAGGTGGTTGTTTTGACTGATGATTAGACCAGGTGTTTGTGACCAACAACCTCGCACTATTTCTCACCATAAATAATACTCTACTTCAATCAGGAAAAAAGAAATAAGAATTTATGCTGGATGTTCTTTAAAAAATAGAAGTTGTGCTACTGAAACCTGACAACAAATCTTGGAGGCAGTTGTTCCATTTTATAGACAAGGAAGCAGAGGCTGAGGAACTTTCTCCCTCTCGCCTGCTGTTAGTAAGCTGCAGAGCTATAATTTACCTCAGACTCTATCTGGCTCGAAATCTCATAAATTCTCAACAAATCTAGGCTCCCTTCTCTATCAAGTGCTTGTCTGTGCTGGTTCTGCTGTGGATTCCCAAGTGCTGACCTAGGCTTAAGTTTTTTTTTCCCCCTCACTTACAGTGGCCTCTTCTCTATTTCTCCATACTTTACCCTTTCTTTAGAACTCTGTACAATAAGTAAGCAAACATGAAATGTTTGGAATCAGACTAAATTCCATTGTTGCCCTGGCTATGTGAATTGAGCATGTTTCTTAAGTATTCTGAGTCTCTTATTCATATGGAGGCACGGCCACAATTACTTAAAAGGTACAGTTATGAGTATTCTATAAAAGAACACATGAAAAATGCATCATGTGTATGCATGCATATATTATGATTATGATTAAATGTCTATTATTTTTGAGAGAGCACAAGTGGGGGAGGGGCAGAGAGAGGTGGACAGAAGATCCAAAGTGGGCTCTGCACCAACAGCAGCGAGCCCAATGTGAGGCTCGATGGAATTCAGGCACTGCGAGATTGTGCCCTGAGCCCAATTCAGTTGCTCAACCAAGCCACCCAGGCACCCTGTATTTGAATGCATGTATTATTACTCAAATGTAATTCTTTCTTGAAGGTTCCTTCTCCATTAATTTCTGGCTTGTTTGACGTCCAATTCCTTTTGCACTTGCTGTCCGTATGACAGTTGTATAGTAGCTATGCAAGTGCTTGCTATTTATTTCACATCTGTCAGCTTTGAATTCCAGAAGAGGATTTAAAGTACTTGTGGGCATTAGTCATCGCTTATGTTTGTTTTTTTTCTACATCTTGTGCTGGACACTCACTTAGATACTCAATAATTACACATTGAGGGTCTTTTATCAAAGTCAAAGCAATCAGACTGTTTTCTACATGTACACCCAAACTCCAACTAGTGGATTGCTGTGAATTTCATATCATCTCAGATGTTAAAAACTTGGTTGCTTCTCCTATATCGCTTTTTTTTCCATCCTATTCCTCCTTTCTCTTTTTTCCTCCTTTCCATAAACATGTCTTGGGTAACTCCTAAATAATTAACACTGGGAAAACTGCTGTGTTGGACACTGTCAGTCATATCTACAAGGAATGGATTGAAGAGGTGGTGGTACCCAGAGGCCTGAACACATGACCAGCCATTTCCCATAATCACAGCTACTTTTACAAAGTTCTCAGGAAAGATAAGGGATAAAGAAAGAAACCAGTTAAAACAACACAACTGTTTTTTGTTTGTTTTTGCCTTAAATTGCTTGACTGTAGCCCTAGCTCAGCTGTAATGTTTGAAGTTGCAGGGAATTCTTTGGACTAGACCAAGTTCCCAAAGCATAGTCCTTAGATCACTTCCTTAAGAATAATAACAAGAAGATATCCCAAATTATGTTAATCATATCAGTTCCAAGGGAATGCCATGATGGAAACATCCCCAAAAGATGCCACAAAAAGGTCAATAGGCCTAGAAGGAAAAAAAACATGCTGTGGAAAGAACTATTTTTTTGAAATAGCTTTCTACTGTATCTTTATTTTTTAATCAAAGTAATACATATTTTAATGCATATTTTAAGATACCAAAGAGCATATCTTTGAATATATATGTACATACATATACACATATCTTTGAATAAATATGTATATGAGATACATATATTTTGACTTATATATTCATATGTCTATATATATCTATTCTATATATAATGTGTGTGTATGTATATAGATATATAATGTGTGTATATATATATAACCAGCAACGTTTTGCCCCCTACTTCTGCCCACCCTTTACTAACCTCCAGATCTACTTCTCGGAGGGTGTCATTTCAACTGTCATACCTGTTTATTTTGCTATTCTGAATAACATGCTTACATTACTACTTCTTGGTTTGTTAATTTTAGATGTTAACTGCCTGTCTTAAGGCAAATAAAAATTTAGCTTTTTTGTGGTTCTTCCTTTCTGGAGATTCATGTTTTTCAGTTTTGAGAAATTTTCTTATGTCCCTTCTCCAATAAATTCATCACTTCTCCATTTCTCAAATCTCCCTGGTGTCCACATTGGTAGATCTCGTGCCTTCTCTTGTGATCCTCTACTTTTCTTGTTTGTTTTTCTCTCTTCTTTTCTATTTTCTAGCTATTCTTTTGGAGAGATTATCTTGACTCTCTCTCCTAAACCTCCTACTGAATGTCTTATTTTGGATACTTTTAATTGCCAAGAGTGCATTCTTCTCTACTTATTCCTCTTTGTTATGGCATCCTCTCCTTGTTTAATAGAGGCAAATCTTCACTATCTTCTCTTAATTGTGAGGATATTAAGTATAAATTTGTTTCTATTTGTTTTCCTATTGGAATTTTTTCTCCTATGTTGAAAGCTTTTCTAAAACACCTCCTAATCCTTAACTGTCAGTTCATCTTCAAGTGTGAGACATTAAGAGACCAATAATAAGTTCTGGGTCTAAGGAATGAATCAATGGATTTTGGTATTGGGTGACTGAGTGCTGAATGAGTTGTTTTGGTAGGAAGATCCACTAAATGTTGTGGATTTTCTAGGGGTTATTAAGTTTACCAAGGGAAAAAGAATCATCTGGTATTTTGCGTAGAAAATGTGTCTCATAGAATATTATAGGTAATATAACTGAGGAGTCCATTTTGGCCTTTGCAAAGAGACTTGGGGTTTTTTAATACAATAAAAGGTTAAAAGCACAACATAAAAACAACAACATCCGGGAAACCATAAAACAAAAAGCCTAGCAGATGAGGAGTTATTATTTGTAATCCCTGGATCACTGAGAGTTCACAAGGTGGCAATGGGGTTCCTTAAATTTGTTTTTCACATTTGTTTTTAGAATAGCCTAATACAAAGCTACCTCCAAGCTGCACAGGCTAACTTAAACATCAATATATTTCAATTTGGCTGAAATTATATAAGGTGAGATTTTTCATTCATTCATTCATTCCACTAGTAGCCTTTATAGAGAGTATGGTCTAGTTAACACATTAGTTACCTCAACTTTATAGCTGGAAATTCTATATGCCTTTGATTAATTTAAAAAAATAAGAAATAAAATAGTTCATTACTAATAAAATTAGGTAATTCATAGCTAATTAGTTTTTACAGACAATGTTTCAAAATAAGGTTTTCATGAAGGAAAAACATGATTAAAAATAGTCCTTGAGAGGCAGTAAAGGATAATGGTTAAGAAGACAGAGTGCCTGAGTTCAAAGCCTGACCCTTCCACTTACTAGGTGAGTGCCCTTGGGGAAATGGCTTTCTTAGCTCACACTCATACAGAATAGGAGCAATAAAAATAGAACCTACTTGATGGGATTGTTGTGAGTACTTGAGTGAAGTTATTATTATTACTTTGAGCACAAAATACTTGCAAACTCACTACTTTAGATGATATGGCTTGAGGTGTCTAGTTGGAGAGACCAGAGAGGCATTCATAACACAGCAGGAAAGCAAAATAAGTCTGTGTTAAAGTAATCCATACTGCCAGTATAGGAGAACTAAGATGTGCTCAATTTATATGGAGCTCATGAAGGGAAAAGTCCTGAAGAGTCTTGAACTTAGCCTTCAAACTACAAGCTTCACAGTAGAAGTGAATATAGAAATCATCCAGTTTCACATCCTCCATACAACCTTTCACATTCCTCACCTAGTGTGAAGTAAGACAAGGAGAGAAAGGAAGAGAATATAAGGTTGATTAATAAAAAGTTTACTGCTGTGGACAATTGGTGCTTGATCTTGCAGGGGGCCTCAGAGAGGCCAGCTGAAGTTGCTTCAGATTTGTTATATTTGAAGGGCCAGGAAGCTGAGATATTTTTCTGTCCATTTTTGTCAAAGTGTACTTCTGTGGTTGGGGGTTTACTTTCCAACAATTCAATCTTAACCTATGTGTGGGTCAGGCATGCTAATACATTGACAGAAAGCCCTCAGGCAAAATCACAGAAGCTTGTAGAAAAACGCTATTGGCATCTCTAGAAACAATAAATGTAGTGGAATGTGGGTAGGGATGAACGGCATCTACTACAGACCACTCTTTTCCCCTGTGAGATTGACTAGTGTCCTCTACTAAGGTTATTCTGTTCTCTTACTGATTTTTTTTAATGTGGTGGATGATCACAATTTCTTAACAAAATGAAAAGAGGATTAGTAGCCTAAGATACAGTCCCCATGGATACAGATGGCCTTAAACTACTACTGATATTTATTATCCTCCTTCTTCTACCATCCATCTAGAATCATCTCATCCTCAGCCAACAATCTGCTTGTCTATGTTGCCCATCTTATAGAGTGACCCAGATCTTCATCCCTGAAGGGTTCAAGTTCCTTATTACTGGACACTTGTCAGTATGTGGTTACTGAAATTCATGGTTCCATGTTTATCAACCATTTGGAAATAAGAAGCCCCAGTGAATCTGCTGAGTTCCATGCATACTCTTTACTATCCCAATTATGTAGCAGTAGTTTTATCTTCTCATGATAAGTAGGGTTAATTACTGCTGACAATATAGAAACTGTCAATTGTTCCTGCCAATAAGGAGCCGAAAATGATCAGATAACAGGAATAGTTTCAGAGTTCAAAGGATTTTACTGTGTTTACTGGTTGAGGTATCTCTCCAACCTGGAAACCAGTAGAACCTAAAATTATGGAAATGAGAAGCACAAATTCACTTAGTGGGTCTCTGGAAGAAATTATTCCTAGGCCCTTATTCCCACTCCTGAGTTCCCAGATTCTTGTATTCTACCTGTTAGAAACACAGCATCACAGAGTAGCTCTTGGTTACAAGTAAGTACTGCATCTTAAAGAATAACACCCCAGGGGCACCTGGGTGGGTCAGTCAGTTGAGCAGCCTTTGGCTTAGGTTGTGATCTCATCGTTCACAGATTTGAGTCCCATGTTCGTCTCTGTGCTGACAGCTCAGAGCCTGGAGCCTGCTTCAGATCTGTGTCTCCCTCTCTCTCTCTGCCCCTCCCCCCTCCCCACTCACACTCTGTCTCTCTCTCACTCTCAAAAGTAAATAAGCATTAAAAAATTTAAAGAATAACACCTCAATTTTACAGGGTTCATCCCCAAGCTGGTGCATTAGCTGTAACTTTAGAAGCTATTCCAACATTCTATCAGACCAGAAGCTTCTAGATGATGTAGTATATGGTAGAAAAAATTGATCTCATCATCATGTGCCCAGTTTTACTTTTTTCTTTTTTTGTCTTACTGAGTCTTTTATCTGAAGTGATAGTCATTGAATTAAACATTCTGTGAGCCACCCAATAGTAATGTTGGCCAAGATACTACAGGGAGGAAAGGAAAATATATACCCAGAATATTTATCAACCTCAGTTAGGCTTAATTACTACCCTTCCTAGAGTGGAGTCTGATATATAGTCAGCTTACCAACAAATAATTGGTTGATTTGCTTAAGAGACAGTACTACATGAGGGGCTCAGTATTGGTATCTAATGCTGATAGGTTGAATATTTAGCAGTGGGTATAACTATATCAGCCTTGGTGAATGGGACACTGTGCTGTTTGGTCCATGCAAAGTATCTATTCATAATGCTGTTACTGCTCAAATCCCACAGGAATAATATGGGGGAAACTACACACAGTGGGTTTCTAATACAGTTGAGGATCACTGAGATTGAGGAATTTAATGCTTTTATAACAAGAAAAAGCAAGCCTGCTCTTGGGAAGAGACATAGCCTTGTTTCCTTTACTTACTGTTCTTAGTTTGAAATTCATCTATGTTGTTGTGTGCATGTATAGTTCACTCTTCATTTCAAAGTAATATTCCATTATTATGATATATCATGGTTTATTCACATGTTGATGGATATTTAGGTTTCTAATTTTTGTCCCTCACAGATGAAACATCTCTAAAAATTAATGTACAAGGCTTTGTATAGGCATATACTTTCTTTTCTTCTAGGTAAGCACCTAGGAATGTATGGTTGCATGACATGATAGGTATATATTTAAATTACTAAGTAAAGGCCAATTATTTTCCCAAGTGGCTGTACCATGAGAGTCCCCAGTTCCTTTGCATTCTCTTCAATACTTGGTGTGGTCAGTCTTTTTAGCTTTAGCTATTTTAGTAGGTGTGTAGTGCTATCTCATTGTGGTTTAATTTGCATTTCCTAATGACTGTGATATTGACCATCTTGTCATGTGTTTACTTGCCATTAATATATCTTCTTGGGCAAAGCATCTACCCAAATATTTTGCTCATTTTTCTGTAGATATATTTTGAGAGTTGTTATTGATTTTTGAGAGTTACATTTTTACTATTTATTTGTTTGTTAGTCAAACAGTATCCTTGTTGGCCACCCATCTAACTTGACTCTGGAACATTCATTGTCTGTTAGTAATCATCTGAAATCCCAAGTGATTGTAATTTTGCCATTTTGATGTTGCTTCCCATTTCAGTAAGTCCCTGCTTGGGCCATGCTGAGACTTCATCCTATATATTCTATCTATCTATCTATCTATCTATCATCACCAGTGTGGTCTGATAGAATTTTCTGTAATGGTCAAAATGTGCTATATATTTTGACATTATTGCACTATGTTATTTGAAAAATAAACTCATTAAGGCTGTGTTTATCTTTATCCCCTTTTCCCCTTCATCAAGTAAATAAAAAACAGGTTATAAATCTTATAATACAATCTATTTTAATATCCAGTGAGTTTATACAGCATACTCAAAAATAAATTTTTTAATCATACCTAGTAAGAGTCATAAATATGCTAAAAAATAATCTAAGTAAATCTTTTCATTAGTGAAATACGTTTGTCACTCTTCTCAAAGTAATTAGGGGAGAGGACAGATTTTGAGGAGAATATCATCTTCTGATGAGTCTGCCTTAAAGGAGGGCTTTGCATGGTTTCCAGACAATGGAAGCATTTCCAGGCTCTTCTCTATCCATGGAAAAGTGGCTTCTTCTGCCAGCCCAGAGGGCTGAGGGGGGCTGAGGTTTGAATTTTCTCAAGCAGATCCACCCAAGTACCCTCATTCCTGTCCTCAGGATCTTACGCCTCCCTCACTCCTCTTTCCCACATAGGGAACCTGCCAGAGGTGTGAACAGCCTCCTTTGTAACTCTGTCATTCTTACAATCAAACCTTGGGCCTGATATTCAGTGCAGTCTGCCTTCTGGCTGCAAGAAATTAAATCTCTTTAAATGCTGCCATGGAGACATCCCTGAGTTGGAATCCCTTATCATTCCTTGAGTTGATAGTTGGCTAATGATGTGTCATTTGTTCTTTCAAGCTCTCTGAAATTTGCCTATAAAACAAGCCAACCAATTTCACCATCATTGTAATTAATATTTCCTCCATGTTTTTAAAATACTAGAGCTATTGCATAAGTGTTCCATCCATATTCCATCCCAACCCTCAGGAGGTAAACATTTCAGTAATTGCGATGCTACACATGCTGTGGGTATCACCAAATAAATTACTTGCACTGAAATCTTTGTCTTACTTTGTCTTACTTGCACTGCAATCTTTGGGAGAAACCCGGAGTGAGACAAACACTTCAGTGCAGGTAATATATTTATTTGGGAAGTGATCCTAGGAAACAATGTTAGACAAGAGGGGAAGTGAAACAGGAAAGGGAGGGAATAATACATGTGCTTATGAGCACACTGAAGACCACAGAGTCTATATCAGAGGCATCTATCACCGAGCTACCATCCGTCATTGGTGCATGGTTGCTCCTGGAGGCTTTAACACCTCAATAGTTTAGTCCACCTTATGTATGAACAGGGCATGTTCCTACGACTAGAGAAAGCACCGAGGAACTGGCAGAAAGAGTAGTCAGTATCTGTAAGCATAATGAATACCAAGGGGATATAGTCAGAGGCCCAGAAACGAGGTACAGCATTCTACCCTCTACCTTGTGTTCGTTGTTACCCTGCACAACTCACCATATCCTTTGTTCTCTTGAAGATTTACAGCTTCTCTCAATAAAACACTTGGTTTATTGCCTTAATACTACTGCCCATGCCGCACATTTTGCCTGGAATATCCTCTATTCCCTAAGGTCCACCCAACTGCCCTCGTGAGTTTCAACTCTTCTTTCAAATCTTTGTTCAGCTGCACCTTCATCTTGGATGTGTTCCCAGCTTCCCATGAGCAGAGTTGCATTGGCTTCTAAGCCCACTTAATACCCGGTACATATTTCTGGTATAGAGCTTATTGTGCTGCTATTGTTACACTTGCTTTCCTTGCCTATCTCCTCAAAGCATCAAAGGAACTTGGAACAACTTGAGGGGAAGGATTTCTCTTACTCGTCTTTATTTCCTAAGAACATAGCATGGGGTCTGACATTAAAGAATCAAAGGCTGTGAATGAATAAACAAATGAATATCACATACTATAGCTTAGATCTTTTTAAAGGTTTCATAACCAGTCAGTAGCAAAGCTGGGGATAGAATTAATGCCTTTTAATACCCAGTCTTGGAAGGAAAGCTTTCTCTTTACTAACTAGAAGGTAAACAAACAAAACCATACAGACATGCGTGTCATGGGTGCCATGTGAAAAGACTTCACTACATGTTGTTTTGATCACTTTGGTGTGTCAGACCATGTAGTTGTCCTGCTGACTGGGAAGACTTTGGCAATATTTGGTGTTGGAACATCTAGGAGACAATGCAGTGGCTGTTCTCTTTAGATGCTCAGGCAGGAAGAACCTGGTGGGATGGAGCTGCCTTAAGAGAATAAGTTGTTTGCTTTTCAGAACTTTCATTCGTACTTTGTTGTTCAGGAGGCTCTTTCAGTGCTTCCATGTGGTTAGTTCATTGTCTGGGTTTCACATTTTCAGCATACAAATGTCTTTCCAAATAAGCCCTGAAGAGCTTCAAAGTGACTAGTTTAATTTTCTTTCACATAAATGTCCTGTTTTTTACCTTTTCCATCACCCCAAAATAATGATATTTATAGGTGCTCATTGGGAGTTCCCCAAAGAATATCAAGGTTGTTGAACCACTAACATTTTCTTCAAAGGACTCCTCATTCTTCAAGAGCAGCCTCCAGATAAGCTGAGTTTTATACTGGCCCAGAGTTTCATGTAAGCCCTCAGAAGCCTGGTTCAGAGTTGAACTGTGATTTTTCTGCTTGGAAGTCCAAAGATTTGAGTGGAGGACAGGGTTGGAGGTTGGGGATTTATCAAGACAGGCCTGCTGGTGGGCTTCCAAGGGGCTGCAAGATGAACATTCAATGTGGCCAAGTGACTGATGTCCCAGGTCTGACCCCCAACCCCAGCTTTATTGCCTTAGAACCCTGGTTTGTCAGCTTTAGGAAGCAGGATCTTCCTCTCTGGAGGGTCTCATAGAAACAGCTCAAAGAGACTGACAGATAACACAGAATATCCATTTATTCATATTGACACATATATCTCTCATGTACATTAGAAAATTCCTGCCATAGTCTCTTTGTTAAATTCTAGAAAGCCGAATTCTAATCAGAAAAGAATTTGGTGAGCATGGGTCAGAAAAAGTGCAGTTTACTGCATGATTCAAATGCTTTATGACACCTTGGTGATAACTCCGATCCACTATCTAATGGGTAGCCAGCATGACATTTAAAAAATGCAAATATGAACATATCGTCTCTTGACCTAAAACCTTCAGTGGTTTTGAATTGCTCTTGGAATCAAAGGGAAAAAAGTAACTTATTTCATAAAGTCCAACATGATTTTGCCAGCTCTTCACTCTAGCTTCTAGGCTTGCTTTTACTCTCCGAGGACTTCTCTCTTGCTCTTCTCTTCCTGCATGTTTTTTCTTTCCCTTAGCCTTGTTAACTCCTACCACTGTTTAAAAAATGTGTGTGATGCATGCTCTCAGATCATTTATAGTTTTATTCATTCTTTTAGTAATTTTTTTTTAGTAAGTGCCTACTGTGGGTACTGGGAATATAGCAAGAGCAGTGAACAAAAGGCCCCCAAATGGGGCTCACATTCTAGCCTTCTATGAAGACAGACATACAATAGGGAACAGCAAACTGAAAGAAAATACTGTATAGCATTTTACACATGGAGCATTCATGTATGTACACAAACACATCCATAAATATATATGTAAAATGTGTGTGTGTGTGTGTGTGTGTGTGTGTGTGTGTGTGTGTATATAAAATACTTGAACCTGATAAGTATATTATGGAGAAAACATAAGAAGTATAATGTATAAAGGAGGTGGGGGAGGGGAAGTTGCTGTTTTATATACAGAGTTATTAGGGAAGTCTCACTGATAGAAAGAAGTGTGAGCAGAGAGGAGAAAGCTTTAAGGATATCTAGGTGAAAATGGTTCCAGATGGGAGGAATAGCAAGTGCAAAGGCCCTGAGGTAGGATTATGTTTTGTCTATTGCTTTATAACATTTATCACAAGTATTACTTATGGAATTATATATTTATATGAACTATCACTTTATTAATGCCTGCTTCTATGACTAGATGTCGAAACTTCCTGAGGGCAGGCTGTCAGATTTTTTTCAACATTGTATTCCCAGGCTTTATAGCATAGGGCCTGATGCAAAATAGATAGTTCATATATGTTTGTGGAAAAGAGAAAGGGAAGGGGATAGAGAGGGAGGAAAGGAGAGGGATGAAAGAAAGAGAAAGAGATGAAGGGAGAAAGAAGGGAATGAGGGAGGGGAAGGAAGAAAGAAAGTGAGTAGAAATCTCCCAAAAAGATGCACTAAACCCCTTGTCTTATGCACCCCCTTCTCTGGTATGGGCCGCCAGTATTAACCACCCTTCACACCTTTTCCTCTCCCTGCTTCTATTACTGAGCAGCCCATCTGTTGCCAGATACAAAGTGCTAATAATTTCATGTGGGTTAGTGTCAAGTCTTACAAGCCTAGGAGAGCTCTCCTGAATCTTTAATGTGACCTCTCATATTTTTACTCTGCTTCATTTTCTGTTTATTTTATGGTTCAACTCTCAGGAGGCCTTTACTTCTCCTTGTACTAAACTTTTTTTTTTTTTTTTTTTTTTTTTTTGCAGAAGAAGCATATAAGAAAATTTAATGATAAAACACTCTCAACAAACTAGGTTAGAAAGGAAATTCCTGAATCTAATAAAAACAATATTTACCAAAACAACAATAATCCTGCAACTAACAAAACAAATAAACAATGAGAGACTGGATGCTTTCCCTTTAGGTTTTAGAATAAAGCAAATTGTCCTTTTTTTTTTTTTTTTTTTTTCTGAAATTTATTGACAAATTGGTTTCCATACAACACCCAGTGCTCATCCCAAAAGGTGCCCTCCTCAATACCCATCACCCACCCTCTCCTCCCTCCCACCCCCCATCAACCCTCAGTTTGTTCTCAGTTTTTAACAGTCTCTTATGCTTTGGCTCTCTCCCTTTCTAACCTCTTTTTTTTTTTTTTTCCTTCCCCTCCCCCATGGGTTCCTGTGAAGTTTCTCAGGATCCACATAAGAGTGAGACCATATGGTATCTGTCTTTCTCTGTATGGCTTATTTCACTTAGCATCACACTCTCCAGTTCCATCCACGTTGCTACAAAAGGCCATATTTCATTTTTTCTCATTGCCATGTAATATTCCATTGTGTATATAAACCACAATTTCTTTATCCATTCATCAGTTGATGGACATTTAGGCTCTTTCCATAATTTGGCTATTGTTGAGAGTGCTGCTATGAACATTGGGGTACAAGTGGCCCTATGCATCAGTGCTCCTGTATCCCTTGGATAAATTCCTAGCAGTGCTATTGCTGGGTCATAGGGTAGGTCTATTTTTAATTTTCTGAGGAACCTCCACACTGCTTTCCAGAGCGGCTGCACCAATTTGCATTCCCACCAACAGTGCAAGAGGGTTCCCGTTTCTCCACATCCTCTCCAGCATCTATAGTCTCCTGATTTGTTCATTTTGGCCACTCTGACTGGCGTGAGGTGATACCTGAGTGTGGTTTTGATTTGTATTTCCCTGATAAGGAGCGACGCTGAACATCTTTTCATGTGTCTGTTGGCCATCCGGATGTCTTCTTTAGAGAAGTGTCTATTCATGTTTTCTGCCCATTTCTTCACTGGGTTATTTGTTTTTCGGGTGTGGAGTTTGGTGAGCTCTTTATAGATTTTGGATACTAGCCCTTTGTCCGATATGTCATTTGCAAATATCTTTTCCCATTCCGTTGGTTGCCTTTTAGTTTTGTTGGTTGTTTCCTTTGCTGTGCAGAAGCTTTTTATCTTCATAAGGTCCCAGTAATTCACTTTTGCTTTTAATTCCCTTGCCTTTGGGGATGTGTCGAGTAAGAGATTGCTACGGCTGAGGTCAGAGAGGTCTTTTCCTGCTTTCTCCTCTAAGGTTTTGATGGTTTCCTGTCTCACATTTAGGTCCTTTATCCATTTTGAGTTTATTTTTGTGAATGGTGTGAGAAAGTGGTCTAGTTTCAACCTTCTGCATGTTGCTGTCCAGTTCTCCCAGCACCATTTGTTAAAGAGGCTGTCTTTTTTCCATTGGATGTTCTTTCCTGCTTTGTCAAAGATGAGTTGGCCATACGTTTGTGGGTCTAGTTCTGGGGTTTCTATTCTATTCCATTGGTCTATGTGTCTGTTTTGGTGCCAATACCATGCTGTCTTGATGATGACAGCTTTGTAGTAGAGGCTAAAGTCTGAGATTGTGATGCCTCCTGCTTTGGTCTTCTTCTTCAAAATTCCTTTGGCTATTCGGGGCCTTTTGTGGTTCCATATGAATTTTAGGATTGCTTGTTCTAGTTTCGAGAAGAATGCTGGTGCAATTTTGATTGGGATTGCATTGAATGTGTAGATAGCTTTGGGTAGTATTGACATTTTGACAATATTTATTTTTTCCAATCCATGAGCAGGGAATGTCTTTCCATTTCTTTAAATCTTCTTCAATTTCCTTCAGAAGCTTTCTATAGTTTTCAGCATACAGATCCTTTACATCTTTGGTTAGATTTATTCCTAGGTATTTTATGCTTCTTGGTGCAATTGTGAATGGGATCAGTTTCTTTATTTGTCTTTCTGTTGCTTCATTGTTAGTGTATAAGAATGCAACTGATTTCTGTACATTGATTTTGTAGCCTGCAACTTTGCTGAATTCCTGTATCAGTTCTAGCAGACTTTTGGTGGAGTCTATCGGATTTTCCATGTATGATATCATGTCATCTGCAAAAAGCGAAAGCTTGACTTCATCTTTGCCAATTTTGATGCCTTTGATTTCCTTTTGTTGTCTGATTGCTGATGCTAGAACTTCCAGCACTATGTTAAACAGCAGCGGTGAGAGTGGGCATCCTTGTCGTGTTCCTGATCTCAGGGAAAAAGCTCTCAGTTTTTCCCCGTTGAGGATGATGTTAGCTGTGGGCTTTTCATAAATGGCTTTTATGATCTTTAAGTATGTTCCTTCTATCCCGACTTTCTCAAGGGTTTTTATTAAGAAAGGGTGCTGGATTTTGTCGAAGGCCTTTTCTGCATCGATTGACAGGATCATATGGTTCTTCTCTCTTTTTTTGTTAATGTGATGTATCACGTTGATTGATTTGCGAATGTTGAACCAGCCCTGCATCCCAGGAATGAATCCCACTTGATCATGGTGAATAATTCTTTTTATATGCCGTTGAATTCGATTTGCTAGTATCTTATTGAGAATTTTTGCATCCATATTCATCAGGGATATTGGCCTGTAGTTCTCTTTTTTTACTGGGTCTCTGTCTGGTTTAGGAATCAAAGTAATACTGGCTTCATAGAATGAGTCTGGAAGTTTTCCTTCCCTTTCTATTTCTTGGAATAGCTTGAGAAGGATAGGTATTATCTCTGCTTTAAACGTCTGGTAGAACTCCCCTGGGAAGCCATCTGGTCCTGGACTCTTATTTGTTGGGAGATTTTTGATAACCGATTCAATTTCTTCGCTGGTTATGGGTCTGTTCAAGCTTTCTATTTCCTCCTGATTGAGTTTTGGAAGAGTGTGGTTGTTCAGGAATTTGTCCATTTCTTCCAGGTTGTCCAGTTTGTTGGCATATAATTTTTCATAGTATTCCCTGATAATTGTTTGTATCTCTGAGGGATTGGTTGTAATAATTCCATTTTCATTCATGATTTTATCTATTTGGGTCATCTCCCTTTTCTTTTTGAGAAGCCTGGCTAGAGGTTTGTCAATTTTGTTTATTTTTTCAAAAAACCAACTCTTGGTTTCGTTGATCTGCTCTACAGTTTTTTTAGTTTCTATATTGTTTATTTCTGCCCTGATCTTTATTATTTCTCTTCTTCTGCTGGGCTTAGGCTGCCTTTGCTGTTCTGCTTCTAGTTCCTTTAGGTGTGCTGTTAGATTTTGTATTTGGGATTTTTCTTGTTTCTTGAGATAGGCCTGGATTGCGATGTATTTTCCTCTCAGGACTGCCTTTGCTGCGTCCCAAAGCGTTTGGATTGTTGTATTTTCATTTTCGTTTGTTTCCATATATTTTTTAATTTCTTCTCTAATTGCCTGGTTGACCCACTCATTCGTTAGTAGGGTGTTCTTTAACCTCCATGCTTTTGGAGGTTTTCCAGACTTTTTCCTGTGGTTGATTTCAAGCTTCATGGCATTGTGTTCTGAAAGTAAGCATGGTATAATTTCAATTCTTGTAAACTTATGAAGGGCTGTTTTGTGACCCAGTATATGATCTATCTTGGAGAATGTTCCATGTGCACTCGAGAAGAAAGTATATTCTGTTGCTTTGGGATGCAGAGTTCTAAATATATCTGTCAAGTCCATCTCATCCAATGTCTCATTCAGGGCCCTTGTTTCTTTATTGACCGTGTGTCTAGTTGATCTATCCATTTCTGTAAGTGGTGTATTAAAGTCCCCTGCAATTACCACATTCTTCTCAATAAGGTTGCTTATGTTTATGAGTAATTGTTTTATATATTTGGGGGCTCCGGTATTCGGTGCATAGACATTGATAATTGTTAGCTCTTCCTGATGGATAGACCCTGTAACTATTATATAATGTCCTTCTTCATCTCTTGTTACAGCCTTTAATTTAAAGTCTAGTTTGTCTGATATAAGTATGGCTACTCCAGCTTTCTTTTGGCTTCCAGTCGCATGATAAATAGTTCTCCATCCCCTCACTCTCAATCTAAAGGTGTCCTCAGGTCTAAAATGAGTCTCTTGTAGACAGCAAATAGATGGGTCTTGTTTTTTTATCCATTCTGATACCCTATGTCTTTTGGTTGGCGCATTTAATCCATTTACATTCAGTGTTATTATAGAAAGATACGGGTTTAGAGTCATTGTGATGTCTGTATGTTTTATGCTTATAGTGATGTCTCTGGGACTTTGTCTCACAGGGTCCCCCTTAGGATCTCTTGTAGGGCTGGTTTAGTGGTGACAAATTCCTTCAGTTTTTGTTTGTTTGGGAAGACCTTTATCTCTCCTTCTATTCTAAATGACAGACTTGCTGGATAAAGGATTCTTGGCTGCATATTTTTTCTGTCTAGCACCCTGAAAATCTCTTGCCAATTCTTTCTGGCCTGCCAAGTTTCAAAAGAGAGATCAGTCACGAGTCTTATAGGTCTCCCTTTATATGTGAGGGCACGTTTACCCCTTGCTGCTTTCAGAATTTTCTCTTTATCCTTGTATTTTGCCAGTTTCACTATGATATGTCGTGCAGAAGATCGATTCAAGTTACGTCTGAAGGGAGTTCTCTGTGCCTCTTGGATTTCAATGCCTTTTTCCTTCCCCAGTTCAGGGAAGTTCTCAGCTATGATTTCTTCAAGTACCCCTTCAGCACCTTTCCCTCTCTCTTCCTCCTCTGGGATACCAATTATGCGTATATTATTTCTTTTTAGTGTATCACTTAATTCTCTAATTTTCCCCTCATACTCCTGGATTTTTTTATCTCTCTTTTTCTCAGCTTCCTCTTTTTCCATAACTTTATCTTCTAGTTCACCTATTCTCTCCTCTGCCTCTTCAAGCCGAGCTGTGGTGGTTTCCATTTTGTTATGCATTTCGTTTAAAGCGTTTTTCAGCTCCTCGTGACTGTTCCTTAGTCCCTTGATCTCTGTAGCAAGAGATTCTCTGCTGTCCTGTATACTGTTTTCAAGGCCAGCGATTAATTTTATGACTATTATTCTAAATTCACTTTCTGTTATATTATTTAAATCCTTTTTGATCAGCTCATTAGCTGTTGTTATTTCCTGGAGGTTCTTCTGAGGGGAGTTCTTCCGCTTGGTCATTTTGGATAGTCCCTGGCGTGGTGAGGACCTGCAGGGCACTTCCCCTGTGCTGTGGTGTATACCTGGAGTTGGTGGGCGGGGCCGCAGTCAGACCTGATGTCTGCCCCCAGCCCACCGCTGGGGCCACAGTCAGACTGGTGTGTGCCTTCTCTTCCCCTCTCCTGGGTCGGGATTCACTGTGGGGTGGTGTGGCTCGTCTGGGCTACTTGCACCCTGCCAGGCTTGTGATGCTGGGGATCTGGCGTATTAGCTGGGGTGGGTAGGCAAGGTGCTCGGGGGCAGGAGGGGCAGGCTTAGATCGCTTCTCCTTAGGTGATCCACTTCAGGAGGGGCCCTGTGGCAGCGGGAGGGAGTCAGATCCGCTGCGGGAGGTTTGGCTCCGCAGAAGCGCAGAGTTGGGTGTTTGCGCGGAGCGAGCAAGTTCCCTGGCAGGAACCGGTTCCCTTTGGGATTTCGGCTGGGGGATGGGCGGGGGAAATGGCGCTGGCGAGCGCCTTTGTTCCCCACCAAACTGAGCTCTGTTGTCAGGGGGCTCAGCAGCTCTCCCTCCCTTTGTCCTCCAGCCTTCCCGCTTTCCGAGCAGAGCTGTTAATTTCTGACCTCCCAGACGCTAAGTCGCGCTTGCTGTCGGAACACAGTCCGCCCGGCCCCTCCGCTTTTGCAAGCCCGACTCAGGGGCTCTGCTTGGCCGGCGAGCCGCCCCTCCGCCCCGGCTCCCTCCCGCCAGTCCGTGGAGCGCGCACCGCCTGGCCGCCCTTCCTACCCTCTTCCGTGGGCCTCTCGTCTGCGTTTGGCTCCGGCGACTCTGTTCTGCTAATCCTCTGGCGGTTTTCTGGGTTATTTAGGCAGGTGTAGATGGAATCTAAGTGATCAGCAGGACGTGCGGTGAGCCCAGCGTCCTCCTAAGCCGCCATCTTGCCGCAACTACCCTGTACTAAACTTTTAGGGAAACCTTACTTTTGCCCCCGTCCCTCCTTCACATGCATCCTTCCTAATTTTCTTTTGATCTCCACTCTCCACCAGTCTAGGCCAATGCCTCAGGCTAGGACAGACAAATACCTCTTTTCTAGGACAGTTCAAATTCCCAGGAAGTTAGGTAGGGGCTTGCTTTCTATATTTTTGAAGTTCTCATAATTCCATGCCAAATCTAAAAGAGACACTATCTAATCTGAAACAAAGATTCTCAGGATTGGCTTTTTATCAAGTGAGGTGGGCCAGATCCCAAGGTCTGGTCTGGATTCTGGGCTAGGTGAGAGCAACCACATACCTGAAATAGCACGACAGTCATGAACAGGGTTGTACCACTACCAAGGATTTAGTGTGTTTTTTGAATTTTTGCTGAGTTTCATGAAAGCCCTCTTGCTTCAGACCTTCCAAGATTTCCCTCATTTGCCACATAACGTGGAAGTTTCCTGATCAATTCCATTCCCTCTTAGGAAGGATAAGTCAAGAGAATTTGGGAGGACTTTTTATTCCTTCAAAGCTGTGTCCTTGGAAGGACATTTGTATTTCAGAGCAGAAAGCTTAAAGAGTATCTTAGGTGCCCAAGCTCAGATTCAGTGAGATACTCAGATATCATGTCTTCAATCTTATAGGCCAGGGGTCAGCAAACATTTTTGTAAAGGAATAGATAGTAAATACTTTACAGTTGGAGGGTCAAATGGTCCCTGTATCAAGTAATTAGCTCTGTATGAATTTGTAGAATAAAAGAAGCCAGAGGACAATGTATAAACGTATGGATGTGGCTGTGCTCCAACAAAACTACTCATAGACCACAATCTAGATTTGGCCCATGGGTTATAGTTTGCTGACCCCTTTAATAGGCCATAAAAATCCTTCAATATTGTTATTTTTTTTAAAAAATTAAATTTTATTTATTTTTGAGAGAGAGAGCGTGAGTTGGGGAGAGGAAGAGAGAGAGGGAGAAGCAGGCTCCCCTGCTTCTGAAGCAGTCTCCAGGCTCTGAGCTATCAGCACAGAGCCCAATGCAGGGCTTGAACTCACAGACCGTGAGATCATGACCTGAGCTGAAGTCAGATGCTTAACCGACTGAGCCACCCAGGTGCCCCTCCTTCACTATCATTCTGGTTGAAATCTATATTTGATGGTAAGCAGTGATCAAAAACATTGATTATATAATTATTATTATTATACGTAATTTTTTTGAAAAGTTGATTAGTTATCATTGTACACAGTTTATAAGATCTAGTCTTTTCTCCCAAAGATTCAATCACTTAGTTTGTTTAGTGAGAAATGTGTAATGATAAACAGAAGCTGCTTCGACAAAGTGAAAGGTGTTCTAGTACTTCTCTATTTGAAATTTGATCCATGGACCAGCAGCATCCATATCATCTAGGATATGTAGTTAGAAATATAAGAGTTTACATGTCAACATGACCCCTAGATGACTCATAGATGTATTAAAGTTCAGGAAGCACTATTCTGGCACTCAGCACTGAATGCCATATCTCACAAGCATACTGAAAAACTTAAAAGATGAAGTGTAAATTTCTAACAACTCCCTGAAACCACTGAAGTAGTAGGTTTGAATTTTGTTAAAGAGACTCCTATGGTGAATTTTTGTTACATGAATAACCACCCATTTACATATCTGTTTTGCAAATGATTGATTTTCACACTATGTTTTGAAGAGTCTAGCACATTTCTGCTTTTACACCTTGATTTTCTGAGTTTTCTTGCCCTGGAATGACCTCACACTAACTAACTGACCTCTTTCACTAACTAAACTCCATGCATCTACTGGGGCTCAACTCAAGTCTCTTTCCTTTTGATGTGCTTGCTCCCTTTTTTGAACTGCAATTGTCTGGTCAACTCAGCCTTTGCTAAGTCACAAGTTCTAGACTAAAATGTCTCTGAGAGTGGAGATCTATATTTTGATTGTCCTTGAAGCTCTAAGGTCTTATAACATCTTTCTTTGAATATGGAAGGAACCTTAAATATTATACGTTGTTTCCTATATCATAGCAAGGTGGGGCCCACTTGCATCTGCCAAATGAATAGAGTCCAATTTCATTCTCTGGACCAACAGGCATCTCACTGTGACTTAAGAAACCTACACCTCGATCCCATTCAAACCCGTAGAGACTAGTAGCAATGGTACCTAACTCTAACCCCAGGAGCTCTGGGGATAGCATTGCAGATTATGAACAAATTGTCAGCATAAGAGGACATAGATAGCATATGATATAGGATCCATGGAGAAGCTCATATTTTCCAGCACCTGATCTAGTCTATTGGATGTCATTTGGCTGAGGGTAAACTGAAGATCTGCCACTGATACTCTGGTGTTTTGGGTCAGGAGAAGCTGATTCCTGTAGAAAGCCTTTCCTGTGTCCATTTGGTAGATTCTTCTATAGTGAGCCTTTCCATGAATGAATAGATCAGACTTGATTCTTGATATTTTAATCACAAACTTAGCACTATGCTTAACACTGTGAGTATTTAAAGGACATATAAATAAGTGCACAGTGTGGTCCCTGACCTTTCAGTTTAGTTGGATAGGTAAGTCAGACCTGCTTTAATGGTTAAATAAAACTCATATTAACTACTCAGCCAGCATTCTTTGTGGCAAAGTGGCCAGTTCTTAGTGCCAATTTAATGGATGTATGGTCAGTTAGTGCTACAGTAGTTAGTAGGAGAGCCAGAGAGATTATTATTATTATTATTATTATTTAATTTTTTAAAGTTTATTTATTTATTTTTGAGAGAGACAGAGAAAGATAGAGAGGGAGTATAAGCAGGGGAGGGGCAGAGAGAGAGGGAGACACAGAATCTGAAGCAGGCTCTAGGCTACTCCAACACAGGGCTTGAACCCATGAACTGTGAGATCATGACCTGAGTTGAAGTCAGATGCTTAACCAACTGAGCCACCCAGGTGCTCCACCAGAGAGATTATGAAAGGTTGGAGAGTTAGGGAAGGTTTAATGGAACTGGATGTTTAACCAACTGAGCCACCCAGGTGCCCTGACAGAGAGATTATTATAGGCTGGAGAGTTAGGAAAGGTTTAATGGAGGCAGTGAGCTTAGGGTAGGCTCTCAGCAAAGGTCACTCTTTGAACAGACTTATATGGAAAGGCTTGTGTTACCCAGATAGGATATAAGATTAGCTCTCTAAAGAACCCTTTCCTCCCACCCCACCGACTTCCTTGTGGTCAGGGGAAGTCTGCTGCTCTCTCTTTCCTGGAAGCTACAATGTACCATTGGCTAGGGCTGGTCTGTTAGTTTTTCTTATTCCTCCCAATCACCCAACAAATTTGGGCACTTGGCAGTGTGGCTAGACTGACAATGAGATGGAAAATCCCCCCTAATTCATCAGAATGCAGTTCATTCACTCGGTGCCAAGTTGTCTTCTCTCTGGGCTCCCGGAGGAGGCCATGGAATAGACTGCACAGCAGCCTGGGCCTACCTGAAAGTGAAAGCGAATTCTTGATGCAGAAAAAGAGCAAGGAGCTGCATATGCTGCATCATCTGTTCCTACTTATTTTTTCTGTCTACTGCAATGAGACCTGATCTTATCTCTGGGGGATGCAGCAGCTAAGGTTGACTCCCATCTTTAGAAGAAAATATTTATCAACTTTCATGTATAATATTTTTTTTCCAAATTACTGACTACTTATCATGTAGTCAACAGATACTTAATGGGTACTGATTTTATGCCAAGCCCTATGTCAGATGCTGAGGATATGACACTGAATAAGACACAGTTCCTGCCTTCTTGGAATTTCCTATGTATGCAAGAAACAGAAAAATTAAGCCAGGCAACTATAGTTCCATGATAAGTGCTATTAGAGATGTATACAGAAGATTATTGTGCACTACCCAGGATGGATACCTCACCCAGACTTTGGGGTAGTGCTACAGGAAAGTCTTCTAAATACACTAATATCTAAGCAGAATTTTAAGGAAAAGCAGGAGATTCTAGGTTGTGTTCGATGGGGAAAGAGGAAGCAGTAAGGAAATAATTCTAAGACAAGGTATAGAAATCAGGATATAAATTAGGTCACAGTGCTTTGAGGGCATTGCCTGCGGTTTATTTAGGCTGGAGTGAAGAGTACAAGTGAGGACAGTAGTTGGCAATAAAGTCAGAGAAGCAGAGAACTTGTGCTTTGTATTCTTTTATGAGATGGTCAATAAAATGTAGTTGACCTAGAGACAGGAGGCGTGGCATGCCAGGCAGGGCCACATGGGGAAACACCAGGGTGGTCAGGAAGCAGAAAACTGGAGCCAGCCAAAGGTTTAGGTCAGAGCCTTTATCGTGGTTTCCATGGGCAAGTCAGGCCAGGGCAAGTACTGGCTAGTTTGAAAATTTTCAGTGGGTTCTGGGCTACAGGGATCATCCCTAGTTGCCAGGTAGCTAATCCTGGGATGAGTAAGGCAGAGGATATTACCTCCTGTGGTCTGTGGGCCAAACAGGAGGCATGGCTCTGGATTGGTTCATCTGCATAGCAAAGGCATGCTCTAGGTTGAGTCCCATCCAGGTTATAGCAGTCTCTGTTCTCTCCTGTCATCATTTTTGGAGGTGGGGGTGGAGGGCAAGGAGTGAGTAATTGTGGGATGTATATATATTTTTTGACAGAATGCATTCTCTGCTGTATTTCTTTCATGGGAGAGGTCTGTTCCTTTTAGTAGGGAGAACCTCTTGCTGGCATATATTATATTTAAAGAAGATCGATGTTTTCCATTGTAGAGTGTACATCATAACCTAGGTGACACAGCTAAATAACCTAGTAGGAACAGTTGCCACAATAATGCTTCTATCATGAAGTTTCTAGTAATGTAACATCTGACACACATTGAGTACTCATTAAATACATAAATGAATGATTGGTATCAGGAGCGACAAAAGTGACCCTCCAGTCAAATGGGACAATAGTGAATATCTTATAAGGATAAGAGGAGCTTTTGAAGGAAAGGAACATTCATTCATTCATTCATTCATTCAGCAAATATTCAGTGAGCACCTATTATGGGCTGGCATCTTTCTAGGCATTAGGCATGAATGGATTCTGAAGATACAATTGACCTGCTTCATAGATTTATCAGAGACTTCCCCAAAACAATCTATAATTTTACATAATCACTGGTTAACTGAATGTTATGAAGCTCTTTGTGGGAGGGGGATATGAGGATGGGAACAACAACAAGAAATTAGGATTATAATATTGTTAGAGTGCCAACTACATTTCAAATCATTTCAACTAGGTCACTGCAGAGACTTTCTGTTTCTGAAGAGCTTAATCTTTCCAGATAATTTCTTCTAATGTGCCACTCCATATTCAGTCCTATTTTTTCCTTTTTCCTCATTTTCTTAAATCTTATCAGAAGCTGCTGAGCAATCTTTTTGAACACAAGAAAGATAATTATTATCATCATTATGCTGTTACCCTTGAAGAAAGCATGTAAAGAGACTGACAGAAGATGCATAATTTGGGAAAACATAGAAACTCAAGGTTGCAAAATAGCCTCTTGCTTCTCCTGACTGCTACTAAATCTAATTGAGACTAAATATATTTACACACACACACACACACACACACACCCCTACTATGGGACAGTGTACTTACATATTTTACCAGACTATAAACTTCATAATAGTAGGGACCACATCTATTTGTTCACCAGTATACAATCCAGTGTTTACATAGTGCTTGGCACAAAGTAGGCACTTACTAGATATTAGCTGAGTGGACAAATGAATAAACTGCATTTCCAACCCCTCTTCTCAGTTATTTATGATGTCCATCTTTTTCTACTTGCTGTAGCTTTTGTATTCTCACAATTTCATTTATTTCTCTTCCTCTTTCACAATTGTTTTCGTTAGTTTACAGGACTCCTGTATTATTAGAGAATTGCCTTTCATTACCTATGTCTCTAACTGGTTCACAGATTTAGGGAGGAGTCTTCAATCTCCCTACTTTCCCTGTCATTTGTTCCCCAGACTGCTTTCCTCCTCACCACTGGGTTGCCCACTTCATGAGGCCCATATCCCTGCAGAGCTTTCTTAAAGACCTGACAGTATAACAATGGCCCCAGGACTTTTGTATGCTGATTGGGATTTAATATCCTTCCCCTCTCCCCTAACCCTTGGGTTCAATTTCAATTCAGAATCCAATTTCAAATCAGAGAAGTTTTGAATGAAACAGCTGTGCTGTGGGGGGAAGGAACATTGGGAGTCAGACCTGGGTTAATAGTAATATTACCACTTACTAAATGTTTATTCTTGGGGAAGTTATTTAAATTCTGAAACTTGGTTTCATCATCTCTAAAATGGGATTAAAAAACATAAACATATATAAATGTCTCAGCACAGGGCTTAGCTGATAGGAGAGGCTGTAGATTCATTTGCTTTTCAATATCTTCCTTGGGTCCCTGGACTTCTCTAACTCAAGGTTTCTCCGCATTGATATTTTGGGCCAGATAATTCTTTTCTTTTAATTTAATTTTTTAATGTTTATTTATTTTTGAGAGAGAGACAGAGACAGAGCACGAGTCGGGGAGGGGCAGAAAGAGAGGGAGACATAGAATCTGAAGCAAGTTCCAGGCTCTGGGCTGTCAGCACAGAGCCCGATGCTGGGTTTGAACCCACGAATCATGAGATCATGACCTGAGTTGAAGTTGGGCACTTAACCAACTGAGCCACCCAGATGCCCCTTGGGCCAGATAATTCTTTGCTGTGGGGTCTGTCCTGTGCATTGTAGGATGTTTAGAGCAACCCTGGTCTCTATTTATTAGTTGCTAGTAACACTCCCTCCCAGCTGCAAGGACCCATTATGTCTTCAGACATTGTCAAACACCCTTGGGGTGGGGTGCGGGTGAGACAAAATTGTTCCCATTGAGAATAACTGCTTTAACTTTAGAAACTGAATGTATTAAACTCATTCTACAGATTTAGTTATTTCAGATGTCTGAACCAATCCTGCCTAGACTGGAGGATCTTAAATTCTTTTGGCAGTTGTTCATTATGCATCAATACATGTTTAAAGCATTCATTTGTATGTTTCTTGAGGTCAGGTGTTTAAAAATTAATTTTGTTATTTGGTACATACCCAAAGGCCTAGAATTATATCTGACAACACATAGTAGGTACTTATATATTTGCTGAATGAATGGCTTAATAAATAAATCCATCCACCTATTTATCCATATACCCAAAATTTACTGACTATATCTGTTATGAAGTCTAAAAAGATGAATAGAACAGGGACCCTATATTCAGGGAGATTAGAATTTAAGGAGGGAGACAGAAATTTACATAAAACCTATAGAATATCTGTATTGGTTTCCTAAGGCTGCCATATGAAAGCATCACAAACTAGATGGCTGAAAACAAGAGAAATTTATTTTTTCACAGTTCTGGAGGCTAGAAGTCCAAAATTAGGGTGTTAGCAGGATCAGGATCAGTCTCCCTCTGAAGCCTCTTCTAGCTTCCAGTTAAACCCGAGGCATTCTTCGGCTTGTGGCAGCATAATTGCATTCTCTGCCTCTGTGTTCACAAGGCCATCTTTTCACAAGGGGTCTGTGTTTCTGTGCTTCTTCTCTGTGTCCTTCTGATAAGGACACTGGTCATATTGGGTTAAAGGCACATCCTACTCCAGTATGACCTCATTTTAACTGATCACGTGTGTGAAGACCTATTTTCAAATAAAGTCATTCTGAGGTACTAAGGGTTAGGACTTTAAATATCTTTGTGGAGGACAAAATTCAACTCGTAATGATATTATATCTGAAAACAGAGGTAGGGAGAAAGTATTCTGGGACTAAGAGGAGGGAGAGGGTCATTCTTAATTGGTTGAGAGTAAAGAGAGATTAAGATTGATTCCTTGGAGATGCCTTGAGTGAGGAGAGTTTGGGCTAGGAGGTTAGCATAAGGAACTGTTATTTCAAGCTAAACATAGAGAATAAACAATGGCAGACACACAGCAAATAGATGGCACATGGGCTATCATCCCCTGCTTTGGCTTAGCCACTACCTGTTATTTTATCCTGGCTCCTTATTCTTGTAGATCCCAAATACACTCTCAAAACCTTCCTCAATACAACACTACAGACAGCTATGGCCAGTCAAGCAGATTGTGCACCCAAGACAAAACTTATTTACTACTATGTCTTAGAAGCAGGGAAGTATGTTTAAATGACTGGGAATAGTTCATGTGGCTGGAATATGGAGTTCACAATAGAATTAGATGAAGTGGCTGATTTGGTTGTAAAAGCTGTTACAAGAAACGAAGTTTAGGGTTTGTCTTTATTGTTGTTCTTCAATTCTATGAGATTTCTATGTCTTTAACTGCCCCTCTCCTGTAACAATTTTCTGTTCTACTCAAGCTGGTTTGATAAGTTCTAAGTCTTAAAAAATAAATTAAAAAAGCCTTATCGAGATAAGCTCTTGGGGAATTTCTTCTTCTTCTTATTGGCTGCATAACACACTACCACAAACTTAGCAGCTGAAAAAATTGCCCATTCATAATATTGGAATTTCTTTAAGTCAGAAGTCTAAGCATGACATGGCTGGATTTTCTGTTCAATGTCTTATCAGTCTGATATCAAGATGTTGTCTGAGGCTTCAGTTCTCACCTGGGACTCAGAGTCCTCTTTGAATCTGTTGCTAGCAGAATTCATTTCCTTACAGCTGTAGGACTGAGGTTCCCTTATTCCTGTTAGCTGTTGGCAGAGATAGCACTCAGCTCTTACACACCATTTGCAATTCCTTGTCATGTGGTGCCCTCAGGCAGCTCTTACAGTAGATACCTGCTTTCTTCTAAGGAAGCCAGAATGTGTCTCCCTGACTTCCTGTTTTGCAACCAGCCAGAGAACAGCCTTTTAAAAGATTTATCTAATAAAGTCAGGTCGACCCAGGATAAACCCCATTTGTTATAAAAGGTAACATAATTATAGGAGTGCTATGTATCCACAGGCTCCACCCACACTCAAAAGGAAGAGGAGTATATAACGATGAGGATCATAGAGGATCATCGCAGAGTTCTGCCTACCGCAGGCGTATTCTAGTGGTTGTATTCAGATCTCATGGAAGACCTGTGATTACCTGTAATCTTGGGTGTTGTTCTTTCATCTCTCTGGGTCCAAATTTTTCTTACTTGTAAAATGAAGGAGCTATTGTTGATAAGGCTAGGGTTGCTGCTGGTTCTGTGATTCCTTAGGAAACAAATATGTGTGTCCATTGCCTCCTGGAAGGTCTTAAAGGCTTTACACATTAGATTGATGGGGTGGTGGTGGGGTGGGCCACCCTTGCCATTTCTTTTCCACATGACATTCACCAAGCCCTTCCATTCCAGCTTCACTGCCCATTTCTCATTTGTTTATAAGACTGCTCTGAGAAGCAGAGACATTATAAGGACCATTCTCTCTACACATGGTTCTAATTCCTCTAATCCTGATCCCTACCGTGGTTAGAAGCATCTTAGGAGGCTTTTTTCTTTTTCTCACAATGGAATTGGCTCCATCACACCTGACTCTGTTCTCCTTTCAGATTTCTGCCTCTTTTCTAGTTCTTACAAGGCAAGGCTTAAATGAATTAAATCATAGGTAGCTTTAAAAAAAATATGCACATATTACCACTACTGTCAATGGCAAGAAGCAATAATATACTGACCACCACATGACTCAGATTCCAGACAGCTTTATATTTGGTTCAGCATGAACCACCCCATCTTCTATAGGTCCTACATTTTTAGAGGAGGTTTTGTTTTATATCTTTAATTGTAATATATATGTTTTCATTAGTATGGATGATTGCCAAGAATTTCTATTTGATCTACCTGTCTTCACTGTAGTTGCTCATTTAGTCAGAACTAAATTAGAGACACAAATACCCTCCCTCTTTCTCAGCCACTTGTCATGCTAATTACTACCTGTGGCAGGCCTAAAGAGCAGTGTCTTCGTGTAGATGGGTCATCTGATGATTTACAATGAATATTTTACAAGCAACTTGGAAGGATAAATCTTTGGAGAGTGTATATTCCTCTCACAGGACATTCACAAATGGTGCCAGGATGTTATATTCATCTGCGTACCCTTTCATTTCCCATTTCATTCCTATCTTTGAGTATCTTCTATGAAGTACACAAATGATGGAGATAGCATATAAAGGCTGAATGGGTGAAGACGCCCATTGTACTAATGATATCTCCTGTCTCCAGTCCCCCTTTTAAATTAAAGTATAATTGACAAACAGTTTCAGGTGTACAACATATTGATTTGACAATTCTATGCATTACTCAGTGCTCAGCATGATAAGGGTAGTCACCATCTGTCACCATAAGTTATTACAATATTATTGACTATATTCCCTATTCTGTACTTTTCATCTCTGTCACTTATTTATTTCATAACTAGAAGTTTTTACCTCTTAATCCCCTTCACGTATTTCACCCATTCCCCCACCCACTTGCCCCTTTGGCAACCACCAGTTTGTCCTCTGTATTTAAAAGCCTGTTGTGCGTTCATTTATTTTGTTTTTTAGATTCAACATATGAGTGAAATCATATGGTATTTCTCTTTCTCTGACTGACTTATTTCACTTAGCATTATACCCCCCAGGTCAATCCATGATGTTGCAAATGGTAAGATATCATCCTTTTTTTATGGCTAAGTAATAGTCACACACACACACACACACACACACACACACACACACACACACTTCCAGTCCCTTCTTAGAGAACTGCTCATGTTCCCCTCACAAAGTATGTTTCTCTCATCCTTGTTGAGAAGTCAAGGAATTGGGTAACTCTGACCCCTGGCCTACCTGATGACTTGATTGGACGATAGAATCATCCAATCATCTCCTTGAATTCATGGAACTTAGAATTGAAACTCAGAAACTTCACATTTCTCTTTTTGATGTTTATTTATTTTTGAGAAAGAGAGCACAATTGGGGGATAGGCAGAGAGAGGGAGACAGAGTATGTGAAGCGGGCTCCCTGCTGACAGCAGAAAGCCCGATGTGGGGCTTGAACCTATGAACTGTGAGATGATGACCTGAGCTGAAGTTGGATGCTTAACCAACTGAGCCACCCAGGCACCCCAAAAACCTCATATTTCTTTAAATGTTTATTTATTTATTTTTAAAGAATGAGAGAGAGAGTGGAGGAGGGGCAGAAAGAGAGAAGGAGACAGAGAATCCCAAGTATGCTCCACACTGTCAGCACAGAGCCCAATGCAGTGCTCAGTCTCATGACTGTGAGGTCATCACCTAAGCCAAAATCAAGAGTTGGATGCTTAACCACCTGAACCATGCAGGCATCCCAGAAACTTCATATTTCTGTAGATACTAGACTTTATAGGGTGTAAAAGCATGGGGGATATAGACTGTTAGTTGGGGGTTATCTGCACAAAGTATCAAGTAAAAACAATGAAAGGGAAAGAGAGCATGAGAGAAAGCAACAGAGAATCAAGATCAAATATGACCAGAGAAACAGAGATGAGATTATTTTTGTTGTGATCACCTCAGAATCTAGCACAGTGGCTGGCACACAGCAGAAGTTCAATAAATGCTGAATGTCTGACTGAATCATCTTTCCCAAGAGAGATGGAAAGAGTAATTGCAGTGGTCCCTCTTCTATATATCCTTTCCTTATATCTCATGAGTAGCTCATTTGAATGGGTTTCTGTTACTTGCACCCTGGTGAACCACAGCTAAGATACTGGCCAGCATGAGCACTTGACTTCTAGTTTCTCCCTCCTCCTACTTTCTACCTGGACACCAGCTCAGATCAGACCCTCTGAATAGCTGGATGTTGTTTTACATTGCATGTGGAAGGCATTCCCTAACACTTGTGGATGTGACCTGTGTTTCCCAATTTATATGGCCTTTAGACTGTGTAGAAGCATTTAACACTGAATAAATAGAAACCTTATCCCTTTCAAGTCTGATTTTATGTCCCAGGCTCAAGGCTGCCACTTAGTTAGAAGTCCCTGTTGAACCACATCTGGGTGACTCTTGGTTGCTCTGATGTCAGCCTCCTGTCCTCTTTCATGGGACATATTTTATTTATTCACACATATTTGTTGAGCACTCCAAGTGTGAGAGGCAGTGTTCTGGGTGGTAGAAAAGTGAGGTAAACAAAACAAATGAAATCTTTGTACCATGTTATTTTCCACTTACTAGCCCCCACTCTCAGGTCCATCCTCTACCTTCTCTGACCTGCTGTGTGCTTGGGAGGCTGATTTCTGCAAACAGCATCATCTCTACAACCTTGCTACCTTGCTAACTCTACTATAGTTGGGTTTGGCCAATGACAGCCAATGCAGAAGATGCGCTGGGGCGTGAAGGAGTGAGAAGTTGGGCTTCCTCCTTGCCCCAGGGTAACAGCTCCAGCATTGGCCATCTCCTCCATGACCACAGCTGCTGCCCACCAACCCTTCGTCCAAGCTCCAGTAATCACTGGTTCCAGGAACAACATTCCCTCCCCTTACCTCTCTCTCTAAGCCTAAGGGTGGTAATGACTTCTGGATTTTGTTCATTTCTAGATGCCTCATGTTTCCTCATTGTTTCTTCAAACCTGCCTATACCTCTGTAAAATGTCAGCCTCCCTTTTTAATCCTTTTAATCCTTTGGATTAAACCATCAGAGGGGAATTCTGTGTCCTGCTGAGACCTTGCCTGATACAGTCCTTAACTTATATAGAACTTACATTTTAGTGGGGAAGAGACAACTAACAAACATCAAATTCACTGTCATGTAGCGACAGGTGTTACAAAATAGAATAAAGCAGGGTAAACAGAGTGTAACAGACACCATTGTGGTGAATGTGGTCAGAGAAGATGTCTCTAAGGAAGTCACTTCTGAGCAAATGTTTGATTGAGGGAAGGAGAGAGGTATACAGACATATAGGCAAGTACAAGGCCTGAGATAGGAATGTATTTGGGGAACACAAAGACCAATGGGCTGGTAGGAATTGAAGTCATAATGTTTATTATGTTGCTTGTCGCAGGGAGAGGAAATGTGGTGTGATGAAAAGAATTGGATTCTGGAGTCATACAGTCCTGGGTTTGAATCCAAGCTCTACCATTACTGTGTAGCCCTATATCAATAGGCAAATTACTTCAAGTATGAGTCTCAGTTTGTGTGCAAAATGAGGGTGATAATGAATACCTCAGAAAGCTGACACAAAATTTATAAATTTATAGCCCAATGCCTTACTCTCTCTCACTCTCCCCCACCTCCATCACTTGGCCTATTCTTACATGCTGAATTGAACCTAAACTCCTTGGCCTGTGGCCTTTATGAGATATCCTTCTTGAATTCTTTCACAGAATTCTTTATTCATTTATTCATTTAACCAACATGGACCATCAAAAATGTTATCACAGTTGGCAGTTATGATTTTATTTTAAGTATGATCTTTTAATGTGTCTCTCTCCCACTAGACTTTTATCTCCATAAGAGCAATTCCTCTGAGAGTTTTGTTTACTCTTGGATATCTAGACTCTAGCACAATGTCTGGCACATGATGAACATTTAATAAATATTTTTTTGATGAAGGGCAGGAAAAAAAAGAACATCTACTATACTTTCAATAAGATTTTATTTTCCTAGAGATTTTATTCTGGGGAATTCCAATTCACTTCATAAATACTAGTTTGACTGAAATGAACATATATAGAGCTTTATACTTATTTCCATGAGGTATATAAAGAAAGAAAACTGTGAAAGCAGGGATTACTCTTTTTCATCTTTCTATGACTAGCAATTAACATACTGCTAAGCACCTAGTGATAAATATATTTAATAAATATTTGTGAATAAAAGTAAGCTAACAAATGATTTAAAATCTGTTGTGTGTGTGTGTGTGTCAGGGCAGGGGGAAATTACAAAATAGAATCATCTGAGACATTTTTGTAAAATCACAGTGAGACTTTTCGAAAACACTTTTCTTTTCTCCACGCAGCACACAAAAGAGGGCTCTGAAAAGAGGCTCTTTTGGAAACTGTCTAGACAAGGTGAGGTGTCACTTAGGAAGGGGCAACACTATGAAAACATTATTTTCCTCTTTTCTGTTTGGAAAAGTTTGATAGGAGGATGTATAAAAGACAGAGATGAAGTGATTTGATTGCTCTGGGGGGGCCTTGAAGCTGGAGACGCCTTGGAGGAAGGGCTCAGTGAGGATACTTTCCCCCACCTGGTACTGGTTGCCTGGAGAAAGCACATTCCAAAGTTGGACAGCATCTAACACCCCACTGAGAACAAAGCCCCACAGGCTTGGGACACATGGTTCTGGTTATCTGGGAAACTGTGTTTTTCAAGGACAATAATACTCCTCTTTCATGTGTGCCCTATTTCAGAGGGATTCCTGGTCCTTCTTGGGCATGTCTCCTGTCCAGGTGGTAGGTCCACCTGAAAAACACAGGCACAGGAAGATTGGTCCAGGAGTCTAGCAGAAACACCTCTCTGTTAGAGACAGGGTTGGCTTCCTGAAAGCCATACTTCTGCAGATCATGTGGTACTCATTGAAACCTTATCTTAACAAAGTCCCAAGTTAAGAGCCCTTGCCCAGAGTACCCACTCTATCTGAAATTCTCAAAGAGTCTGTGTCTGAGAAAACCCACCAGCCCAGCAGAGTTGGCAGATGCAGTAGTAGTCAAGTTGTCTCTGTGTCTCTACATGTTATTGTCTCTGGATGAAGCTCAGATTCGGACATTTAAAAATCCATGAAATATCAAATGCTGTGTACTTACACATCTGTAAAAGCCAAGTTTCCATGAGAAGCAAAAACAAACATTGCTTTCTGCTCATTTCATCCTGTCCTTGAGATATTTGGGTTAAAAATGTCTCCCTGAGTAACAGATAACTGGGTCTCCTTTTATATTGGTTATGACAAGGGCTGCCATATTAATTTGACTCTAAGGAGTAGATATCCCCATCAATGGCAGCACAATATAATAATCTCCCTTTCATGATTGGAGAATTTACCATTGTGTGAATTGTGGTGGAAGGTAGGGTTTATTGCCTTATGTACCAGACATTAAAAGCTAGAAACATACTCTCCCCTCTTGCTGGCCCCTGGAAGGGAGAGTGGCAGCTAAATTAAAGGGCACTGTTAAATTTGAGTTTTAGATAAAAAAAAAACAAGTAATTTTTTCAGTTTAAGTGTGTACCAAATATTGCATGGGATACACTTATAAAAAATTCATTGTTTATATAAAACTCCAATTCCACTGTGCATCTTATATTTTTATTGAAAACCCTAGGTGGGGGCCAGGCTATATGATTAAGCCTTATCAATGAGGTGCCCCTTCCTATACTTTAAATATGAATTAGTAAATCAGAGAAGCTGCAGCAATTCAGAGTTTATTCAGCCGGTGGCAGTGGTGGCAGTAATATCTAATGAGTAGTCGTGGTAATCGTGATGCCAATGGTGGTGTCCACTATGCAAAGACAGTGGTGGCAGAGTCTGGTATCCAGTGGTGGCATCAATGCCAGCAACAGGACACTGATCAGAGGTTTTCTAAGACATACGCTTGATTCCTGCCCATTTCCCAAGCCTTTCCTCCAACCTTCCCATAAATCCTATAGGCTTCCCAATACCTTCCTATGAATCCCTCTTAAACTTATGTTTGCTAGAGTTGATTTCTGGTTTTTTGAACTCTGAGCCCTGCTCTGACTGCTATGGTTAGGGATGTCAAGATGATAAAAATGTGTCAAGACGATAAAAATGCCCCTCTGTATCTCTCACTGTGTTGGCTCCCAGGCGCTCTTCATGTAGGCAGTTCCTAGATATTCTGGAGAGATGTGGGCAACTTAGGCTGGAGGACCCCCATTGACCCAGAGGAAGCATTTTTGGAACTGGGCTGCAGTCTACGACTCTTTCTATCCAATCCTCCTACCTTCATTCCTTCTTTGTACAGGTGTCAGACCTCACAGTCATTATGTATGGGGTAGTTTAATTATGGTGAAGAGTGCAGATTCTAAAATTAGGCTTTTTTAGTTTCTTCCACTGTAAAATTGGCATAATGGCACTGGTATCATAGGATTGTTGTGAATTTTAAATGAAGTCGTTTTTCTTCAACAAACTATTACATAGCACTTCATGCCAGCTTCTGTTCTAGAGTCCACAAAGACACATATTACATCTCATTTCTTACTGTATGTCTGTGGATTCTCAAATGCTGCAGTCACATTGGATTAGTAAATATTTCCCAGATGCTTATTCTATCCTGTCCACTGCTTTTTTTCATGCTGTTTCTTCAAACGAATATGCTTCTCCCTCATCTATGGAGGGCTCTATGGTGTTGGGGTCTCAGCATAGGTTTGTGCTTGAATTCTCCTACTTACCCTTTTCACTTCCAGGTTTCTGGCTGAAGAGCCAGATGGGACAAGGAAGGAACATTAGATAGAGCTTTCTAGGAATAATTAGATTAGAAAATAATTAAGCCTAAATCTTGAACCTGTATGACCTAGATCCTCTCCCCCATCTGCTTGAAGAAGATAGATGAACTTGAAATGGAGAAGTAGAGATCTGCTTTTGCGTTGAGGTGCCCTGTGTCAGTGGTTAGTGGGCTAGCCTCACTCTCTGGTTATCATTCTTATCAATTGATCACTGCACCAGAGAAGACCAGGAAGTGTGCCTTTAGCGTTACTGCCTTTTGGAAAGTAGAACTGAGTACTCTTATGTGTTTTGTTTGTTTGTTTGTTTTTTATAGAGCCTCATGGGAAGGGGAATAAATAGTGTCTCTTGAGAAGAGAATTAGGACTTAATTAAGTTAGGACTTAATTCTGTAGAAAATGGGAATTTTGAAGTTTTTTGAACAAGGGCCTAGTAGCCATTATCACTTTGCGTTAGTATTCACAGCACTGATACTGTATATCGATACAATATTTTAGTTTTCAAAGGTTTTAAAATATTTGATCTCATTTGATATGCACTTTAGCAAATGAGTGGATTACATGTTGAACTATATACAGGGCAGTGTCTTGCTAGCTCTACTTCATACTGGAAACCTGAAGACCGACGGTATATCTACAGGTGAGGCAGGGACTTCCTGTGTTGAACTATAAGCAGAATGTTCTTTTACTTTTTCTTTTTTGTTGGTGAGGTGAACATGTATCCTGAGAAGCTAAACTTGAAAAGGTCAACCTGTCTTTTAAACACTAGGTGTCTGGGAAATTACACGGCTGTGAGCCTTTGCCATGGAGGGTTATCTCTGTCTGGAATCAGGTCTGTATACGTTATGTCAGCCTCCACCAGTTGTCCAGTGATGAATGTGGTGCCTACCTCAGCCAGCTTGGCATTCTAGGGGGCCCTCTGTCTTCCAGTTGATGGAAGGATAATTAATAAGCATGACACAGGATGGTGAAGATACTTTTTCATGGAAAATTCTGTTTGGCTTTGTGCACATGTGTGAGTGATTGTCCTTGTACCCTTAGGAGCAAATCCTCTTGTCCAGTGTGAGTCATAACAACTACAGTCTCTTAGTTGGAGCCTCAGGTCACTTGTGAAGGGAAACCAGCTTGAGGATGGAATTTCTCATTCATGCCTTTCCAATGAAGGACATGAAATGTAAAGGCAAGACGACTCATGTCTTTTCCTCTTGATAATTCAGTGATGACCCTTCTTATTAACCATTAACTCACTGGTCTAACTACTGAATTTGGGCTCTACCCTTCAGAACTTAGGAGAGGCATCTTCTCCATGTTATTTCCAGGTGGGGCACAGGCATCCACTCAACCCCTTGCCCATCCTTTGAATTTGGTGCCCTATGGTACTAGTGCATGCATGTAATACACACACACGCACACACACATACACACACATACACACGAATCCATAATTTAGACTCATGTGTGGACTTTACACAAGTTAAAGAGTCAGTGAATAAGAATCATTTCTAGACAATGGTCAGTAAAAGACCATTTCAAAACAATTGCCAATAACAAGATTAAAACACATTTTTTAAACATTGCATTTTAATATTTTTTAAATTACTCTAAGCTCCATGAAAGCAGGAACTACATCTGCTTAGCTTTTATTAAAAAAAAAATTAGTTAAGAATGTTTTCCATTTCAGATAACAGAATACCTACTAATAGTTGCTTAACCAAATAGTGTTTTTTTTTTCTCTCCCATAACATAAAAAAAGAAGTTTGGAGATAGGCAGCTGCTGGTCTAATTCAGTTACTTAGTGATGGCAAGGACCTGGGCAATGCACACCCTTCTGCTCTGGCTTTCTCTCATAGTGTTATTGTCCATGCTCTCAAGATGTCTAAAACAGATCCAGAACTTTATGCCTGCATTCACAGTCAGAAATCAAGAGAACTGCAACAGTGGTGAGAGCCTCTCTCCTCACCATTATGTTTTATCTGGGGGAGAATATCTTTTCCTGAAAGTCCCCATTGTATTTTCTTTCATGATGACTACTCATGTCTTCCCCTGCAAGGGAGACTGAGAAAGTAATTGGCTTTTCCAACTTTATAAAAGACGTTAAAAAAACGAAAATATTGTTAGCTGCTTTGGGATGGATGTCCTAATTATATGCTATAAAACTCTATCTCTCAGTGGCTGGTATGGGTCTTGCTACTATTCAGTAAATAATTGTTGAAAGTGATCTAATCCCTCAGTAATCACTAGCTCTGCTATCTCTCTCTTTCCTTTCATCAACTCAGCAGTTACTCTTAAGCCACAGCAGTTCAAAGGATGAGGATTCTTTGTTTCCAGGGCCCAGAGTTTTGCCTGAATGGATTTCAGATTATTTGATTCTAAAGCTAGTCTTTTCCAAGAAAATGTCCAGAAATTAATACATTACATTGTGTGAAATTTTATAACATGTCTTAATATTTTTAAGGCTATGTCCTTTTAGCACACTTTAAAAAATACTAGATTATTGTTGTTTAGTTCCTATAAAATTAAAAAATAAAAATACATTAAGATTATCTATTTTTTTTTTAATGAGAGAGAGAGAGAGAGAGAGAGAGAGAGAGAGAGAATGAACAGGGGAGGGGCAGAAAGAGAGAGGGAGAGAGAGAGAATCCCAAGAAGTCTCCCCATTGTCAGCACAGAGCCTGATGCTGGGGTGCAACTCATAAAGGTGAGATGATGACCTGAGCTGAAACCAAGAGTCATGCGTTTAGCCAATTGAGCTATCCAGGTGACGCAGATTATTGATTAATTAAGAGAAGACTGAAGTTTGTGATATTGGATTTTTTGTTCAAGATCATGGCAAGTATTTACATTTGTCTACTACTCCTGGGTCCATGGTTAGCATTTAAAAATTTTATTCATGTAGATCTTATATTTGTTTCCTTAAGTTTGAAATTTATCTATTTTCTTGCCTTTGTAAATAAGGAATTTTCATCCATTTTTTTCTGATAGTTTTTGTTGGCATATATTTAGGCCATTTTCTAGACATTAATTTTGTATATAGCTACCATACTAAATTCTTTTAAATTTGTAACAGTTTCTTATATATGCACAATGTTTCTCTAAAAAATATTTGTGTGTGTGTTTGTACAAATAATGATTCTATACCCACCTTTTAAATGTCTATACATCTCTCTTTTTTTTTCCATTTCCTGACTGCATTGGTTAATTCCTCCAAAAATATTAAATACTAATGTTGGTAAAGACATTCTTATCTACTTTTTTACTATATGGGAATGGTTATATTATTTCCATGAATTAAAATGCTCCAAGTCCTATTTCTATTTTTCTTAAGAGGTGCTTTCGAGAGTGGATGTTAAGTTTTATGAATTTCTTTTACCACATCTTTGGAAATAATTATGTATTTTTACTATTATTGTCCATTAAATAATGCTTAATCAAATTTCCACTGATTTATGTATTTCATTCTTATTTTTTAACATACTTTTTTAAGACTATGAATTTTTCTTAGAACACTGTTTTAATTCTATTCCATGAACTCAGTGTGTGTGTATAAATTATGATTACTTTCTAGGCACCTGGGTGGCTTAGTCCATTGAACGTCCGAACTTCAGCTCAGGTCACGATCTCACAGTCCAGAGTCTGTGGGTTTGAGCCCCACATTGGGCTCTGTGCTGACAGCTCAGGGCCTGATCCTGCTTCAGATTCTGTATCTCCCTCTCTCTGCCTCTCCCCTGCTTGTGCTCTGTCTCTCTCTCTCTCTCTCAAAAATAAATAAAAACTTAAAAAAATTAAATTATGGTTACTTTCAAAATGTATTACAGACTCAATTTTTATTTCTTCCTCGATCCAGTAGTTGTTAAATGTTTAGACTTTCCAGGAAGTAGGTTTTTGTTGTTTTCTTTTTGTTGTTAAATTTCTAGTTTGTTTCTTTTCCTTCCTTCCTTCCTTCCTTCCTTCCATCCTTTTCTTATCTATCTATCTTCTATTTCCTTCTCTTCCTTCCTTTCTCTTCCTTTCCTTTCCCTGTTTTTTTCCTTTTATTTCTTCCTTAAAGATTGTTAAAGGCATTGAATCCTTATATTTTTAAATGAAGCTGTAGAGAAGTGTGACACCAGTCCATACTTTTTGCTCTTGTAAATGACTTCATCTTTTGCTCTAAGATATTTAAAGGAATATTAATTTTGTAGTTCAGAAATTTTACTGCGATATATCTCAGTATTAATCATTTTGTGACAGGTTTACTTGGGATATATTATTCTCTTTTAATCAGTAAAATTATTTTGAAATTTATGGAATTTTTTTCAGTTAGAGCTCTAAACATTTTTGTTTTCTTACAATTCATATTCTCTCTGTGGACTATCACTCATGCATTCATGTATTTCCAAACCTTTATTACTTATATTATATTATATTATATTATATTGTTATATTATATTCTCTCTAACACTTTTATCACTGTTTATTTCATTTTCTTATGTTTTTCTCATTCCTGTACACAGTGTCTGTGTTTTCAACAGTGTTGTAATTTTTTTGTGCTACTTTTTTGTTTTACTTTAATTTTTCTTCCATTTTTTTCTGAATTTTGTGCACTAATGTTTCATCTTGTGGTACTTCATTATAACATTTCTAAGCTCTTGTATCTCTTCTTTGTCCTCTTGTTTTATGGAAGTTGTTGCTCTATTGTTTTAAAAACTCGTAATATATTTTGTCAAAGTATTCTCCAAAATTTCTGGTGCATGACTTTCTTTTTTTTTGCCATTTTTCCTGTTTCTTTTACTTCTTTTCCCAATATAACATTTTTAGGCCTTCAAATAGAGTTTTACAGGTGTAAATGTGAGGGAGAGACAAAAGTGCTAGTGTGGGCCAGAGTGTGAGTAAATTTACTTAGTTTTAAATTTGTGCCCTAATGCTCCTCTTAATACAAATTTGTTTTTTTTTCCTATGTCTCACTGATAGATTGTTTTCCATATATATTACATTTGATCTTGACCTTCCCAGCTTCTCTAGACTTCATGCTTACATTGATTACATTGAAGGAAGCTCCCACTACCACATACATGCTTTGCTTCTCTCCTTATATTTTGATGAGTCTTCTTTCTTATGAAGAGCCACATATTTTAGACAAGTAATCTGTCCTTTTTATCTATTTATTTATTTAGCTCTAAAGGTATGGATATCTTCATGTCTTTCCATACTTTAGTATGCTTTTTAATGTAGTCCTTGTTACTATACTTTGGTTTAGATAGATAACTATAGTTTTGCTGAACAAATATCTTATTTTTTGTTTCATGTTAGCCTTGTTGCTTTGGAGGTCACTTCTGGAAGAATCAGGAAACAACTTTTATATTTTTTCTATGATTTTAAAGCTTGAGCACAGTCTATTTAGAATTTTTTTTAATATTTATTTATTTTGAGAGAGAGAGAGAGAGAGAGGGAGAGAGAGCATGAGCAGCAGAGGGGCAGAGAATAGTAGAGAGAATCCTAAGCAGGCTCTGTGCTGTTAGTGCAGAACCCAACACAGGACTTGATCCCACAAACTGTCAGATCCTGACCTGAGCCAAAATCAAGAGTTGGACACTTAACCACTTAAATGACTGAGCCATCCAGGTACCCCACTGAACACAGTTTATTTTATCTTACATTTAGCGACATTTACATTATTATTGCAACTATGTTCTCAGTATTGGAACAAAGAGTATATTGAGTATCGATTTCACTTTTCCATACCTTTCCAGAATAATTGTAGGATAGTGTGATATTACAACCTTAACTACATATTTGACTTTTGCAACACAATAATTAAGAGGGTAGCTTTTATTAAAAAAATATTTTGGAATGGCACTAATTTTTCATAGGACTATACTTAATCCTTTGCAGTTAAACTACTTTTAGTTTGGAATGCATATCTCATCATTCATGATGATTTTCTCTTTTGTATTAATTAAGTGATCTAATTTTATCAGATTCCTCTTTGTCATGGACTTTGGGAGAATTTGAGAAGTTCTGCAATGAGAATTTAGTGTATCTCATGGAACTGTGAATCTCTTGCAAGACTTGTAGTTTTATTTGTAGTTAATTTGCATTGTGTTTGTATTATACTTTTTAAGGTATTTAGTATATTCTAAATAGCAGAAAATGACACTCATAGATAATCTAAAAGGTAGGAAAATACAGTATTAGCAAGAAAGAAGCAACGTTAAAGTGGAGAGAATTTTTACCTGTGATTATGGGAGAATATTTTCATTTTATGATGAGTTTCTTTCCTAGATAGTCTTGAAATTACTGGGATTTAAATAATGGGTAATGATGTGAGGAGGACCTTCTATACAACCTTGTTTAAGCATCATGTAAATTTATAAAAGTGCAGGTTAGGCAAGGAATTTAAAAATTTAAGTTAACTGTAATTGGGTTCTATTCTATTTTTTTTTTTTAATTTTTTTTTTCAACGTTTATTTATTTTTGGGACAGAGAGAGACAGAGCATGAACGGGGGAGGGGCAGAGAGAGAGAGGGAGACACAGAATCAGAAACAGGCTCCAGGCTCTGAGCCATCAGCCCAGAGCCTGACGCGGGGCTCGAACTCACGGACCGCGAGATCGTGACCTGGCTGAAGTCGGACGCTTAACCGACTGCGCCACCCAGGCGCCCCGGGTTCTATTCTATTTTGATGACATCCTAAATAAATAGAAATTGTTATATTTTGGATAATATTTATTTATATTTTAATGGTTAGTTCAATATGATTATGAAATTAAGATGATGATGCTTATCTGTTTCCTATTTAAATAATCCAACCTCAGATAATTTAAAATAATTGCACTTAGCCACTTTCAGAAGTTTTAACTTCACATTTGCTTTAGTTGAGCTGATTCTTTAACCCATGCTAGTAATTGAATCCTTCTTGACTAGAAAGAACACTAGACTAAGAATTATAAGACACAGGTAGCAGTTCTTTCCTGACATTTGTAACTTAATCATGTTATGTAGCCTCTCTGAGTAAGTTTTATTTGAAAGATATTTTGAAATTTAAGTGAAAATCATCAAAAACTTCAAACGTATATTGAAATGTGAAAAATTATCTGTTCTTCAGGATATCTAGATAAACATCTTTAGGTGGTATCTAGACGAAATAAAAGAATCAATCCTATTTACAATTGCACCAATAACCATAAAATACCTAGGAATAAATCTCACCAAATAGGTGAAAAATCTATACATTGAAAACTATAGAAAGCTTATGAAAGATATTAAAGAAGACACACAAAAAATGGAAAAATATTCCATGTTCCTGGATACGAAGAAAAATATTTTTAAAATGTCAATACTACCCAAAGTAATCTACATATTCAATGCAATCCCTATCAAAATAACACCAGCATTCTTCACAGAGCTAGAAAAAACAATCCTAAAATTTGTATGGAACCAGAAAATACCCCAAATAGCCAGAGAAATCTTGAAAAAGAAAACCAAAGCAGGAGGCATCACAATCCCAGACTTCAAGCTATACTACAAAGCTGTAATCATCAAGACAGTTTGGTACTGGCACAAGAACAGAAACTCAGATCAGTGGAACAGAATAGAGAACCCAGAAATGGACCCACAAACATATAGGCAACTAATCTTTGACAAAGCATGAAAAAATATCCAATGGAATAAAGACAGTCTCTTCAGCAAGTAGTGCTGGAAAAACTGGACAGATACATGCAGGAGAATGAACCTGGACCACCTTCTTACACCATACACAAAAATAAACTAAAAATGGATGAAAGACCTAAAGGTAAGACAGGAAGCTATCAAAATCAAAAGCTATCAAGCAGAAAGCAGGCAAAAACCTCTTTGACCTTGGCCGCAGCAACTTCTTACTCAACATGTCTCCAGAGGCAAGGGAAACAAAAGCAAAAATGAACTATTGGGACCTCATCAACATAAAAAGCTTCTGCACAGAGAAGGAAATAATCAGCAAAACTAAAAGGCAACAGACAGAATGGGAGAAGATATTTGCAAGTGACATATTCAGATAAAGGGTTAATATCTAAAATCTATAAAGAACTTATCAAACTCAATACCCAAAAAACAAATAATCCAGTGAAGAAATGGGCAAAAAACATGAATAGACACTTCTCCAAAGAAGACATCCAGATGACCAGCCAACACATGAAAAAATGCTCAACGTCACTCATCATCTGGGAAATACAAATCAAAACCACAATGAGATACCACCCCATACCTGTCAGAATAGCTAACATTAACAACTCAGGCAACAACAGATGTTGGAGAGGTTATGGAGAAAGAGGATCTCTTTTGCAATGCTGGTGGGAATGCAAACTGGTACAGCCACTCTGGAAAACAGTATGGACGTTCCTCAAAAAATTAAAAATAGAACTACCCTATGACCTAGTAATTGCACTACTAGGTATTTATCCAAGGGATACAGGTATGCTGTTTCAAAGGGGTACATGCAATGTTTATAGCAGTGCTATTTACAATAGCCAAAGTATGGAAAGAGCCCAAATGTCCATCGAAGGATGAATGGATAAAGAAGATGTGGTGTATATATACAATGGAGTATTACTTGGCAATCAAAAAGAATGAAATCTTGTCATTTGCAACTACGTGGATGGAACTAGAGGGCATTATGCTAAACAAAATTAGTCACTCAGAGAAAGACAAATATCATATGACTTCACCCATATAAGGACTTTAAGATACAAAACAGATGAACGTAAGGGAAGGGAAGGGAAACAAAAATAATAAAAACAGGGAGGGGGACAAAACATAAGAGACTCTTAAATATGGAGAACAAACAGAGGGTTGCTGGAGGGGTTGTGGAAGAGGGGATGGGCTAAATGGGTAAGGGGCACTAATGAATCTACTCCTGAAATCACTGTTGCACTATATGCCAACTAACTTGGATGTAAATTAAAAAAATAAATTAAATAGAATTAAAAAAAAACGAAAAGTAAACAGAAATAAAAAGACAAAAAAAAAGGAACAGGAAAAAAAAGAATCAAACAGGTGAGAATTTTCTTGGTCATTTCAATGACAAAGAAGTCACTTTTGTAATTATTATTTTTGTTTTCAGTGGAGATGACTTGATTCAGATCAGACCTTATGTGTTCGCTTCATAGTGCATCATTGCTGTTTTCTTTTGTCTTTTACATTGCTCTATCACAGAAGCTATAAAATAACATTCTTAAAACATTTATTATATTAAATTAGTCAGGAGCCACATACAAATATATGCCCACTAGCAGTTCTGTAATACCTCAGTGCCTTTCATGTAGGTGATCTCATTTGATTGAACAGTGTCAAAACACAAGAGTAACTATTGTTTCCATATATTATTTCTGTAGCTATGAATGTTTAAGCATGCCACATCTGGCCCAAACAGAATGTATCATTTAGATCAAAACCTGAAAATCACTTATTGAGATCCCAATAATTCAATCATACATGCATAATTTATTACAAATATTTACTGAGTGTTTTACCATCTATTCTTTGTTGATATTATGCTAGGCATTGGGAATATGGAAGCAGAAAATGCTGTCCCTGTTTTCTAGGATCTTAAAGTTGAGTGTGTGGAATGTTTTACCCCAGACAGTCACATGACTTATCACTTTACCTCATTTTGGTCTCCACTTAAATCACCTCTTTTGTGATGACTTCCCTGACCTTCCCATGTAAAAAGTTAGTATTATCTTGCTTTATGTTTATTTTTTGGCATTTATCAATTCCAGATATTTTATTATGTTACATTATGTTATATTATACATGTTTTTTTCTTGTTGGACTTCTCCTCCAGTGGTGTGTATGTATCCCAAAGGCAGTAGCCTTAGTTTTAATACTATTTTAACCCAGCATCTAAAACAGACCCTGGTTCAGAGTAGACATTCAGTAAATGTTTTTTGCATGATTCACTTTGCTGCAATAGAGATACATGCAGAGTGTTTTAAGTCTGACATTGTACCAAACTTTAATATTTATATATAATTTCATTTAATGCCCACAACCACCCATGAAATAGCTACTATGATCCCGTTGTTAGCAATAAAGAATGTGAGACATTAAAAGATGAATGTGCCCTTATCTGAGCTTGTAGTGAGGTCAGCATAGCAGATGATTGAGCCTGTGTCTTCTGAATCCACTTCTGGTAATCCTTTCACTACACGTGGACTGCCCTGTAACTGTCCTAAGAGCAGAGGAGAGGTTAAATATATAAGCTCCAGCTCTTGAAACCTGGGAAAAAAAATACTCTACTGTTACTTTTTCTTAGACTCTTCTCACAGCCCTAGAAGACTTAACAATATGCATTTTTCTTTAATATAAATCACTCATGAAATTTTTAGTTGGTTCCTTTACATGGAGTTTTTATGGGCCTATAGCTCATCCTTACCATTTATTTCTGAATGGGGTGACAGAATCTAAAGTGTGGAAAGAGATTGTATGAAGCCACATGATTTATCATCTTGGCCAGATCTCTTTCGGTTGCCAGTGAGAGACCCCCAACTTAAGCTGTAAGAGAATTTATTGACTCATATAACTGGAAAAACAAAAGGTAGATATTCAGGTATGGCTGCATTCAAAAGTTTATAGGATGGTCCCAAGACATACTGTCATTTCTCTTTCTCTTATTAGCAAAAGGCCTCATGATAGTTCCAAATTATCTGTTCTGTAGAGTACATGAAGTCAGAAAAAAGAAAAAAAATAGCTTTTCTGATTGTTCTAGCAAAATGTTTGGGGAAAGCCCTGATTGTCCTGGCTTAGATCACACATGTTTACCTGACCTGAGATGTCTGAGAGAGAGTGAACTCTTGCAGGTTTCACATCCCTGGGGCCAAGGTGGGCCTGAATATTTTGAAGCAAGAAGAATTATTATAGCATTGGAGAGAGATGCTTCCCTGAAAGAAGAAATGCTATTCAGACAGAGACTATTCAACCACCCACTTAACTCTTCCAGTTCCTATGGGCCATATTTTTGAAGTGAGCAAATATTTGTGAAAATGTTCCCTATGCCAAGTTCTGGGATAGGCCCTGGGTATTATCTTTTTAATCAATAAGCCTTGCCCTTGAAGATACAGATACAAAAAGAAATGGCCAAGATGGAGAAAGACCTATAAAATTGCAAACCAAAGTATGAATTGCTTTGGGAGCTTGGAAGAGGAACTTAAAAAATATGGACTTGTTACCTGACCACTCCCCTCTCTATCCCTCATTGACCACTACCAATAATTTTCAGACAGTCTTTTTGCAAGCTCTAGTATATCCTTGAACAATCCTTCTGCATTCTTTCTGTCATCAAAGACACTCTCTAAGTCGTTTCAAACGTCTCCCAAAGTTCTGTTCCAAAGTCATGGTTTTGCAATATTTTAGCATCTTCTTGTCCTCTCTTTATTTCATGCAACTGCTTCAGTGACATTTTCTTCTTAGACACCAGGGAGTGTTGCTGGAAGTGGAAATGGATGGGAAGAAGTAGGGAGGGTTAAATTGTGCCAGAAAGTGAAGAAGGGGTATCTTCAAATTAGATTTATTTATTAGCATGATGACTCACAGTATAATAATGCCACCTCGCCAGTGGCCAGGATAGAAAGCAAGACTATAAAGAAATAACTGGCTGATACTTAGAGGGATCCAAGTTGTTATATCTTTAGGAAGTTAAAAAAGTACCTTAGTGTCTGCTTACTCATCCCTGGGCCGGATGTTCTTAGCTGGAAAAAAAAAAAGGAGAAAAAAGAAGTTATCCTTTTTTCTGATTCTGATCGTCAAGGACAAAAGGCTCAAGCTCTGCTACTAATTAGATTTGTGACCTTGAGAAGTCACTCAATCTCGCATAATCTCTACTTCTTTATCTAAAAAAAATAGAGAGTAAATTATATCTATTTTATAGGTTGGTATCATGAAATCTGTCTGCATATCTCAGTATCATACCCACTGATAGATATGAAATATGCATTTATCATATGTGTGTGTGTGTGTGTGTGTGTATAAATATATATGAAAGTCCTATTCAGTAGTAGAGCATAGTATGTATTGGATAATTCAATTTCCTTATTGTGCCCCCTTACCCCCACTTGGTCTCATTTTCTATCTTTATACAAGACGGGGCTGAAGTAACTAATCAATACCTTTCCTTCTTTCATATTCTACTTTCCTGGACATTTTTATAACTTTCACAAGTGGGAAAAATAGCACATTTTTTCCCCCAGAAGTTATTTTCTATAAGTAACATATCCTCTGGTCAGAAGAACTTTTCTGCTAGTGTTCTCTCACACTTTTTTTTTTTTTTTTTTTGCTACCATAAATACGTTTAAAGAGTCATTACCACTCAGTTTCACCATAGGACTTTCTAAGATAAGCAGTGCAGGAGAGTCAGCTGAGCCTTTTGGGAAAGCAAGGGCAGCCTTTGAGAGGGACAGAGTTCATTCTCCAGGCAGGGCTTTCTCCATGAGGTTCTTTAGGAATCCATTCTGGGTTGGTTTCCACATATACAGTCAGTTCAGAATTTCTTTATTCTTCATCTTTGCCCTCACTTGGAGAGGAAATGATTCAGAGAGGACGCTGGGACAGAGCAGTTCTTCTAAAGTCATCCTACCCATCAACATATCAGCACTGAAGTCAGCTTCGTGTTTCCTGCCAAACTTGATGAGCTCAATGTCGATATCATTTTCCAGGGCTCTGGAAGAAGCTGTCATGAGCCACAAACAGGCCAGTAGAATCATAGTATGACAGAGTCAGGAACAACTAGAGAGGTCACCAGCCCTATTCCACTCTTATTTTAAGGAAGAAGCATTTGACAATTGTTAAGGTTAAGTGACTTGCTTGAAGTCTCACAATAAGTAAATGACAGAGGAAAAGAATATTTTCACCCCTTCCCTGATTAACATTTATGTAATACTTTAAATTTACAGAATGCCTTTTCCATAAATGCCTTTTTTTTATTCTCATTACATTTATTTGAATTATTTATTATTTTTATCTCCACATACAGGGAAACTAATTTGAGGTTAGAAAAGATTAAGTAACTCTTTCTGAGATCCTTATCTCCAGGAAATACCAAAACAGAGATCTGCATTCCAGTTGTTTTATTTATTTATTTGTATTAGTTTGTTTCCCTTGTCATCCATCCAGTCAAGGAACAGTTAGCCTTCCTTAATCAAATTTTAATTAAGGGGAAAGTCAAAGAAAGTTATCCATAAATTAAACCCTGACAATTTAAATAGAAATCTATCATGAGATTGATGAGTTTAAATTTACAATAAACAGACTTGTTTTTTATTTCTATGGAACCATGACTTTAGAAATAAGCATGTCCTAGTAAATAAATACTAATATATCCACTTCTGATTCAGTTTCAGTAAAAAAATAGTAATAATATGCCTCCTATTAAGGAAACTAGTGGATTTCTATTAAAAATAATTATTAATTGAGGTTACATAGAAATATTGATAAGAAAGGGAAGGAGTATAAAAATCACCCATCCACAATGCTACAATCTGGAGATAACATTTGGTATATATGCTTTCAGATTTTAAAAAATTTCCTACACATATGTATAATTCTTTAAACAAAAAAGTTATTATACTATATAGACTCTTGAAACTACTGTAAAAATAGATTATAAGCATTTTCTCTGTGAATGCGTACACAGCCTCATTGTTGATCACTGCTAATATATAATTATGGATACAAAAATATTTAATTCCCTTTTGCCACACATTTCAGTTATTTTAAGTTTGACATTATTATAAATCATGCTATAGGTAAACCTCTTTGTTTATAGATATTTGCACATTTCTCTGATTATTTTCTCAGAGTATATTTCTAGAATTGAATTTCCAAGTCACAGATTATGTATATTTTTATAACTTTTTATACATTTTGACAAATTGCCTTCCAGAGTGGGGAGGTGGGGCATTCTTTTATCACAATACTCTGTCCTAATAATGTCTGATTTCCTTGTCCAAATACTATTATCTGAGTGTAAGAGAATGGCTTTGATCCATATTAGTAATATTTACCACCAAAAGGCTTTAGGGGAAAAAAAGAAAACTCATACATGTAAGTTACATGCGATTTATATCTTGTGGTTTCTAGAAAATTGTAAAAAGGGTACTAACCTCTGGATTTGGGTGTACTGTGAATATGCCTCATATAAGAGATATAAGTATATTGCTTCTAGGAACAGATAGTTGGAGACTTTCCTGGTCTGCCCTCACCAGAGGTGTGGCCATTGGCAGTACAGCATAGTAAAGGGTATAGACTGTAGAGCTGGACTACGTGCATTCAAATGCTGACTCTATTACCTACTGGCTGTGTGGCTTCTGGCAATTACTGAATTTCTCTGTGCCCGTTTATTTACCATTAAATGGAGATTATAATAGCTCCCAATTTTAGTGCTGTGAAAGGATTGAATGAGTTATATATCTAAAGCTCTTCAACAGTGCCTGACAAATGAAAATACTAAATAAATATTAGCCATTATTTTTGTTTGTGTTATTGTTACTAAGCTATAGCAATATTATTAAAAACCTAATACATAGTAGGTACTCAAAAGTGTTTGTTCAAAGAATAATAAAGAAATGGTGAATGCATGTAGAGAGTTAGTTCCTGACTAGAGACAGAGATTTGGGAACCACCTACAGAGCAATAATAGGTGAAGTGGGTAAGTGACTGATGGGTACAGCAAAGTAAGTTGAGGAATGAAGACCTTGACTCAGGAAACACTGTTCACACCTACTAGGAAGAAGAAAGTGAATTTGTAAAAGAGATTTAGGTGGAGATGGTGGTGGTGGTGGTGATGAAGTAGGTGAGAAACCAGAAGAGCAAACAAAGCAACCCTGTTCAATTGGAGCAGTGGGTTTGGATTTTAATCCTGGGAGATAAAAATGAAAAACAAAAAACAGACAAGAGGAAATAAGGATCCTTTTGCCCCTGCCCATGACTTCTGGATTTAGAAATGACATGAAATGTTAGCAATAACACTTAAAAACCAGCCAAGAATTAAGGTACAACTCTTTCCTGATAATATTTGCAATTTTTCTAAAGCTTCACTGTCCAACATGGTAACCACTAGTCACATGTGGCTATTTAAATTTACATTTTACGTGATTAAAATTAAGTAAAAATTTAAATTTAGTTTCTTGGCAGCACTAACAATATTTCAAGTGTTCAATGGCCACATATGACTGGTGGTTACCATGCTGGTTAGACAACACTGAATTAAACATTTTCATTTCAGAGAGTTCTGTCGGACAGTGCTGCCTTCTATGATCTGAAGGAGTAAGAGGTGTGGGGATATCAGACACCCTGGCAACAAGAAATCTGAATGTTAGAGTATGGCTTTTACATTCTGAACCTTATTTTATTCCTGAGACCAGTGTATCAGTCAGATTTCAGCAGGAAACAGAAACTACACACAAGTTGGATTGGACAACTTGAAGAGAGTTTAATAATAAGGTCTTCATTGGCTGGACCAAAAAAGAAGCCAAAGGGTGAGAGGGCCTGTTAATGTAACTCACTAAGTTCATGTGCAGAAAGAGAGACTGTGGATCTATAGGATCGAGTGGAAGATATCCAGTACAAGTTACCTGGAAACTAGTAACGACCTGTGTTCTCAGGAACTGAGATCTCTGACCAAATGAAAGAGGCGTGCAAGAACTCTTGTTCTTCTTTCTGGTAGTATGATATTTTCCTTCTGTCTTCTCACAAAGAGGAGTCTAGGAAGCCTTTTACTGACATTTTTCCCCACATTAGAAACACACTGTTTAAGATGTACCTGGGTGGGTTTCATTTTATATTTGGAGAGCCTGACTTGTTGTTGTTGTTTTTTTTTTAATAATAGAGAATTATCCATCAGTTAGGCATTACAATATACAACGCAAATCACAACCAGGCTTGGGCATAACCTCAGATGACTAAAGTTCAGGGGTGAGGTAGGAGAAAAGGAGAGAGCCCTTTTGACTACACAACTGAATTTGAGGTATGAAATCCTGTTTTTCTCATGGATGAAGAAATGCAGAGTTAAGTAGGGCAACATGTTTCCCTTTTGATGTCTGGATACAGTTATCAGGCAGTGTTGCTTTTTGAAAGTTAGATTGAGAGAGAAATATACATTTGGTTATTGACTTTGGCCTCCTCATAGACAGACATTTTCTCACTACTGGCATGTTGGTAAGTTATTCAAGACAATCAGGAAGAAATTCTTATCCAACATAAGACCACTTCTCAACCTCCACCCAACTAAAACTCATGTAGCTCTTTGCATTGTTGTGTGGTGGATATCAATATCATCATCATCATCATCATCATCATCATCACATTTGGAGATGTGGAAACAGATTAAGCAACTTGGACTGGATCACACAGCTGATTGACACTGGCACTCAAAGCCTTCCAATAAATAGCTGGTGCTCTTTTGCTAAACATTTTCTGGCATATATAAAAAAAGGCATATCACTTATTTTTTTGCCTTGATTAAATTTTAATTGAAGAGAAAATTAACATTCATGAAACGAGATAGTATATCATAAATTTGAATATACTGAGGACTCATTCTATTTTCTAAGAAAATTCGTTTTCTTTCTCTCCATATTTGTTCATTTTATATTTCCTATTGTTATTGCCACCATTATCTTGAATAACACAAGCTAGAAACTGAAATTTTTTTCCCCTTTCCAACTCGTATTTCAGGTCCGTCCTCCAAGCCATAAAGAATGCTAAATTTCTATCCCCTCTTCTCTAACCCCATTTCTCTGGTCCCATTCCTATCTTCCTTATTTCTCAACTGTTCCAGTGGTACCTTCACTGGACTCTCTAGCTCCTGCCTCATCCCAGTCTGGTCCATTTTCCACCATGGTCCCTTGGAGACTTTCCTTAAAGCCATACCTAAGTATGTCATTCACTTAACCATAGCAGTAATTCTCAAACTCCAGATATTACATGATTTTAGTCATAGCCACAGACTATCTATACCCAGGGCTGATTCAGCGGTTATACAGCAATATGGCCACAGTGGTTGTTAAAACTGTAAAATTACCCACTTTTTATAATTTCCCTGTTTTAAGTAATAATAACAAATCACAAGGATGCCTGGGTGGCCCAGTCAGTTAAGTGTCTGACTCTTAATTTCAGCTCAGGCCATGATCTCACAGTTTGTGAGACTGAGCCCTGCATTGGGTTCTACACTGAGTGTAGATCCTGCTTGGGAAGTCTCTCTCTCCCTCTCTCTGCCCTTCCCCCTCCCATGTGTACATGTTCTCTATCAGAATAAATAAATGGTAACAAATCACGGGTTGGAATATGCTAGTCACATAATGTTTTTATATGAGACTCATTAAATGTGTAAGTACTAACTAAAAAGAGTTACCTACATACCACCTAAAATCATACTAGCATAAATGTTTCACCATTAAGAACTCTAGAATAAAAGCTTAGTTCCTTCATGTGATACTAAGACCCAGTAGAATCTGATACCACCATCCACATCCTCTCTTATTGGGTTTTACATTTCTTTCTGTCTATAATTCTAGAAAATTATAAATTCTAACAACTAGTTTAGGTCCTTGTATAGAATATATATATAATTAATATGCACTAAACAATGAATAAAAATCACCTGCCTGTCTTGTCCTATTAGATGTTAAGCTCCCTTAAATCAGGATTTAATATGTTAGTCATTTATCTCTCTCATAATCTCTTTTTTCCCCTCCAGAACATTGTAGACATAATATTTTTGAAGTGAAGTTCTAGGAAGTACGTCGATAAAACACACTACTGGAAATAAAAAAACTAAAGGACTAAAATGAGCTACTCATTGTAACAGAGATGGTGTGACTTGAGGTAGGTCTTGAACTAAGGGTAAACAGAGAGAAGAAGATAGGGAATTCCAGCTGCGGGAGTGAATAAAAGGTCAAGGTGCAGGAAATCATAACTGACTTAGCTAGAGTGGACAGTGTGCATTTGAGAGTAGGTTTCTGTGTAGCAAAGAATTTAACCTTGCTCAAAGAGAGGTCTGGTTTTGCCCTTGGCTTCTGGGAGGTAATCTTAGAATGTCATGCCTGGAAGGAATGTCTTTATCTGTGTGGGGCTCTTGGATCACACTGGATTGTCTAACAATGAGATTTAGGGTACAGGCTTTGGATTACATGGTGTCAAGAGTGAGATCATCTACATAGGCAATCAATCATGCCTATTAAGATGGATCTCCATAAAAACTGTGGACAACAAGGTTTGGATGAGCTTCCCTGGTTGGCAATATCCCATGTGTATTGTCACTTTGGGACCAGGAGAATAAGACTGGCCTGATTCCACAGAGAAAAGGCAATTTCAAGTTACATGTTTGAAACCCTCATGGACGCTACCCAATGGGGCTATCACCTTGGATGATTTGTAATGTGTATCCTTTACCTGTAACAAACTGTAGCTGTGGATATAACCACTTTTAATGTGTCCTGTGAGTCCTTCTAGTGAATGACTGTACCTGAGGGTGGTTTTGAGAACTTACAGTTGGTATCAGAAGTGAGGGAATCTTTTGTGCACTCTTCCTCCTAATTTTCCCACTTTCCAGCTCAGTTTAGATCTAAAATTATGTTTTTAATGTTTATTTATTTTAAGAGAGGGAGATAGATAGAGAGAAAGAGTAAAGGGGAGAGGGCCAATGGGAGAGGGAGAGAGAGAGGGAGAGAGTGAGGGAGAGAATATTCTAAGCAAGCTCCACGCTCAGCATGGAGCTGGATGCAGGGCTTGATCTCATGAACCTGGAGATCATGACCTGAGTTGGAATCAAGGGTCAGATGCTTAGCCAATGGGCCACCCAGGCACAGCTAAAGTAATTTTTTAAAGCCCAATACTTGAGGAACCCCACTATCTGCAGCAGATGTAAAAGGAATTGCTGCAGTTGCAGCAGGGCCATAGGCTTCACATCTGGCTGGTTGTCCTTTCTCTTACTTGCCATCGTAGTCCTCAGTCCCATCTGCAAAGGCAAAGGCCATGCAGAGCACCCTCTGAAGACCCTCATCACTGGCTGGATGCTCTGTTAGAAGAAGGAGAGGACAGTAACAGTTTTTGAAAACTTACTGAATGTAGCCCTGTGCAAACTATTTCATGGCATTTTGTTTAATCCTGAAATCACCCTGGAAGGTAGGTATTTGCCCCTTTAATATGCATCGAAAATAGGCTTAGAACAATTAGGAGCTAGCCCAAGGCCACACAGTGAGTGCAAGGCAGAGCTGGGATTAGAAAGTCATCAGAAGTTCAACTTGATCCTTCAATAACAGGGAGATAACTTGGGAGCTTGAGCAGGGCAGAGATTTCACAAAATAAGCCTTGGAGGAATATGTGGTGTCAGTGTGGAACAGAGGGAAGAATGGAGATGCTAGGAGATGGTTGAAAGATGAATAGAATCATGGATAGCTGTGCTTCAAGCAGGCTGCTAGAGCTCCAGTATAGATACAATTTAACTTCACAGAGTCCTGACCTTTTAGATCAGCACTGAAGAAAAGAACCTCCTGGACCATTGCTCTCTGCCCCACCTCTTTAAATAGTGAAGAAAAAGAAACATCCTCTGTGTTTAAATTTTTTTTAAAGCTATTTCATTTTAAGTCACTCATGATTTCACCTGTCAAAGGACAAGCTTTACCAGAACTAGGGGAAAAAAATGAATAAAACCTAGAGAAGATCACTAAAGAGCTCTCAAACATGAAAGTGTTTCAGTGGTATCTGTGAAAGAAATGAAAATCCTGGTGACCTCTGACAAACTGGAGTCAAAAACAACTTACTTTGTGAGATGTAATTTCTTGACTTGAAGCATTTTACACATAAAGTCCTAACTGGCAAACAATGTAGGGAATAGGGAAGCTGATATGATAATAGCTGATGAGTGCTATTCACTAACTCTGTTCCATGCCCATCATGCATTCACTCATGTAATAATCACACTAACACTGTGTGTGAGACAGGTGTATTTAGACTACTCAGCTGTTATAGCACAATTGCAATTAGAACAGTTTGTAATCTGTCATTTCATGTATATTTTGTTTTCTAGAATGTAAGTTCATTACGCACAGACCTGATTTGTTTTACTCTTTTACTCTTTACTATTTAATTTCTTGATGCTCATGAACCTTATACCTAACTGGTACTTGATAAATTTTCTGAAAATGTACATTTAGTATGTATATCCAGCCCCAAATCCAAACTGAGTTCTTCTGACCCTCAGATAAAGTTTTAGAAAATGCAGTAGGGACCTAGGATGGTCATTTAGGCTACCATAAACTGGCCTCTTAGCTTATCTCTCAATTGACCTTGTTTGTGTCTCAATGGCTGACCAATCCAAACTTTAATTTCTTATCTATGAAATGAAATGTTTGAGTTAACGACTTCTGAGGTCTCATAAATTTTTGTGAGGCTGTGAATGTGTGAATTTCAGTAGTAGGTATTTTAGATGAACTCATCTTTGAGAGAAGTGAAGCCTGTCATACGTGACATTGGCCATGCTGCAAACATGCTTCTTCTAATATTATGATGTTTTTCCTTATTGCCTAGGGTATCCCAATAAATCCAGTAAAATTGGGCATCTGTTCACATTGGTGGATTTTACTACAAATAAAAGGACCTACCTCCATATTCTGGTTCTGTCATCACCTGATGATATTGGGCATCTTTGGCTTTCAAGTTCTCAGTCAATGATAATAATATTGCATAATAATAATAATAATAATAATAATTAATAATAATCTAACATTCATGGATTGCCAATGCCATAGGCTGAATGCTTGTGTATCCTTTATATTCATATGTTGAAACGTAATTCCCTACGTGGTGATATTTGGAGGTGGTCTTTGGGAGGTGTTTAGGTCATAAGGGCAGAGCCCTCATGACTGGGATTAATGCCTTTATTAGAGAGACCACAGAGAATTCCCTTGTCCCTTCCACCATGTGAGGACACAGTGAAAAGACAGCCATCTATGACCCAGGAAGCAGGCTCTCACAAGACACTGAATCTACCAGTGCCTTGATTTGGACTTTCCAGCCTCTATAATCATGAGAAATAAATTTATGTTCTTTATAAGTTACTTGGTCTATGGTAATTTGTTATAGCAGCCTGGGCAGACTAAGCCAGCCAGGTACCATATATGCAATCATTTTTTATTTTTAATCTATTTTAATTTGTAAGACAGTGTTATCAAGCAGATATTTTTATTGCCATAAACGACTATGGAGACAGAGATTTAGAAGTAATTTGCCCAGGGTCTCACATCTTAAAAGTTGGTAGGAAAAGGAATTGAAGCAGATACCTCTGATCTATAGATTTGAAGATTTAGCCATTATATTTCTAGCTTTTGAAATGCGTGAATTTGGAATGGATTTTGTTTTTTGTAATGCATAATTCTTTGTAAAAATCTGATAGGAGTTATAGTGTGATTTCTCCCCCAAAATAATTATATCACTCAATATTTTGGAGGCAGTGTCAAAGATATTATAGGTTTCCTAAAATGTAGCAATTGGAAATTCAGGGAAAAAGACAATGAAAAAAGAATACCCACCCACCTCAAATCTGAACTAGATTTATTCTAACAGCACCTTCTAGAATAGACTTTCAGAAGCCTATGAGGAAAATTTAAGAAAAGTCACAAAGAGTGCACTGAGCCTCTTTCACCATAAGTGTGTATACTATGGATTTCATTGTACTGAGCGCCAAAACAATATCCTTGCCTGTCTGTAGGCTGGAAGACTCAGCCTGGTTGCTGATTACCACCATTGTCACGAGTTTCCATGTTTGCTCCAAGTTCTCAGATTTCTGTTTTTCAAGTTTAATTTGCCCGGGACATTGCAGGAAGAGAAACCGTGGGGGCATGATTAAAAGCATATGGCGTATGAGGTGGGGAGGGGGAGCAGTGAGCACAGCCGGAGGGAGGAGGATTGCTAAATAGAGTGTTTCTAATAAAGGAGAGTGGGAGAGTATTTGCTGCTTTTGCTTGGGCTAAACTATACTGTGTAATACTCCTCCCTTTTGCCCTTCAGGCCTAGAGTGTAAGATAGAGAAGGTTAGGGAACTATGATGTTAGGGTATCCAGTTGTCACATTTATCTATCTATCTATCTATCTATCTATCAATGTATCTATCTATCTTTCTATCTATCAATGTATCTATCATCTATCTCTCATCTCTCTCTTTTCCTGGAGTGCTTTTATATTTACCAAATGATATAATGACAGGTGTGTGTGTGTGTGTGTGTATGTGTGTGTGTGTGTATTCTCCTATTAAACAGATGGAAGGACAGTGGTGGGTCCCAAATTTGACCTGGAAGCATACCTCCTTGGGAATGTTTTGAAGCTATACATTCATGGGTTCACCCGAGACTCACTAAATCAGACTCTCAGGGGAGCCGCCATTTGCCTTTAAGTGTACATCCTCACCTTGTGTTGTCAATTACCTCTATCAAAATAAAGCCTAAATGGACTCCCAGGATATTACTTCTGTAAAGGAACCTAACACCCATTGAAGTGGATACTTACGGATTTTTGGCTGCTCAGTCCGTTCTACCTTTTTCTGATTTATGATAGCCATGCTTCACTTCAGGAAATAATCACTCCCAATCATGTGCAGATTTCATTGTATTTATAATGTACTAGTCTTGTTCTCACCTAACCAGTGGGAAGTCAGAGAGATAAACTAGGTCAGTGGTTTCTCTCTCTCAAGAGTGTATGAAGAGATGGAAAGACAGATTCAAAAAAAGAAGAAAAAGAGAAAAGAAGGACCAAAATGCTTTGGTATGGACATATTAGTTACAATGTACAGGAATTCCTCCTTCCAAGGTCTCCAGAGCCTTTCTGGTCCCTGCCACTTCCTGGCCTGGTTCTCCAGGTCTCCTCAATTGTGTGAGCCATTTAAATCCTTCTAGTAAATTGCTTTTAAACTTGTTAGCCAGAGACTACATGAGTCACTTTTCCACCTTTCTAATCCAACACATTTATTTTATACAAGAAGAAACAGAAACCCACAGACCCCAAGTTCCCTGCTTTAGGACACCAGATTAAGTGGTGGCATTAGGACTGGAATCTGGATCTCTTGGTTTTGGGGATGAACAGTAGGTATTGGTTTGCCTTTATCAAATGGTTCCTCAATTTTGTTTAACCTTGGTGTGGTCTTCTAGGGTCTTTTAGAAGTTATGCCAATAGGAATAATGTCACATTGGTAGACACAATTTTCTTCAGTTCTCAAAATATTTCTTGGGCCAGTGGGTCTTGCTGCCTGCTGCCCTGCCTCTGGCAAGTGCCTATTTTAGAAGTTTCTAAAGAAGATGAATGCTCTCGTCTTCTGGTGCACCTGGACCAAAATGCCAGATCTATGGGGAGAAGACACTTTTTTCCCTGAGCTAGTGGGTTGCCTGGGGCCCTAAGATATGGTATTGATTGAGGATGGTTGGGTTGAAGAGGTAGGTCAGTCATACTATTTTAATCTTGACTTTTCCCCCCAAAGACACTATTGCACACATTATGTAGAAATATTCATGCTAGTTAAACCTCATCCTCAGAGATGGAGTCTGAGCTGGTTAAAGTCTATTGGTTGAAGAGGAATTAAAAGACATAGGTAGTAGAGGTTTTAGGAGGTGCCTGAAAATAATTGTTTCTTCTTGATTGTGATCAATTACTCCTATTTCCATATCATTCAAAACACTGGACTAGTAATGGTTCTATTTTAACCCATTTTTACCATTTAACATATTTTTATTTATATAGTACTTAACATTACATACTATTAAATTATTCCATTACTCAGAAAGTAAACTTTTTATTTTATTGTATTTTATTTTATTATTTTGTTATTTATATTTTTGTATCTTATTTTGTTTTGTTTCATTTTATTTTATTCTGTTTTATTTTAGAGAGAGTGCAAGCAGGGGAGAGGGGCAGAGGGAAAGAGAAAAAAATCTTAGGCAGGCTCCACACTCAGAGAAAAGCCTGACACAGGGCTCTATCCCATGATCTTGGGATCATGACCTGAGATGAAATAAAGAGTCAGAGGCTCAACCAACTTAGTCACCCAGGTACTCGCCAGAAAGTAGACTTCTATGAGTGAAGGGTACTTCTAGAGGGGTTAAAAGCATGTCCAAGGTAATATATGCTCTATAAGTAGTATGGGACCAGTAACCTGGAAACCCTAAAACCCTGACCATGGGCCTTGCACCCTGGCTGCCCTTTCTTTTCCTATTAATTTCTGTCATTATGGTGGCAGTTTCCTTGGGGAAGAAAGGAGAAGAGAGGTATTAAAGATAATAGAGAGGGTTTCAAGTTGGATGTGGGAGTTTTCTGACTATAAATAAGACCTTACTCTATTGTGCCTCCACTGTTCACTAGAGACTTAGTAATTTGTCAATAAATTTATTCATCAAAACATTTCCTACTTTCTTACTATGTGCATCCAGTTTCAAAGGGGAATAAATCACAGCACCCACCACATTGGTTCCCAAACTGGTTCCTGTACCCAGAGGGCAAGGAGCAACTGAAGAATGAGGCACACCTCTCCAGATTGGTAGGTGACAGGTTTAATAAGTGAAGGAATTTACATAGAAAGCTTAACTTGAGCAGCCTGAAGATGACTCCATCTCCATACTTGCCTTCCAGAATCTAAAGTTTATACAGAGGCCTTAACTAGGTTCAGTTACATATTCAGTCCAGTTGATTTCAACAACACCTTTTCTTAAGACTACATACATCCTAAACAGCTGCTAGTATGGAAATAGCAGGCAGGATGTCCCATTCCAAAGACATGGGAGGGGGTAAGGAGCCTCCAATTGCCCGGATCCAGCTCACAAGTCAACCTGTGGTCACATCTTCTTGATGACCTCCTCTAACACACTCTCAAAGAGCTTTCTGTTTAGTGGATTAGTTCTAAGGCTAAGATCAAGGAAAAAGAACTAACATTTTGAGGATAGCTAGCATATGCTATTTATACTTATAATTTCAGATAATGCCTTTTACAGTTAGTTGTAGTTGCTTTTCTCCCATAGGTTCATAGTGTGACATAGTAATACACGTATTGATTTACTGTACCTGGCACTTGGTAAATTCTCAGTAATGGCATCTATTGAATAATTAGGTAAATCACACACGTGTGATCATTTTATACCATCAATCTTTTTAAAAAGTCATCGTTTCATTGTATCATGGTTTACAAGATGATATCTGAACTTCTAAGTGCGAATTACAGTAAAGGCCTTCACTATCAACCCAAACAACCTCCCCACCCTTGCTATTTTATATTCCATTTTATACTACTTAATGCAATTTTTTAAACATTTTCTGGAATAACTCCTATTTATCATTCAATATCTGGTTCAAAGCTTGTGTCCTTTGGGAGGATTTTTAATCCTTTCCTCCACTGAGAACTCCACTCTAGAACCTTTGCAAGCACTATAGTTACATATTTTTGTAACTCTCTTTCCCACTAGATAGTGGGAAAAGATCAGAGACTCTCTTAATCTCTTTCCTTTCTGTTTTGGTCCCTGATATAGTACCTAGGATGAGGTAAGGGTTTAGCATATGTTTGCAAATTGAGTAGGTATACACATACTATGAATTGGAAAATTTCAGAGTTATACTTAAAAAAATATATATGTAGGTATGAAATGTTTTACATTAGAAGGAACATTTGGAGAGAAGTAAAAACTAGCTTCTCTTTTTCTTTTTTTTCTTTTTCTTGCCAGAAAGCAACTTTGAAATAATCTGAAATTATCTGACCTCTATCTCATTCAAAGGTGGATGGAGTATATTAGCTCCCAAGCGGAGTGGCAATTGTTAAATATTTGCCAAAATTATCCCAAAATGTTCACAATGGGTTTCTTTGATGCAATATTCATGAGTATGTTTGAATGACTTGATGATTCAACAACATTTTAACATAAATATTAATTAAGCACATATTATTGCCAAGCACTGTTTTAGGCATGTTAAGGCAACGTCAAGATGGATAAATATAGTCCTGCCCTCAAGAAACTCATGGTCCAATTGGGGAGACAGAGACACTTACATATATCGAGGTACTTTTAATTGCAACCAATGGAAATCAATTTGATCTGGTATAAGTTAAAGAGAGGGAATTTATTAAGATAAGAAAAGATTGTCTTACTAAGGCCACAGGCAAGAATACAACTGGACCTAGGGAAGAGACTGAACACAGGACCCAGACAGCCATCAAGATTCTCTCCTCCTTGTATTCTGCTCCTTTCTAATTATGTGCTTCTTCTGCTGTCCCTGGACATAAGCACCTGTGCTCCTTTGATGCCTGTGACAGAAAAGTGCTGGCCATGTCATGCCACTTTTGCTTTTGTAACAAGTCAAACCTATTCTAGGGCTTTTTGATCTCTCTGTCTTTCCATTCTCCAGTCCTCTACCTTCCCATTCTTTTAAGTGCTTTTTCACTTTTCTCCCCTTTCTGTCTTGCTCCTGATTTAAAATTCTCAGAAAAGGCTCTGGTTGGCCCAACATGTCAGGTGGCTACTTTTGAGCCAATCATTTGTAGACAGGATGGGTTACATTTAAAGAGTGGATCTGTGGGGTGTCTGGCTGGCTCAGTTGGTTAAGTGTCCCACTCTTGATTTTGGCTCAGGCCATAATCTCACGGTTCATGAGATAGAGCCCTGCATCAGGATTCTCTCTCTCTTCTCTCTGTGCCTCTTCTCCACTCATTCATTCTCCCTCCCTCTCTCTCTCTCTCTCCTCTCTCTCAAAATAAATAAATAAACTTAAAAAAAAAGGTGGAAATGTATGTGGCAGAGGGAAGCTCATTGGTAGGGCCATGAGCTGAGTGCCTTGTGTCACTCTACCCCATTTTCCCTGGGAAGATCTGAGACTAGGGCCGAAAGCAGCCCTAGTAGAGTCCTCTCTGAGTTAAAAAAAAAAAAAAAAAGTGGATTTGGGGAATTTCACTTGTACCTCTTACTCCCCAAGATGTTGATTATCATAGAAAGAAGTTGGGCAGACAACCCAAAAGGTGCTTTCCCTACAACAAGGTATAATGTCTTGTGCAGTAATATGATGTAGGTGGGATCAGAGTTTAATTCACATTAATTCGGCTTTTAAGGTGTGTGGCATGGAGGTAGTGACCATAAAATAAAGACCTTCTGGGGGGTTGGTTTTTGGTTTGGGTCTTTAAGAGGATGTGGCACAGCAATCCCTGAGTCTAAAATGCTTAAAAGCTATAACAGAGTAAATAAAAATTAATAGCATGCAAGCAAATTACCTAAGTACTTGCAATTCTGAAAAGAATTCTCTGGAGGAAATGTATCCTATAAATCTCATAAAAATAAATGAAAAATAATGTTGGTTATCATGAGCTAAGTGGGAGAGTATATTGTATACCCAGGAGAGAATATCCTTTTTTCTTCCTCCTAGCTCTGTTATAGAAAGTGTTAAGACATTTTACCACCCTGGCTCTTGATTTGAAAATGATCCATGAGCCTGAAATATTAGTGGGAGTGAGTATATTGGTACTATGACCATTCTGGGATATTAAAATGCCATTGACATCCATAACTACCAATGTATAAAAATAACAAATGCTAATGAAATGACCCAAGTGCTGAGAGCATGCAGTTTGGCCCTTGTCAATGTTTCCTTCATGAAATATAGGCCACTCTGCTTCCCTTGCTTACGTCAGACTGTCCAGGAGAATATGCACTTCATTATTCCTCTGCTATCCATCAAAACTTCTGTGCCCAAAGAGTATTAGGGGGAAATAGTGCCTTATCTTTTCCCCTTTTTTGCAGACCAAAGTGCTTATTGAATAATGGAGTTAATATTTTAGACTGAGGAAGTGTTTCCCTGGACACAAGTAGTCTGATTATATGTTTGGAATTATCAACAAATATTATTCATTATGGATTACATGTTTGTGCCCTCCCCCCCATTCATACATTGAAGTCCTAATCCCCAGTGAGATAATATTAGGATATGGGACTTTCTGGAAGGTAGTTAAGTTTAGATAAGGTTACAAGGGTGGAGCTCCCATAACAGGATTAGTGTCCTTATAAAAAGAGATAGAGACAAGCGCTTGGTGGCCATATAAGGGTATAGCGGGCTCTACAAGCCAGGAAGCAGGCTCCCACCAGATATCGTGTCTGCCAGTGACCTGATCTTGGACTTTCCAGCCTCCATAAGTGTGAGAAATAGATGTCTGTTGTTTAAGCCACCAGTCTATGGTATTTTTGTTATAGCAGTTCAAACGAAGACACTATTCTTCCCTGACAAAGCCTCAATGATATATTTTGTAATAAGATGCAAGTTTGATATTTATCTAATAAAAGCATGTGACTATAGTTGAGAGCCATGCACTGAGGGCTATATATACATACATATATATATATGTATATATATATATGTGTATACATATACATATATATGTGTATACATATATATATATGTATACACATATATATGTATATATATACACATATATATATGTATATATATTTCAAATTTTGGAAAACTATTGATCAGAGTGGTAAAAAATGATATTATTTGGGTTGTTTATCAAGTATCTATTGAATGCCTACTGTATACAGAGCATTGCTTTAGACACTAAGCATTGTTTAGATACTAAAGAATTATGAGCTATTGTTCTCATATAGAAGATGAGAAAGGTGGAATAATGATATGAAAATGCTTAAGGAGGAATATACCAGTGTCTGCTAACTATCACCTAAGAACTAACTGAATATAAAACACCAAGAAAAAACAATGTTAAGGTGATCAAGACTTCAACAGATTTATAAGCAAAAATAATGAACAGACAATTCACAAAAGTGAAAATATTGCTCATATACAAAGATGGGAGGATGTTCATTTTCATCAGTAATCTAGGAAATGCAAATCCAACCAACAACACTGAGTCCCCCGTATCAACTTGGTGACTTCTTTTGCTTTGTAAAGAAGACGATACTCCTCCATGCAGGCAAGGTTGCACAACCCATTGAGGAGGTACTTGGCAAGCTGTCACAAACATCTTCAAACATTCACACCCTTTGACTCTGATAATTCCAATTCTGGGAACCTCTCTCCTAAGGAAATAGCTAATTCTAACAACAAAAAAGCTTTCTGCGGTGAACAGCAGTAACTTTTTTAATGGTAAAAAGTTGAAAACAACATAAATTCCTGAATTGGGAGAGTGATTAAGTAAATTATTGTAAATCTACTTAAGAGCAACATTTATTGACTGCTTACACTGTGCCAGACTCTGCCTTTAATTTTCATAAAAACTTCATTATTATTCCAATTTTACAGATAGGAAACTGAGGCTTTTAAAATTTTTCTTTAATGTTTATTTATTTTTGAGAGAGAGACAGCCATGAGTGAGGAAGGGGCAGAAAGAGGGAGACACAGAATCCAAAGCAGGCTCCAGGCTCTGAGCTGTCAGCACAGAGCCCAATGCAAGGCTCGAACTCACGGACTGTGAGATCATGACCTGAGCCGAAGTCGGATGCTCAACCGATTGAACCACCCAGGAGCCCCAGGAAACTGAGGCTTACAGAGGACAAATAAGTTGCTCAAGGTCACCCAAGTAGCATGTGGCCAGGCAGGGATTCAAATCTAGGTAGCCTTAGACTGATGAGATAATTTAAAGGTGTGTAATAAGTTCATATAGCATACATAATACATGAAAAGTACTTAGGAAAATACTAAATTAAAACAGCCTGATACAAAGTGAGACCACTATATGATTCAAAACTATGTTCAAAACCAAGCATACACACACACACACACACACACACACATATATGTGTATATAGGTATAGATTCTAAATTTTGCTGGTTCTCAAGGTCTTCCTTTTGATTCTACATCATTCAAATATTTCCCACTACTTCATGAAATGATTCTTTCTTTACCATCTAGGTTATTTTTCTGCCCCTCTTTCTGCTTACATACATCATATAATTTATAAATGACTTCTCATCTTTTCTTAGGCTATCCCCTCCTCCCACTCCTCTGTAGGTATATTTCAAAGCCCCATGTCAGTTCTACCTCCTCCAAGATCTAAGATTGCTCCAGCTCATGCTGACCACTCAGTCCTCAGACATCCCTTGCACAGATAGATGACCTGTCACAATTTTCCACTGTGTCTCACACTGTCTCACTTACTCATTACTTCATGTGTATGTGTGTGTTCTTCAGACTGGCCTGCCTGATTCTTGAGGATAGAAGTTACTTTACATGTCTCTTTATCTCTCCAGCAGCTCTTACCAGAGGACTGAGCACAAAGAAGGCCCTAAACTCACATGTTCATTGAAACAAGTTTTTAAGTTCTAAAATCCTTAGTAAAGGCTTATTGTTACTGTATTTGTTGCTTTTGCTTTAAAATAGAGAAAACTGGGGGCACCTGGGTGGCTCAGTTAAGTGTCTGACTTAAGCTCAGGTCATGATCTCACGGTTCCTGAGTTTGAGCCCTGCATTGGCTCTGTGCTGACAGCTCAGAGCCTGGAGCTTGCTACAGGTTCTGTGTCTTCCTATCTCTCTGCTTCTCCCCTGCTTGCACTCTGTCTCTCTCTCTCTTCCAAAAATAAATCAACACTAAAAAAATAAATTAAAAAAATAAATAAAATAGAGAAAATTTTGGGGGCACCTAGGTGGCTCAGTTGGGTAAACGTCTGACTTTTGATTTCTGCTCAGGTCATGATCTCATGGTTCATGGGTTCAAACCCATGTTGGGCTCAGCACTGACAGCATGGAGCCTGCTTGGGTTTCTTCTTCTCCCTCTCTCTGCTCCTCCCCCACTTGTGCTTTCTCTCTAAATAAACAAACAAACAAACAAACATTTAAAATAGAGAACATTTTTAACAGGGCTTTATATCAAACACTAAGAAGTCTGATAGAGGAGTCAGACTTCAACACTTAAAATAATAATAGAATATTCAAATTGGAAAAGATCTTTGGAGTCATGTAATTCAACTCCTCATTTTTCCAGTAAGGAAAATGAGACCCAGCAAAATGCAATACTTGGCCCAAGTTCTATAGGAGTAGAAGTAGAACTAGAATCCAGGGCTCACACTTCCCAGGTGGGAGCCGAGATGAACCAAATGACACCGCACTATTCCCAACCACATTTAGATAACTCCTCCTCTCCCCTTGGGCTCCATTCTACACTTGCCCCATTTTCTGTTTTTGTTTTTGCTTTTCCCTAGTCCAAAACATGAACCTCAAAGCCAAATCGTCCTCAGAATGCAAAGGTCCTGAAATAACCTCCTTCCCTGCTAAGGACAAGAAGAGAGAGTTTATTGAACATCTTTCTCTTTCCTGGTTCTTTTGGCCTTCCTGGTTTTCTGCACACTCTGGCACAGTCTTCCCTGCGTGTCTGTGGAGAGACAACCTCTGCCAGATTCTGCATTCAAAAGTTTTAGGCTTTATTAGAAAGAGCTGTAACATTTTGACCACAGTACATCAAGCCCTCTGACATGCAACCACATGGCCAACTAAGCGCCTTTGAACCCATAATTTGACACTTGTTTTTATTTTTAAAAATTCATTAATCTTCATTAGGCATCGTACTCTCCATCCAGGTCAGCACTGGCATTTCCTGATCCCACCGTCTTTATGGGGAAAAATCTTTTTCTCTGATGACTTGGGTGAGTGAGTATACACTCTCACAAGAGCATGGTTCTTAAATGATGTTTATTATGTAACATATGGTGGAAAATTAAAAAGGCCTGCAGCAGTCACTAAGGTGTGCTAGCTAGCAGTCCCTCCCTGATAGCGACTCCTGGTGGTCCACCCTGGCCAGAGCAGTGGCCCTGGAGGCTCACGTTGCCTCTAGCTCAGGACAGTATGCTCTGAGAAATGATTGAATGTGACTTTTCATGCTTCCCTGAAGCCTGCTAATGGAACCTCGCATGATGATGCAGAAGGCAGCTTGCATTGCAACACCCTGTAATCTGGCTGGAATTAAATGAGCTTAAATAACAAATGCTCAGATCGTGGTTACTAATTAAGAGTGATGCCAGAATGCCTATAAGTTTTACATATGTTCCTCATTTGGCTGAAATTTGACAATGAGTAATGCAACACAGACTTGGTCACCTGACCTCTAGGCAGCCGTGCTAGTTGGCTGAGAGCTAAGATCCTAGTGTAAACCCTGGGGCTGTGAGTCAGACTGTGCCCTAAAGACCACTGCATTAACCAGAGTGGCCAGTCAGGGCATGTTGTATGTGTTGGGGGGTGGGAGGAGTGGGGTGGACAGAGGGAGCTTTGCCTTGCAATGAGATGAGAATAAATGCCAAAGCCAGGTAGCAGGAGGGACATAAATAATTAATAGAGGCCTCCATCACCTAGCAACTAAATATACTTACGTGTGTCTTACTTATATTTTGTACCTAGGAAACAAGGGAAGACTGAATCCAAAGAGAAAATCAGGTACTATGTTGCCACCCCTCTCCACCTTCTTAGAAGATGTTCCTTGCAGCAAGACTATAAAATCTACAGCTTCTAGTGCAGGACCTGCCTCTCAGCATAGCCAAAATTCATTACTGGTAAAATGCAGTCCCTTTACCAACTTTTCAAGTTCTCCCCCTTGAGCTTTCCTCGTCATTGGTCTTTCCATGTCCTAAACCTTAGCTCTGCTCCCTGGGACATGCTGATTTTATACATACAACAGATTTCTCTTATTTGGTCTTGAACCTCATTCTGGGATATACCTCAGCACATGATCAACACTGGGACATGATCTAGTCTAATGAGACTCACCCCGTCTTTGCTAGTTCTGGAATCACCACAGTCCCTCACCCCCAACTTCCCTTTAATTGTATCCCTAATATTAAGGCAATGTTTCGATTTCAATTAGTCATTTTTTTCTATAAGAAAAAGAAAAATAGTTCTTATACCTATGTCTGTATCTTACTCTCAGCCTGCTTCTCACATCTGTATAACCTGCCTGGTCACATAGGACCCTTCCCCTGGGAGGACTTTTCAGAGATTCTATCCTCACAGTTTGGTGGCAAAGAGCATAGGCTTTACATCAGACAAACCTATGTTCTAATTTTGGGCTTTTCCCACTGTGACAGATGACTTTTTCTGAGTCTCAGTTTCTCCTCTATAAAGGGTAGATAATAATACCTGCTGCACAAAGTTATTGTGAAGATTAAGGGAAATAATGTACCCACCACATTTAGCACAGAACTTGTGCAAACAGGCAGTCAAAAATAGTAACTAATAATATTATTAACATTCTTCTCTTTCTCTGGTTACTTTCTGTGTGACCTGAATTTTTGGTGTGAGTCAACAGTATTGGGTGGTAGGGAACAGAGATGAATGCTCCAATTTAGTAGATTGTTGAATACTCTAAAACTTCTTCAGGACTATACAGGAATTGGGCCATGGTTATAGTCATCCAAAATTCAGACTGCTGATAAAAAATTTAATCAGACAGACTTCTTTTCTCACATTGGACCAGCTTGCACAGAATCTCTCCTATATTACCAGAATAAGGAGATTGTGACAAATTTGACAAAAAGTAAACACTGCTTTTGGTTTGGGGACTTGGGAATTCCAACACCAAACAACAACTCAAGTTACTGTAGAGTATGTAAGACAGATGTGAAGGTCCAACAATATAATTTCCCTCTGTGCTAAAGCTGGTGAACCGTAGAAGACAGCTTTAACTAAAGAGAAAATCTACCGAGGTCTCCTGCCGGGAGCTGTTATATGAATGGAGTGAGTTTTAATTTTAGTCTGCAGATACGAGCTCTGTAACACAGCACCACTGTCACCAGCAGCCCTGGCTTTGTCAGAATGGCTCTACCTCTTTGTAACCCTAGCAGCTTGGCAGCAGAGTCTCGCGTTTCAATGTATTAAATATTTACCAACAACCTATTGGCCATATGTCATTGGAGCATGTGTGGTGACAGACTCACTACTCGGCACCTTTTCAAGTGGATTCTGTAGGATCTGCAGGGTTCTGTAGGCTCATAGATCCTTTTTAATAACCAAGTCTTTTATTCTTTTTTGTCCTCCTGTTCACTAAGCTGGTATCAATATCATATGCAGGTTCTGAGGGAGTGAACTCGTTCAGTCATTCCTCCTTCTATATTCTTTCTTCTTGGGGCATCATGAAGGGTATCAGTATTCCCTATTCATTGCTTGTTTGTCTGACGGTACTTGTTTTAGCTATTGTACAGGTGCAGCAGCGTTTTCCTTTAGAAAATGAAATTATTCTGAGAGTTGAATTCTGCTTACTTTGCTTATTTGCCAATGAGTTCTGATTCATTTTATGCTGTGTAAAGGAAAACTCACCTGAACTCATGAACTTTGGATTTAAACTTGTTGGGGTGTCAAATTGAAAGCCATTCCATAGATAACATGTAGCAGTCATTTTATGACATAAACATCACTTGAGAAATGTTTTGAAATAAATTGTATATCTGATTGGAATTAACTAATCCTATCAGGAATCAGATATTTTCCATTTTAATACCCCAGATCCACTCAACAGGCATTTTTGAGTGCCTATTATATTTTTCCCTCTTTGATAGGCATAAGAGCTAAAAAGATCAATAAGATAGTTTTCTGCCGTTTTCTACATGGAGGGTCACGGGACTGGTTCATTGAGTTTTTTGGAAATGGTAGCTTTCTTCCCCTATACCTTTGGTTATATGAAATGACAACTTTTATTTCTAGAGAAACTTACTTAAAGAAACACACTTTTCAGAGTTCATAAATTCATAGCTTTATCAGTTATTTAGGGCCAATGTGACTTTAACTCTCCCACTATCTCTACAATCTATAATTTTTGAAGATTTGCAATAGTGGATCTACATTTGAGTTTTTCTCTTATGTTTGTATATGAGATATTACCACTGACTTTTGATTCTGCAAGGCACCTGGATATTGTGTCATTTTCCATGGGGTGAGGGAAAAATGATCTGAATTTAAACTTATTAAAGATGTTTGTGTTTAGTACTACTCAGTTGATGCTTTTACATGTATTGTGTGAAATGAAGACATGTCATTAGTCCAGAGTTTCAATTCATTCTGAATTTGAGCACCAAAGCAAGGAAAGCCCTTGAGAGTTAAGTCTGGACCAGATTTCAGCCATGACTCAATATCTACTTTCCTCACAGTTCAGTGCCGTATGCATGTGTGTATGTATATATATATTTGTATTGCTAAGTAATCATGTTTTAAGAATATAAAAATCTTGATTATGTAAGTGATAATAGATGACAATAGATGAAGTGAGAAAAATGACTTATTGGCTACAGCCAATCACAGTTATTTAATATTTTAATGTATCAGCAGGTAGTACACATAGTAGGAGACACTGGTTTTGTTCTACCAGCCTAGAACAGGCAAAGGTAGAAAACAATACATGTTTCAATATTAATAAAAAAGGTATATACTGGTTGTATTATATGTGGCAATTTATGTTACAATTGGTTTCAGTTTACTGTATGAGCTATAGGCCTAATCTTTAAATGCTTAAGAAATGAGGTGTTATGGTTATTGCATGAGTAATGTCAGTGGAGAGAGCTCAGACTTGAGAATTTAGTGCTAAAGTTGCTACTCCTGATTTTACTACCTAACTTTAAAGGCTTTCACATGCTCAATCTCATAATGTGTTATGATCAAGATTAAGGAATTGTCCAGATTTTGGTGATTTCAAAACAACTGGTCCATCACAACTCATAACACTAGAAGCTGATATTTGTGTTGTGTTTACTTAGTGCCCAACACTTTTGAAGTGTTCTCCATGTATGTATTTACTCATAGCACCCCTAGGTAGGTACTGTTATGTCTCCATTCTTTCGTTGAGGAAACTGAAGCATGGATGCAATGACTTAATTGCATACAGCTTTAGGCTTGTATAGGGAGAAGTTAGTGATTCCAGTTCCTTACTTTGTTAACTTGACTATCTTAGGCATATATCACTGCTTCATTAATTTGGTTAATTCAACAATATTTACCTAGAACTTAAACTCGGTGGGGCATGTTGCTATTGGGTGACAGCAGGCACAGGATCTATGACCCAGGAGATTGTAGTCCAGTGAAGAGAAAGATGAGGAAGCAGATAATCACACTTTAGGGATATGATGGGGTGCTAAGGAGCACACCACAGGAGCATATAATCTTGGTACTAGCCGTGCAAAATGTGGTGTATGTGCATGCACACCCATGTGTACCTGGGAAGTAAGAATGTGGTAAAGGTTGAAAAGAGGAAAAGTAGGCAGCAAGAACACTCCAGGCTGAAGAAACAATATTGTAAATCTATCTCTGAGGAAATGAAATGTATTCATTTTGGTTAGAGCATATTGGATGGTCAAGGATAAAGTGAGTAACTGAGAGATGAAATGAAACTGGAGAAGTCTGCAACAGCCAAATCATAAAGGTCTTTATTTTAAACCATGTTAAGTAATTTAGATTTTATCTTAAAGGCAACCTCTATCCCGTTGTACCATGTCTATGTTATTCATCATTAATCAGCTGTGACAATGAGCTTCAGAATCCTTCTCAACACAGCTGTCTGGGTAGCCAGTAAGAATGAATAGGAATTGGCAATGAAATTGAATTTATAAATGTTATTTGTCTCAGTGCAGTTCTAGAAACATTCATTTCATCCTTATTTTACAGATGAGGAAACTGAGGTTCACTGAATGAAAAAAAAAACTTTACATATCTTCCATTTAGACTTGAGTCAAGAAAAGTGTGCCCCTGCTTATTCTCCCAAGATGACAACTCCAAGTTCTTGACTCTATCTGTCCTAATCAGGGGTCAAGCTCCACAGCTCCAGCCTTCTGGGAAATGCCAAGTCAGACTCTGTTCTGGTGTCTGTCCATTGCAGATTTGAACACACTTTTTTTTTTTTTTTTTTTTTTTTTTTGTACATCAGCTAATGGTCAGGCTGTTTTCCTTTTCAGTTTCTAGATGTGAAAGTGTTTTCTATACTTTCCCCTGTTTCAGATAAGAGATCTTGTCTTCAACTGAGATGAGATCACTAAGGAGCTAAGTTTGTTTGTTCATAACCCTGGGTGTGGAAGGTGACATAACGCACCTATTTTATAACTTCTCCTCCTTTTCCTTTACACACAGCAGCTGATTTTGCTCCCCCTCTTGGTCAATAAGACTTGAATGCCTCTAAAGAGCTTCAAAACACAAAAAGTTTATCTTCAGGAATGGGGGTAAGAGAACTTCCATGCCTCAATGTCATGTACTCTTCCATAAATGAAAAGAGCACAATCTGGAACTTTTGTTGGTAAAATTTGTAAAAATAAAATCAAGTCAAATTTACACAGATGAAGAAATTAAGGCTTGATGTTGAACCAATTTCCCAGAGTCACGGAGCTAGGAAGTACACAATCAGGGTTTATTTGTTTGTCCTAGTGATTCCACACCCTATGTTCCAGCTCTTGTACCAGGTGGCTGCTAGAATACAACTGTTATCTCAGAGGAATGAGATGCCATGTTCAGTCATGATTCTTACGGTATTATGGGAGGCAGCATGGATATGGCCAGGCTGGCTTGAATTTGAATCCCAGCCTTGCTATTTATAAGCAGCAGTATGACCTCAGGCAAGTTGCTTAACCTCCCAAACCCAATTTCCTTACCTGTATAATGTGAACCATGCTTATCTGGCTGGATTGTCGGGACAGTTGCATTAGATCAATGTTTTTCAAATTTGAGGGTTCACAGAATCACTTGGAAAATTTGTTAACACATAGACTATCCCAGAGTTTTTGCTATGGCAGGTCAGGAATGGGGGCTGATAATTTATATTTCTTACAAGTTCCCAGGAGGTGCTCATACTGCTGGTCCAGGGATGGCACTTTGAGAATGTTTGTGTTGGATAAGATATATAAAGTTCTTTGTTTAGTGAGTACCTCACTCAGTGTAAGTCATGCCTTTCCCCTCCATAATAGAAAATAAAAGTTTTGAGGGAATGGGAAGAGGAACCAGTACATTTTGATCCGGAGAGAAAAGCAAGGGAACATACTCAATTTTACTTAAGATGCTGTCACTGAAAGCAAACCCTAAGGGGAAATTATAGGAACAATACACCCTGAAAGAAAGATGCCTTCTGGAAATGCCCAGAAAAGTGGATGGGTCACAGGAGTAGAAAGGGAAGAAGATCAAAATCAAAACTTAGCAACTACATCTGTGGCCAAAGGCAGACTTGGCTGTTTCCAGGTGGTTTCCTAGGCAATTGCCTTATTAACCTTCTGTGAACACTGACCATGGACAGTCTTAATACACCTTCCAGTTTGTATAGTACAACTATATAATAACCTCCCTTGTTCATCTCAAAAAACCTGCACAGCATGGACTGGTATTCCCATTTCATGGATTTGTAATCGGAGGCCCACAGAGGTTAAGATATAAGATATGAGATACTTATATCTCTTTTCAAAGTGTTATTTCCAGTCTGTGGGCAAAGAAACTAGCCCCAAGAACAAAAGCTGATGTGTTCTAACATCATTAGAACATGGTTCTAATCCCACGCATCTTTTGTACCTTGAGGTGATAAGAATGTTTGAGTTGATCCTTTTACTACCTGGCCTGAGCACTGGGCATCTCTTATTTGCAGAAGCTTCTGCCTAGGCAGAGCCTACACTGACAGCCTGGGCACCTCCCATAGCAGCACTGGGATTTTCCGGGATCTGGTCGGCCTGCTTCTTGCCTTTTCATAACACTCACTCTTTGAAGATGTACATGCAGCTTTCTCTTTGCATTATTTAAGAGATCGTTTCCAGTAAGGGAAACAGTTGAATTCTAAGTCTCCCTGTGATGCTGGTTTTAGGATTTTCTAACTTAAAAATAAAATTGCTTTCTCTTCCTTCACTCATTTATTTGCTGAAATGCCGGTAAATGGTACCAGTGCTTTTCCCATACTGAAGCCACTGCTGTGAACACACGGGGGACTCCTCTTCCATGGTGGCCAGATTTTTTGTATAGCATCTCCTGTGAGAAAATACCAGCTCTAGGCTGGTCTGTAATCATTTGTACCACAAACAATATTGGCCTTGTAAATGATAGATTGATTGATGGATTGACTGGTTCTTGTATTCCTTCAGCATTGACTATAAGGATGAGTAAGAAGCCATCTCCAAGCCTAGGAAAGTATAGTATTCATGGAGCAGATCTGGTATCCTTTATGGATCTTGCATAAAATTTCAAAGAGGAGCCCTTTTCTGTCAGCCTCATAGTGTCAGAAACTGCACCAGTAGATATTAGTCTTTTCAGGAAAATAAATAAGTTTTCTACCAGTTCAAGAGCCCTTCCTAATTTCTGCAGGCTCCCTGTATTGTCATTTTCTTTCCTCCTCAGACTTTTATGACTTTAGTAGCTATTTCTTTTTCTTTCTTTTGTTTTTCTTCAGAAACTTGTCACCTTCTCTGATACTGTATCAGAGTAGTTGCAGTTTGTTGTAGTCTCAAGATGCCCTCTATCTATGCTGCCTCCGGTACAGCTGGGAAAACCACAGATACCCTTTCCTTATGTTTTCTTATTATGTGGATCATGCTTCAGTAGCTCAGTCCCCTTGCCTCTCACTTACTCCTTCCCAGGGTAGAGGAGAGACTTCACCCAATGGCTGTGTTTGAATAATTCAGTCCCTTTCTCTCCTTCTGGGGGAATCCACTTGCTTGCAGAGAGCATGCATTTAATGAAAAAGGCTGTGTTAACTACATGCAGAAGACCACAGGTTTCTACTATCCCTGATTTTATAGATGTTTGCTAATTTTGGAGTTTAATATAAATATAAAGAAGCCCACTCACCAAGAGACATAAGCTATATTCTCCCAAATCAGCTCTATTATAAGCTGATTATAAAGATGATATTTTCAATTATATTTACAAGGATTCAATTATAAGGATGATATTTTAGTGCCTGTCTGCTTTATTATTATTATTTCTCAATGTGTTCAGAACTTGGATGAGGAAGAGTTAAGGTATTATTTATTAGACTCTTTCAAGGTGCAACCAATAAAAAAACCCCTAGGCCTTTACATTTAAAGTGCTTGTTGCTATTTTATATGAGAAAGTCACATATTATTTATTCAACAGATATGTTGATTCTCATATCTGTGCCCAGCATTATACCTGGTCCTATGGATACAAAGATAAATTTCCTTTCCTCAAAGAGTTTATGATTCAGTAGGAAAGACCCCATGAAAAGAAGAATTGCCTTGCACTGTGATGTTTGCTATAAGAATAAAATTTGTACAAAGTATGAAGGAAACTTAAAAACAAAAACAAAACAAACATGTCATGATAGAAACAGCAAGGCCGGGAATTTACATACACTGCAAACATTTGTAGAAATCCTAGAATCAAGGTTTCCACACTATAATTTTCCTCCTCCCAACTCATAATCTAATTCTTCTGCCCTTTTCTTTTTATAACATGACAAATAAGATGTTGGGCTCAGCATTCTCAGCTTTGTAATTAGGCATACTTAGGTTCCAATCCTGGCTCTGTGTCTTTGCTTATAGGCTTTGGGTGTTTTTACTTCGTCTTTAACTTAGTTTTGTTCTCTGGAAAATAGGAATTAAATAGTACCCATCTCTTAGGATGCCTATGTGGAATAAATCTAATAATCCATATCAATGCTTAGCTTGATACCTAGTACAGAGTTAAGTACTCATTAAATATTAATATTAACTTTTGTTATTATCACTTACTGTTCATTCAACATCAGTTCAAGAAATCTTTATTGAGCACATCTTATATGGCAAGCACAGTTTTAGGATCCGGAGGTCCTTAGAGAATATAGTAGATTAAATGAATATAATGGATTCTTTTTTCTCCTTCAAGCCTCTAAATGTTTCCAGTCTCAAGCTCGAGGTGACCTTTATCTATTTTTAAAGATCTTCATTCTGAAGGTTTGTAGGTAAGTTTAGGCAGAACAGGAGGTGTGAACTTGGAAGTTAGTGAAATAGATTCTAGTCATAAGTGGATAATTTTCATTTGGGGGGTACTTCAGTCTGGGAAAATTTCATCTTCGTATAGTCTTTGATTCTTTGAAGTATAAATCATGTAACCATATTTTTCAAATAATAAGTCAAGACCAATCATCTGACATTGATGGAGACCAAAAACATCTGCATCCACACACCTTACTGTTCTACATTCACATGACTTTTTCCTTCCATTGTCTTCTCCAACGTGATTTTATTCCTCCAGAAAACTTTTGCCCAAGAAGTTAAGAGTTCCGAAGAATTATTTCTCTTTCTTCTAGAAACTTCCCTAAAACACATTTAAAACTGCTCAGTTTTCAATAAATACCATGAAATAATTATTTGCTCTCCTTGACTCTTTGAAACCCTTGCCTTAAAATCCTAACTTTTCTATGTCCACTAATCTGAAAGTATTGTGGCACAAACCTTAATCAAATCAAAAGACCCACTTTACACCAGACCTCCAAACCTCATAAATATCTTAGCTTTGTCCTTCTTCCTTGAGACATTATTTCATCTTTGTTGAGGCAGTGATTTCTTGTACAGTAAACTCAGTTTTGCTTGATCAATAGGTTATTTTGGGGGATAGTTTAACAATTATATCTAATATTTAAAATTTGGCTTTTTTGTGACTTTATCTTCACCTCTAACTGTATTACTCCGGGCAAATCTCTGAATTTTTGTCATACTGGATTTCCTAAAGAGAGAAAATAACAATGGAATGGATTTTTAGAGTTGCTGTGAAGATTAAATGAAATAAGCCATGCAAAGTTCATTCAGATCTGAGCTATGGATAACAGTAAATGATAGCAAGAAAATGAAACGTCATGATATATGAGTCGTTGGCCTTTGCACTCCTTCTTGGGATTTGGTAGCTTGGTTATAAGAGCAGACTTTATAATATGGCTACAAGATCTCACGAACACATTGCACTTTGGGGTATACTGCTTGATTCTCTAAGTGGAAACAAAACACTGGCAGAGTTAAAACATTCCTTACAGTCTTTTCCAAGCATTTCCCAGCTCAGCAAATTTGGCCAGACTGGCAAAATCTTAAGGAAATAAATTTTCAGGAGAAATAAGCAGAGGAACCATTTTGACATGATAAAGCTGTTCACGCTGGTAGTGGAATGGATTGCCAATTGGCTTCATTTAACTTAACTCTTGGTCTCAGACAGACAGGCTCCGAGGGTTGGGGGTGGGATCACTCAGCAGCCTGGGAGCAGACTCTGTGACTTGATGAGAACACACATTTGCAGCCTTGGACAGAAAAAAAATGTGGCTTTAACTGAGAAACATCACCAGTTTTGGAGACTTTGCTTCCAGTTCTGAAGAGGAGAAATACATTAGCCAATAACAGTGTTGACTCTTTTTATTGTTCAGAATTTGATTGGGATTTCCATAAGTCTTCAATTAAGTGGACTCTCTCATTCTATATTGGTTTATTGACTATTTAATGGATTAATTTATTATTCAACATATATTTATTAAGCACCAGCTCTATATGAAGCATGTTGTACCTCAACATTCATCTAGTTAATTAGGATAAGTAAATAAAATTATCAAAATTTGTTGTGTTAAATGTCATGGAATTTCCTTCACAGATGGACCTGGAGGGAGGGAACCAACTAGCTAGCCTGAGAACAAAGACCTTAGTGACATAGTTTTCATTTGTTTGATTTTCATTTATTCTGACCTAACAAAATGAGACAAGTAAGATAATCATAACATTTCGAAACTGTGCCAAACCAGACCAGATGAGGATAATTATTAATGTGCTGCTGAACTGCATTTAACTGGTCTGTTATTGCATGTTGTCAAATAGGCTGCAGCCAAAACAGAGTCCTAAAGTACAATACTAGCATGTGACAAAGACCTGATTATGGCAAAGTGAGGTCTACTGCATTTTCTTGTTGAAATTATAAATACCTCAATAGTGTAGGACATGTCTATACTGTGGAATATAGTTAGATTTCAGGATACTTGATTTGGTTATTGCCTGACTACCAAATTGCAGAACATTTTGCCTGGTGGAAAGGTCTATGTTGAGTAAGAGTTGAAAGGAGGCAGGTAGGCTTAGTGTATGCAATCTTCATGCTAATAAATTTTACATAATCCTTTGTTACACTGAACCAGTTGTTTTAAGTATAACATTGCATATAGTCTTCTTTCAAGTGCTGTCAATGTGATCACAGAAAAATTAATCAAAAATTTTTTCTAAGCCAATAAGAACTTAAGACAGGGACTTCTGAGCCTTGGAGATGGTCCCAGGAATGAAGAATATGGGTGAACAAGACATGGAAGGAGGGAAGGCCAAAATCAGGGTTAGCAATTGAAGCAGCTTCTGGGGCAGCTTAGAGGTAGGAGAATGTCCCTCAGAATTGTCCATCTGGGAGAAAGAGATGGATGCATGTATTTACCCAACAGCTGCTGTCTCCATTGGTCAAGTATTACCCCCAGAGTAATTCTCTGAATTACTAAGCTGCACTTCCAGCTGAATGGACTACTATTGCTTCAGAGAAGGCTTCTAGGCAGAGCTGAAGCCAAGGATGCTAGTAGAGAGAAGTGAGTCTCAGCTCTGTGGAAATTATCCACCACAGTTACAGCTGCGTGAAGGGCGGGCCAAGAGGATCTGAAGAGGGGCACCAAAGTATCTCCTATAGGTACACGTGGCCTTCCTTTCCTCTTTAGACATCTTATTTACCTTCTTTCCCTCAGAGTGAGTGTCAAATCAAACCAGATATTTTGAAAGAAATAATTTTCATTGGCCTTGCATAAATACCCCTGTATTCTCAGAAGTGGATGTGAAGATTCAAAGAAAAGAATTTCTGTTAAAATGCATTTCTAAAAGCATGTATAATTCAAAACGTCTGCATCAAGGAGCATTTTTATCACCTCAGCTTCTCTAAAAAAGGGCCAGGAAAAAGAAGAAGAAAGAGTTTGTCCATGTTGTGGAGGTAGGAAGTATATTTTTATCACTTATGTAATGGCTACAAAAGGAGCTTTGGAGTCCATCTTCATAATAATTTACCACACTGTCCAGTTTGCTTCATTTTCTCTGTAGGAATTTTGATGAGGGCCACAAACAAGCACTGGCCATAGCTGACTCTCCTCGCTTCTTCCCACTAAGGCCATCTGTATATACCTGGACATTTACTTCAGATCTGAAGAAACAGATAACCTCAACGTTTACTACAATGTCAGTAAGATCTCTTGTAGAAAAGAGGTGTTTTTTTTTTCAGATAGAGTTCAATGCAAGCTACATTCTTGTGGGGCACTCTGGGATGTCAGAGAGGATGGAGGGCTTGGCTTGCCCAAAGGCAAGGGTCAAAGGCTTCTCTTACTCTTTTATTGGGATAAAAGCTTAAGTTGTCTGAAGTTCTTTTTTGCAAATAGTTTCAAAGACTGCAGAGCCTAGAAAAAAAAATAGCATCACAAATAATGACAATTCTGACATACCCAAAGTCTTGTGAGGTCTTCTGATAGACTTATTCTAAGGCTGGTGGGAGAGGTGCTGCGACTCAGAGCTCAGGAGAGTGAAAATGGAGGATTTCCAAACATATGTCTTCTGTGGAGCTGCTTTGCTGTTATGACATCGGAAATGGTCTGTAGGGAACAGAGAAGGAACCAGGGGCAGAGAAACCAACAGAATGATAAATGACCTCAGAGATGATGGATTTCATCCCAGCATTCCCTTCGACCCACAACTAGCAACAATCTCATGGAACCCCAAGCTGAAAGATGAAAACATTTCATCTTATCTTTTCCAGGATTGTTTTTTCCTTCCAGTGAACTAGATTGTAACCCTTAGGGCTAGGACCTTCAACATAGGCAAAACACAGAACCGCCTAGCACACGATAGGTGCTCAATAAATATCTGTTGACAGATTGAATAGTATATTATGGTGATGTATACAGAGAAGTAGACTTGGAGCAGGGAAAAAAAGTTCTTGCCTAAGCTGTGACTAATATCTATCCTCATTTTCAACTTGTTTATCTGCAAAATGAAACATTAAGCCCTTATAGTGAACAAACCTCAATACTATAAAGGATATAGTAAAGAAATTCAAATATAAGAAGTAGTCTTTGTCTTCAAAAAAGATGATAATTTCTGAGAAGAGAAATTAAAAAAAATTTTAATGTTTATTTATTTTTGATAGACAGCACATGAGCAGGGAGGGGCAGAGAGAGGGAGACACAGAATCTGAAGCAGGCTCCAAGCTCTGAGCTGTCAGCACAGAGCCTGATGCGGGGCTCAAACTCACAGACTGCGAGATCATGACCTGAGCTGAAGTCGGACGCTCAACCTACTGAGCCACCCAGGCACCCCTGAGAAGAGAAATTTATGAATAGTACTGTGATCAAAAGCTCAGACATTGGAGTTAGTGTAACTTGAGTTCAAATCTCAGGTCCCCACTCATCAGTAAAATGGAGATATTAGCACATGCCTGCAAGTGTTGTTGGGAAGATAAAATAATGCATATGAAACACACAGCACTGGAACATAGTATTCAATACAATATGAGTTATTAGTGATTAGTTAATGATCAATAAGTGATTATAATAAAAGCCAGATACAGCTAGCATGTTAGCATATTCTTCTGGAGTGAGTGGAGAGGATGAGAAGCTTTATACTGACACTGTGAATGGAGTGACATAGGGTGTCTGCAAGAGTCTTTAAAGTCATTTTGGATTTGGCTCATAAAGCGTGAGAAAAGTTTCAGTGGAAAACAAGAGAGGAAAAAAAATCTCCCTATGAGAAGAGGGGCAGTAACATGAATGCCAAGATAAGGTAAAGGCATCATTTATATTATGAAGAAAGGGTTGGTGCTATTAGAGATTCTATAGAAACTTCACAAGTAGCACTTATACTATAACAATTATCTCTTTTTTCAGGAACAAATGGATTATTATTGTTCTTAACTGTGTCTGCTACTATTAGTTGCTTACCTAATTCCACCATTCCCCTTCTTCCTTCTGCTTTACCTCTAGAACTGTTTTGGTGAAAAGTGTTAACATGTCCATTTAAAAATGTCCACCTCCTTTGATCCTTTGCAGCTAGACAAGTCATTATGACCCTGTTCCAGCCATTGGAATTCAAGAAAAATTCCAAGGCAAGTAATTATATTCTTGACAAAAAAAAAAAAAAAAAAAAAAAAGGAGCATTTCATCCGGCAAGCAACTTTTGCCTTCACTTCTTCTCAGCCCTTTCCTGTTTATGTGCTGGATGTAGAAACAATGTCTGGAGGAAGAGCCATTTTGCACAATAAGGAAAAAGCCATACCCTGTGGATCAAGATGCCAGATGAGCTTGCATTTTTGACGAGGTCCTTGAAGAGCCACATGGGCATTATGCTACCTGCCTCCTACTTCGTATTACAAAAGAGAAACAAAGTCTTACTTGTCTAGAGGGCTATAATCCTGTCTTTGTTACATGCAACTTAACACCATCTTAACTGATACATTCAAATAGACTGGTTGCTTGTCAGTATGATATGCTATAACCATACTAATGGATAGCATATATCATATCATGTTTTCCCACTTGAGGGTCCTTTGTTTAGGCTCTTTCAGTGTGTATGTTTCTTTAAACAGATCAAGGAAGACTTGGTTTCCTTGAATGCAAAATGTATGAGGCAAGTAAGTTAAAAGGAAGTTGTAATAAAATTTCACTATAGGAAGTGATTGATAGTCATTGAAAACCAAATCCAATATATGGGCCACCATTCTCATCCCACGAAAAGTTCTGAAAAGGGTTAAAAACACCCTTTACTTTGCTTGAGAGGTCTTTCTAGAGCGACTCAGCTGTAAGCTATAGACAAAACCTATGTGTGTATTTTCTACTGTTCCCCCAACCACTACTCAGGGAGCAATGCTGGCTAGTGAAGATTCTTACCTTCTCTTAGTGGGATGAATTAGAGAGAATGGCACTTGGAATCACCTTTGGCAGAAAGTAAAGGATTTGTGAAACTCCTTGATCTGTCTCAATCTCCTGGCTCATGTCAATGAACTCAGGTTCCTGTCAATGAAACAACAACAACAACAACAACAAAAACAAAAACAAAAGACAGAGCACATTCCTCAAGTCTAAGCAGGTCCCAGAATAATAGGCTATGTTGGAAATTGGAGTTAGATCATTGAGGAATACCAAATTAAAAAATTTGTTCCTCATTCTGTAGGACAGACCAGTTATTAGAGGCAGTCTCAGAGTTTATTATTATTATTGTTGTTATTAATAACGCTTGAGTGGTCACAGGCACTGTGCCATTGACTTTACATTGGTTATCTAAGTTAATTCACACTAAACTTTATGAAAAGGCCACTATCATTAGCTGCCTCTTAATACATGAGACTCTTGAGGCTTAGAGACATGAATGGCTTTCCCAAATTAACATTTCATCATGAAACACACTATCATCCTACTTGATTATTGCATAGTTTATTTTGGATAATCCTATATTTTATTAACATACATATTATACATGAAAGAAGTTTCAGTCGGTAGATCAAATTCTAGTGGTGAATTTTAAAGCTTTGCTGACAAATATTCAAGGTGTTTTCCCAAGTCTCACTCACTGCCCATTTGTTCAAAGATGATGATAACAACTTTTGCCTAGGTTCCTAATTGGGAGAAAGATACAGGAGGCACTGCTCCCCTTCCCAAATTCTTCTCTAGTCATTCATTTATTCTCTTATTAATTATTTATTGAACTCCTAGTATGTGATAGATTAGCCTAAGAGGGGAAGCAGGGAGGCAAACTGGCAAGTGCAGTCAAATATCGAAGGTGAAAAGACAGAGGGAAATAAGGAAGGCATGGAAAGGAAATGGTCAACTCAACTAGAGAGAGGGCAGTCTGGATGACACAAGAGCTTAATTTCATTAGATGGATATAGATTTTAGATAATCTCTGCAAAGGAATTTCGATCTTAGTTCTCTGAGGATGCTCTCTGGTGATGCATCGATGGTGATGCTCCCCATATGTGGTTAAGTTTTCTCTCTTGGCTGCATGTGGTCACCTCCCTTTTCTAAATAGTAGAATAGAAAATTTTCAATAAGCAATAGAATATTCTTTGGGAAGCTATCTAGCGCCTCAAGAAAGTAATTCTTAAGTAATACTACTGAAAATACTTGAGTAATTCTCCTTATATTAAACATACACAATCTTACCAATATGCCTGAGAATCACTGATTGATAAAATGTTCACTGTTGTATATTTATATGAAACACTTAGTATGACATCATTTATTCATTAATGTCAAATTTGCTAAGCACCTATGTGCCACACCATGTGACACAATGCTGATAATACAGAGATTCTGGTGAATCCATGTCATTAAAGAGGTCACAGTTAACTGGGGAGACAACATATACAGACAATTATAATAACCTATGCTAGGTATTATAATAGAGGTATGTTTAGAATTCCGTGATCATTTCTATCTTGGAAAAATCAAGGAGTTTTTCCAGAAAAGGTGACATTTAGACTAGCCTTTGAAATATGAATAGGGGTTTTGGAGTTTGCTAGATAGAGCACTGTGAGTATGCTGAGGGTGGGAACATTATGCATGGATGCAAGAGCAAAACGGGGGAGGCAGGGAGGTTTGTGATAGTCTGGGGAGAAAGGTGTGGTTAAGAGGTAAAGAGCATGGCAGTGATGGAAAACATGGACAGAAGGCAGAAGGGCAAGTTGAGGATTTATTTTGAACAATTTCAAATTCCCTTTCACCTCTGTTCCTTTCCCACAACTCCCTAAATCTTTAATGACCAAGATGTTTCTGCTTTCATAATTTCAGGAAACCAAGTGAAGGCAATTTATCAAAGCAAATCCACAACTGACAGCCCTCCCTAAAATTATTTGTTTTTAATGTCCTTTTCTTTTAGTAGCACCTTGGTCTTACTGGAATAGCTGACATTCTAACTGTGGAATACTTCAGCAGAACTCACTTTACAAAAGATTCCCACAGCACCAAGAAGGAAGTGTTCTACCTGTGTAGAGACCTATAATTTCAAGCTTTAATAATTTAAAAAGTACTTAACCATTGTTTTCCTGAATATTTGGCATGGATTTCCTTCTTCCAGGAGAGCTAAAATCCTGCCAACCTTGAACTTTCTAGCTTCAAATATTTGTTAAGTTAGAGGAGTGGAGAGAAAAAAATCATTGCAGGCTTTTTTTAGAATAGAAAATTTTACTTTATTCATACCAATGTTACTGAAAAAGAAGCTGAATGCATTCAAATGAAACTTTTTAAAGAAATTCAACTTAGAGTCAGATGAAGTGTGGACATCTTTAGGTTAAGAAGAACTTATTTTTAAGGAAACTATGGGAAAACTTGGAAATTAAGTTTGGAGTTGATTCTTCTTCTTCTTCCTCTTCCTCTTCCTCTTCTTACTCCTCTTTTCTCTCTCAGTTCCTCTTTCCTTTCCCTTCCTCCCCGCTTCTCCCCCTAACACACAGGCACACACCCACTCACACACACATGCAGATTCTTAGTTCAGTTAGACATTCCTTAAATAGTAACTTTGGCAATTGGCATGTTCCAGAAAGGTTAATTTTTCACACTCAATAACTACAGTGCTGGGTACCCCAAATCTCTACCCTTCATTCAAGTGTACATCCTAAATTCACATCCTCAACTGCTATTTGCTGCCCCCTGCTGGCACCTGATGACAGTACATTTCTACTTTTGCCATGAGTTGCCCTCCTTAACTCTTTGCTGGCTTCATGAATCCCTCATATTCAAATTCTGTATTAGTTCTCTCTACAGGAGAGAAATAGATTCTAGAAAGCATAAATTCAATAATGTCAAATCAATTTCCAGTGAAATTCCAAAGTGGATTATTGAATGTGTTGTTGTGAGCACTTAAAAAGAACTAATGGTCATGTGGAATGAGTAACGGAGCACTAAATACACATGAAACATTAACCCTACTAACCTCATCTTATATTAGGTTAGAATTACTAACCTGGATTAGTGAAATGCTGCAGATGTTGATCACATTGGTTTTGCAAGGAATTTAGACTTTGTTGATATCTTAATGACCCCTTTCCTTTCTTCATAGTATTTTTCTTGCTATGGCATCAATCCCTTCTCTATCCATGCTGAAACAGAGAAGTGTTAGCCAAGGGATTGTATAACAGTATCAATGCTCAGTTGAAAAAATCTGAGCCCTTAGAGGGCAAAGATGGTATTTGCTTTCTTTCTTTTCTTTCTTCCTTCTTTTCTTTCTTTCTTTCTTTCTTTCTTTCTTTCTTTCTTTCTTGTTTTTGGTGTGTCTCTCTCTATATATCTATATATAACATGTATATGTCTGTGTATATATTTGTGCTAAAAGCTTATTGAATCTTGGTAACTAATTGAGTGATGTTGGATATTACACTTATTTCTCTGCCTTTTTTTTTTTTTTACCACCTAAAGAATGAACTAGCTGTACCATATCACTAGGGTCCTTAGATACTCTAAAATTTACTACACAAAGGTATAATCTTCTCAGATATTACTGTATGGGTAGAACTAGTTGAACCAATGCTAACTGATCTCAGGTTTGAGTGATATTTTATAGAGTGTTTTGTTTTCAGTTTTTGTATTTTTAGTAATTTTATTCCTTCGGTCTCCTACACAGTTGATAGCTTGCTAGCTCTCTATTCTCTGTATTCAAGTACTGATCACACTTCTCCTACCTCTTATTTTCCAACACTAAACTCATATGTCTGGGAAACTAATACCAAAGCTTTTTTTTTTTAAATAGTATTACACAAAAACATTCAAAATCCTGAAACCTCTAACCTCTTATGAAGGTCTGAGGTTGGCTTCAGTTCATCTTTTGGAAAAAAGCACATGGTCTTTGCGAGAGTTATTTTTCTTTCTCTTCCACACCTTCCCCCTTCCAAGTTCTGCTTTGTGGCTATGTTTCAGATAGATGATGTTGCCATAAATCTTTAAACAAGTGGGGCACATTATTGTATAATCACTGATAGGCCACCTCTGTATTTATATTCAAAGCATAATCTGGCTCCATATGTTGACTGATTTGTGAAGAGATTAGTGAATAAATCAGTGAACAAATATTTAGTAAGGATTTCCCCTCATTTTGTGCAAGCTACTCACATGGAGATCTGAAAGAATGAAAGAGAGTCTTCAATCTCAGGAAGGTATAACACAAATAATAATACTGAAGTTAAATTAAAAATATAAACATTGGAAACCACAGAATAGTGTGTGCTTAGCAGTCAAATGCATATTTCAGAGATTTAGTGCTTTGACTTCATAGGCTATAGTGGATCTCTCTGGTCAAGACTCTCTCTACAGGCTGCTGGGTAGGAAAGTTCTGACATAGAGCTCTGCTGTTTTTTAACAGAGATATGTTCACTGCTTATTCAGAGACAGGTGTTAACTGCCATCTTATGTCCCTTCTTCTCTGAGAATATTTGTCCAATGCTTCTTCTCTTCTGCTACAAGAAGACTGTCTTCCCACTCTGTAGTTTGGTGCTTGCCCACCTTCCCTAAATGGTAAACTTGTTTAAAAGTTATAAATGTATTTCCTCTATTCAGCCAAAAGTGGATTCCTTCATGCACACTGCTCCTACATGAGATATGACTTTATAATTTTATGACTATTCAGGTTCAGCTTCCAAAATGGGGATGAGGATGGAAAAGAAGAGCATGGACTCAAAGTCAGGTGAACTTGTCTCTGAACCACCACTTCTTGGTTGTGATACTCTTGCTGATTTTCTTAAACTCTCTAAGCCTGAGATTATTCATCTATAAATAGAAGATAACATGGAGCTATGACGTTAGGGGAATAAATTTGGCAGAAGTACATATGATAAACTAGGGAATCAAGAGAAACCACTGGTCGGAGACTATTTCAGAAACTGGCGTGTGAAAATGGTGATAAATATCTAAGCTAAGTCACTGACTGAATGCTCTGACAATGTGGTAGGTTTTTGAAATAGAAATTGGTCTGAAAAATTCAGGGGATATGGTTTCCATCAACAAAAAAAACATGTTGTCTGGATTTACTTCTTGAAAGTATTGATGAGGAAGACTAGCAAATATATGGTTCTCAAATGTTATGAGGACAGGGACTTTGTCTATCTTGTTGTTCTAGCAGCTTTCACAGTGTTCCTTACAGGTAGTCATTTGATGAATGTATTTGATGAATGAAAATTTATCATATCCTAGACTTACCATATCCCAGATCACTGACACCTGGAGGTCATGGCATTTGACTCATTTCCAGTGCTAATTATAGCTAGAGACAGAATCCAATATGGTCCTGATGACTCTACTTTTTAAGAAAAAAAAATTTAAGTTTATTTATTTATTTTGAGAGAGACAGAGAGAGAGAGAGAGAGAGAGAGAGAGAGAGAATGAGAACAAGCAGGGGAGGGGCAGAGAGAGAGGGGGATAGAGGATCTGAAGCAGGCTCTGCACTGACAGCAGAGAGCCTGATGTGGAGCTTGAACACATGAACCCCAAGATCATGACCCAAGACAAAGTCAGATGCTTAACTGACTAAGCCACCCAGGTACCCCTGGGATGACTTTACTTTGCAGCATGTTTAGAAGACTATACTTTGGAGTCAGACAGTCCTGGGATAGAATCCTTACTCCCTTATTTATTAGCCATGTTGAAAAAATATGTAGTTTTACAATTGCCCTGAACCTCAGTCTCATTTTCTATAAAATAGGGGTAATATCAGCATCCTAAAAGGTTTTGTAAAGATTATTTATAATGTATATAAAATGGTTAGCATAATACCTAGCACATAACAGGTAAACAATAATCTTTAGCTATTTGTAATTTTTATTATTGTTGTGCTATTAAACACAAACCTCTCTAGCCATTTAACAATTGTCAGTTTTTGTTTATTAGTTGGACTATATGAAAGAATAGTGCAAAACACCTGGGTTCAGAAGACCAGTCTTATTAACAAAGCATACATCTAAATGAGGACTTGGCACAGCCAGGCTCTACTTTTTGGTAGACGTCCCTTTTAGTTTCTTATCAGGATAACTAGGAAGTAACAGGTTTGCCTTTCCTGGTAATATGATACAGGGACACATGACTGCCTCCACTACCCTTTGTCCATCTAGAGGCTTAGTCTCCCAAGATGTTTGAGGAAGAGGGATTCACATTGCTCTCAGGATATGATGTATATGTATCCCCCTGTGCCAGTATTCCAATTTCAATTTTCCATAGAAATGTTATGAAAGAGGTTCAATTGTAAGGAAATTTTATTTGTAGAACTGTCCTTCCAATAGATTCTGAATTCAGTAACCTTTTGAGGCAAATCTGGAAATTATCATCATAACCCTCTACCCTCAGCTCTAGTCCTTTTAAATCCCCCAAACAATGACAAACACATCATGATTTCCATTGGGGCCATAGTCTAAGTTCCAATAGCCAACATGCAAATAGTCTCAGGACCACAGCTGGTTGGGATGTTTTCATTGTTAGTACAATTGTTATGAAAGTCAGTGCAGTACAGAAGACCAAGATCTGGAGATCTTGACTCTGTGCTGAGCTGTATCCCTTACTTGCTTTCTAATTTTGGACCAGTCACATCCTCCTCTGGGACTCAGTTTGCTAATCTGTAAAACAAGGGGTTTGGACTAAAGCCCCTTCCGACTCAAAAGGCCTCTGATTCAGCAAATCCCTTATTATAGCTATTAGAGAAGGTTTGTTTCAGATTGATTGTGGTGGCCACTGCTTTCTTGGTCTGTCACAGTCCTCATTTCTTCCTTTTCCCCTCACGTCCCTGTGGTATTTTGGCACAGGATGAGTCACTCTGCCGGCTGTGGCATACATCCGGAAATGGACTGCCATCCTCTTTCCTGGCACAGAGAGGGAGGAAGGCAACTTTTTATATCCCCTCCTATTGATCAATGACATCTACTACACAAGAATTATGATTACTCTGGTCTCTTCAACCCACATCTATGAATACAAATCCTTTGCGTTACTGCAACCTCAGGATGAGTCTGACCTCGGAAAGGCTTTGGGAACACTTTAGAAAACATCTCTTTCTACCACTGAAAGGTTCACAACTATTGTTTTCCTTTTCTGACTCATCTTTGAATCAGTAAATTAAATATGTATAACTTGTGAAGATTTCATTTTTATTAAAGCAAGGTGCTTTGCCGAGCAAAGTCAAGATTTAGAAGTAGTTCAGCTCTTCTTTCCTCCCCTTTCAATGATTTTATTTCCTTTAGTTTGCAGGAGGGCTTTCAGAAAACTGCTCCCTCTCTTTATCTCTCTGTGGCTCTGGATCTTCCCTGTAACATGGAGAAGTTAAAAATGAGTTGACTCTCATCTACTTTCCTAGGGGACTGGCAAGATTTGAGGATCCAGAGGCTGTTTCCCAAGTAAGTGCTGACCATTATGTTTTCTGGGAGATTGTATCTTCCTCTGGAATGGGGAAAGAGTTATATTTTTGTATTATGTTGTTTGTGACATGTTTTTGAATTCCCTTTCTTGATGATCCTCCCATCTGGAATGTGCTTATCCTGTTCCCCTAGCCCCCGCTGCCATTTTGTCATCATGTCTCCCTCCTTTTTATTTCCCTAAAAAGGACTAGTTTATTTCATCACCTAAAGCCTTTTTGCCTACATTATTTTCTCCTAACGTGAATATCCATACAAATTATTGTGTTTCTCATATTTTTGATTTTTTTTGGATAATTTATTGGATTTTTTAAATAGTTTCTTCCTGGCATGCAAATCTTGCCTTCCCAACCAGATTGGAGGTTTCTTGAGGGCAAGAGACCACATGCTTTTAAATAATTTAAAACATTTTTATTGAGCTCTCTTTATATTTATGGCACATATTATAATTTATTTCAACCTGTGGTACTGAGCATAAATTTTAAGTGTTACCAAAGCCCTTTGTTAACAACTGAGTAGCCTATGACATCATCTGAAAGATATAACTGTAGTAGAGATTATAGCATTTTGATATTGTGATTGAGACCAAATTCTTAACTTTCTTCATGCATTCCAGTTCTCCTCAGTTCTCCAAGCATGTATTAAGTGTCCATTAAATGCCAGGCATTGTCCTAGGTACCAAAAAAAAAAAATCATCAGGCTCCCTGTGCTTAAGGAATGGTTACTGTACCTTTGAGGAAGTCATTTAACATTTAGACATGTTTTCTTACCAAACAATGGGGACAAAAACTCTTTCTTGAAAAAAAAAATATAAAACTTTTGAAATTGAGAAGTGCTGAGTTACTTTTTGTCTTTTCAATTCATTGAGAGGATATGTTTTATGAAAAGTGATGTTTCCTTAAAAATATGAGGTTTCCTCCTCTTAATATAAGTTATTTTCACTTTCAGGAGAGCAGAAACCTATGTGAATGGCAGATTTATGTACCGATGGTAAGAAATATGAGTGACAATGAGTTGCTGGTGTGACAATTTTAGTCTCCTTCTTTTTCACTTATTTTCTGTAGGTCACTTAGAACTTTTGATTTTTTCTTCATTTCTCTTTCTTTTTTTTCTTTCCTTTCTTCCAAATCACTGTTGCCATCATAGTCAAATCCTGATAAGTTTTAAAATGTTCATTCATTGAACAAGTATTTTTTGTGTTTTTATTAGAAGCATGATTATAGACACTAGGATACAGTAGCAAACAAAACCTACTTAATCTTGCCTCCATGAAACTTACTTTCTAGAATAAATTCAGAAGCTAAATAAAAATAAATCACTTAGGAAAAAGAGTATATTGGCAGATTAAGAGCCATGGAGAAAAATAAAGCTGAGCAAGTAGGTAGAGGATGCTGGGGGTGATGGCTACAACATTAAGTAAATAATAAAGGAAAATAGTCTTTTCTTAAAGTCTTGAAAAGGGTAAGGGACAGGTCATGTAGATATCTGTTGGAAGAACATTCCAGGGAGAGTGAGCGGTTTATAGCAAAATCTCTGAGATGAGAATAGTAAGTCAGAGAAGAAGTAGGAGATGCAGGGACAGAAGGCAAGATGGCAGGGGCCTGAAGACCATTGTAAGGACTTTGACTTTTATGCTAAGTGAGATATACAACCATTGGAGCTTTTTGAGAAGGGAAAAGATATGATATAACTTAGGTTTGACCAAAACGACTCTGGCTCCTGTATTGAGATAAGGCTCTAAAAGGGCAGATGAAGAAGTAAGGAAACCAGATAGGAGGCTATTGCTGTAACCCATGTGCAGAATGGTGATGGCTTGGATCAGAGTAGGAAGGGTGGAAACTGAAAGAAATGTCAGGGTCCTGCATATATTTTGAAGGTAGAACCCAGAGAATTTTCTGACATATTGGACACAGAGTTTGAGAAACGAAATGTATTCAAGGAAGACTGCAGGTTTTGGCCTAAGGAGCTAGAAAAATGGAGTTGACATTTTGTAAGGAGTATGTTTGAAGCCCTTAAGTTTGAGAAGCATATTAGAATGTTAAGTATGCAGTTGTTTATAAACAATATGGAGCTCAAGGGTGAGGTTCACATGACAGATTTGTTTGGCATCAAATACCATTTAATACTATCAGCATATAGATGCTATCAAAAACCATGTGACTGGATGAAATAACCAAGGGGGTTCATGTAGACAGAAAAATGAAGAGGTGCAAGGGCTGATCCCCAAGGCGTTCTAAGGTCAATATTCTGGAGATATGGGAGGGACAAGCAATGGGAGGATTAGCTCATGTAGTAGGAGGAAAACCAGAAGACCATAGTGTTCTGTGAGTCAAATGAAGATAGTGTGTTGAGGGAGAGATCAAATCCTACCAAGTAAGATGAGGATTATTGAAGTATTTCTTGGCTAGAATCCTGTTTTCTTTCCTTTTCCAGCTTGCTCAATACCATTAGATTTAGCTTCCTAAAACATGGTTTTTATCATGTTCCACTCAAAAAACTTCCACTGACTTTAGTTGTCAGGAACTAAAGCCCAAATACCTTAGCTTGTTATTTAAGCCTCATAAAACCTCCCTGCTCATCACTGCCTAATAGAAAATGGCGCATCTCTTGGAGGTTCCTGCACCTCTCATGGTCTTTTCTCACCCAACATGTTGGCTTTTGCTATTTTTGCCACTGCATATTAGCCTTCCCTTTTACCTTTAACAGCCTCAGTCCCCTTCCTTCCTCATCTGGCTGAAACCTTTACTATGCCAGGCCTTGAGGGGCTCTCCCACTTTGAGTTCCCACACCTTACCACCATCCCATCTGTAGTGGTGCTTGTATTCTCCCATGATTTTTCACCAGTCCATGAGCAGATGTGTCAGCTTCTCTATGACAGTGCGAGCTCCTTTAGAGTAGAAGCCGTGTTGTATTCCTGTATCTCCTGTAGCTTCTTGAGATTTAGCACTTAATAAGCCTGCAAGGAATACTTCAAATAGAAATGGAAAGCTATCATTAGCTATGTGGCTGGTTCAGAGATTTTTTTCCTTTATTTTTCATCAGTGATATTTCTTGACAAGAGTATATTTCAGGAGATCTCAGTTTATAAAGAGGATACATGTAGAGCTGCTATGGTAGAAGGTAGAGGTGTAGCAGCCCTGAACTTTCCCCTGTGTCCATCCTTCTCTTTCAGTCACCCCACTCATACACCTAGGATAGCCTCAGAAATACTTCTATGGAACCCAGTGTTACAAATGAAGAATTTGAAATTCAGAGGCAATTTGTACAAGTAGTAAATAACAAAACTAGAATTTGTGTCTCTAAATATTGCACTTTGTTTACATTATATAAAGTGAATGAATGAATGAGCTAATAATTAAATTAAAAAAGAGAAAGGAAGTAGAAGATAACTGATTCATTCATCGCTGACTGTATTGGTGCTATCATGACCTCTCTTGATCTCAACAAGGATGAATAATCACAATACCCACTCTATAGATAAGGTTGGGGTGAAGAGTTTAACAGGTTGCCTCAAGGTTGAGAATTGAAGGTGGGATTAAACCCTACCTCCAAACCTCTAGTGCTGAAGCTTACATTATTTCTGCCATGTCAGACCCCTTTTGGAGTAGAAATAAAAGACGCATAGAAATTTAAAAACGCACTCAGAGGATATTTTGAATTCATGCCCCAAAACTCTTACAGCTCTATCTCTTCTATTTCTCTTCTCTCTCCAGACCTTCCTTTCTCTCTTTCTGTGTCTTACTATTTACATGTCAGTAAAAGACAACTCTAAGATGTTTATTAGCAAGGGGCGACAGAGTCACAGGCCAGAAGCTAATTTTGCATTGCAGGATTGATTTCTGTTGAAATTATATTTCATAAACTTAAAAAAAAACATATTAGGTGGGGACACAAGACAGCATCACTATTTCTTATTTTTTATTTATCCTGCAGACACAGTTTTTCAGCCAGAATTTTACATATCTTATAGGGATGGGGGACATATCCAACTAGTGTCTCTCAGTAGTGTTAAATGATGCCAGGGTAAAAACATTACTTTGGGAGGGTCTTGGAGATATTTAATACACATTTGCAGAATATTTTATGATATACTACTTTTATGTAGCACAGTTTGGATATCTAGAAATGCTATAACTATTAAAAATTTAAGTGAAATGCCTTTTTGAATGTAATAAAAATATATATCCATCTGGGAGCTTTGTAAGTACTAATTCTAAGAAGTTCTAAAATCTAAATTTTCTACATTACAGAAACTGTGAATATTTAGGTACATGGAAAGAGTAATTATGTTATATTTGAGTAATCCTTTTTAGTTTCATAACTTGCTTTTATATATATTATTTCTCAAACAACCCTGTATTATAGATGATAGTATCTCTACTTCAAAGATGAGGGATTTGGGATCATAAGATTTATCTAGGGTCATAGAACTCAAGCTAATGTATCATAAGTTCTACATATTGTAGGAAAGTGTGTTTATAATATTATGATATATTTATTATATTATTATCAAAAAGGAGCATATTTTTCCCTTCCCAGACCTTCCAGCTTTAGTATTTTTTTTTATTACCCTCTATTACTGAACTAGTTGAATCCATAAATGGCTTTACCAGGTACTGATATAGAACTTATAAGCAACATAAAACAATATATTCTGTATAGCAATCTGGGTTTAACAGAGTACATTTATCTGAAATATCATGTCCAGTTCTTCCAACAACCCCAAGAAGTAGGGTGGTCAGGTATCCTTGTCCAGATTTTATAGATGAGCTGGTTAAGTGACTCACTAAAAGTCACATAATCAGATTGTAAAAAAAGACACATAAACTTGGTTTTGGATGTCAAGTCCAGAGATTATCCATGTGGAGTATTGAACACATTTTCTTGGCATATGTAAGCATTTAATATATGGTAGTTTTATTATTATTCTCTACATCAAAGTGATTTGTAAGTATACCTCTTCTTGGCAAAGTTGGCTGATGTCTATAAACCTAGCTAGTGAGGCCATTCTTTAATCCTTCTGATAAACCACTCAGCTGCAAACAATTAAACAAGTGTCTACATGATGGAAACTGAATTTGAGTAGGACAATTATTAAGTGGTCATTTGGGAAACTTTGCAAGCAGAAGTGGGCTTTATTTTACAATGTTGTAAATTGTACAAATATTCTATGCATCTTAGCCAAGATGGCCTTTAAGTTTTATTAATTTTCTGAAGGTTTCAGGGGTGGGTCAAGAATGCCACAGTGACCACTAGACATTATTGAATCTTTTGGTTGCTATAAAATAAAATTTGCAGTCATAGGGAGGCAATGTCAGACAGTCATTGAATTGAACAGTCTAGAGGTTATTCATGATCGTTCCTCCAGGACAAAATTCTGTGTGTTTGTTTATCCAGAACTTTAAAAACTTTAATAGAAGCTATCATAACTAGCATTTATTGTGTGTTTACCATGGCCAATTACTATGCTAAACAAATTATATATAGGGAAACTATATACCCAGGTGTGCCTGGGAGAGTCCCTATATTACCTGTCTGTCCTTGAATAAATATTAATAATGTCTTCTTTCACTCTTAAAAGTGTCCTAGAAGAAAAAAAAAATTAAAAAAAGATATAAGGATAGATAGATGGCTATACATGTGATTAAGACATTCAGAAAAAAAATGTTTATTATAGAATCTAAGTAGTAGTAGATACATATGGTACTGGATAAAAGTTCTTTCAACTTTTCAAGATAAAATGCTGGGTGACATATTATATGGTTACCCAATATGTAGATTATCTTCTTCAATACTTAAATTCACCCTCTAAGTTAGATACAGTTATTATCTACATTTTACAGGTGACAAACTGGAGTCACCAGGAGCTTAAGAAAGTGGCCCATAATGGACACTTAGTAAAGGGGATGGATCTTCCAGCCCTGCAGCTCCAAAACCCATGCTGTTGGAAACAGTGTCATACTTCCCTCAAGTATATAATCACAATAAACACCATTTCTTGTAACAGATACTTAAATTCCAAAGAATTAGTGTTTTCCGAAATACCTTTCAGGAAACACTGGCATAGAGTACAGCAGAGGGAGAAGGACCTCACATTTTTTATTTATTCTTTTACTACCTTTTAGTTATCAACTCTCTGTCAGTGACTTTGTATACATAATTTCATTTTATTCTTCACAGGGACATTATTATTAGATATTAATATATTTACTTTATAATGAAGAAATGGACACCTAGAGTTATTAAGTAACTTATCTATGGCCATACATCTAGTAAGGTTCCAAGCTGGGAATCAAATCCAGGGATATCTGCTCTCCACACACCCCTCAATTGCTTTTTATAAACTTGTCCACTCTGCCTCTTTTATGAGTTTAGCCCTAAAAAGGAATGCATGCTCATGGAGAAAGGCCCTGAATGTTATGGATGAATATTAATTTCAATGTGAATAGACAGTACCAAGAGAATAACTCCTAAAATCTTCTCTTCATAATACACCATTTTCAGAGAACAAAGAAGGCAGAAGTTAATCATTTTTAAGTTGCATCAGTAGATTCTATGATACTACCTTTATCCAAATATTTTACCCATTATTAATTGAGCACTTATTAAGTGAGGGAATTGAAAACTAATTACTCCTATTCCATCTTCTCAGGAAAGACAGAAATTATATGTACTATCTGCAAAATGGATATAATAACAATAGTACCAATCTTATAAGGTGACAGTGTGAAAATCAAAATAATAGCTATAAAGCACTTAGAACAGTGCTCACCTCACATTAAGACATCATTCATCCATATGTTCATTTATTCAACCAATAGTTACTAGGCATGCGCTATGTGCCACACATTATTCTGTGTGCCAGGGATATAGCTGTGAAAAAAATAGATGAAAGTCCTGCCCTCATGAAGCTTGGGTTTTAGTGAGGAAGTCAGATAATACCTGAGTGAAAAATAAATATTATCAGGGGATACATTAAGGATCATCTAGGTTGTGCTGCAGTAAAAATAACCCCAAACCTCAGTGGCTTAACCCAATAAAAGTTTACTTCTCACTCATGTTACACATTTAAAGCACATTGGCAAGGGGATCTGCAACACACCGCTGAATAGGAATTCAGGACAGAGGCTCCATCATGACCCATGCACCATGATCCTCAAAAGAAACATGACAAACTGTGCATTGACTCTTAAAGCCCCTACCAAGAAGAGGCACATGCCACATTTCACTGGCAAAGCCAGGTCATATGTATGTGTGTAATGTCAAAGCAGGTAGGGAATACAAGGCTGCCACATGCTTGGGTGGGGTGTAGAACTTCCCCAAAGGTGATTTCATACAGGAAGAGGAGGTCTGGAGGAGAAATGAAGCAGAGTCACAGGGACTAGTGAACACTGGGTGGGGAGAATGCTGTTTTATATAGGGCAGTCATAGAGGGTCTGAAAGATAACATGGCATTTAAGTGGAGTAATGAAGACAGTAAGAGGGAAGGCCTTATATGGAGGGAGAGTTTTATTGTACAAGAAGATAGCCAGGGTGAAGGCCCTGAGGCAAGAGTATTCTTGACATGTCTGCAAAACAGCAAGAAGGTCTGGATGATTGAAATGGAAGGAACATGGGAGAGAATGAGTGAGAAAAAGTCAAAGAGAGAGCAGGAGGCTAGTAGGTCATTGTGAAGACTTTGGCTTTAGTGCTGAGTTGGATTGACATTTTGAAAAGAGAAGAGATGTTATCTCATGTACACTTTAATGGGATCACTCTGGCTGCTGTGTGGAGAAAGTCTATTGAATTATTCAGGTGAGAGATGATGCTGGCTTGGATGAGAGCGATAGCAATGGAGAGGTGAGAAAGGGTGAGATTATAGATATATTTTGAAAATGGAGTCAAGAGGATTTGCACACTGACCAGATGTGGGGTGTGAAAGAAAGAGAGAAAAGAGTCAAGGGCAAATTGAACATTGCTAATATGTGAAACTGTAAGGATGAATTGTCATTTACAAAGAGGTGGAAACTGGGAGAGAAAAGCTCATAAAATGTCATCATACATATCATGGTTACTTAGTCTTTATAGTAGCTCTACTCGAAACATTTTCCTCCCCTCATTTTAAAAATAAAGAGTTGATGCTCAGTAATGTTTAATGGCTTATCCAGGGACATAGCTCTAGATCATTTGGTTTCCAACTCCAACAGAGATATGATACACTGATAATCATAAAACATATTTCTTCTATTCTTCTGGTTTGGTGATTAACTAGATTTTGATATATTTTTAAATGCTATGTCATGAAGGCTAAGTTATTTTAGCAATAAGTAAAAATCACAATGTAGAATTTTTAAAGGAGTTGATGCAAAACCACTAAGAAAGAACTGGAAGCTCCTATCAACTATACTATAAGTATAGCATTACCTACCACCGGCACCATTGTCCTCCATAAAATGTAAAAATTACAAGTAATCCTGAGTAGCATACACACACACACACACACACACACACACACATGCATGCCTGGTCAGGGCATGGAGCTCAATCAGTGGAATGAATTGGGGTTTAATTTCAATACTGTAAATCAATATTAAAGTATCATGTGTGTATCTATCTGATACTATAGCTACATAATTATATTTAATATATATATATATATATACACATATGTACATACATGCCTATATATGCATATAATTATATGAAACCTATTGTTTAAAACCTGTTGAGAAATTTGCTTAGTAGGTATAAAATCCTAGACACATTTGAATTTTATTAAATTATGGAGGAACTTGTAGTTTAGAATGGCCCTATTTCAATAATAAAAGCTTTTGTGACCTGAACCACTCTTTCCTCTTATAACTTTGTCTCAACACCTCTCCTTTTCCAATCTTATCAATTCTATGTATCCCAGAATTTTCCATCTTGGTTTATAACTTTATAGACCCACCAATGCTCTTCTCTTTCTTTAAGATGCATTTTCCCCATAAACTCCATTAATTTCAGTGAAGTCCTGTTCATCCTTCAAGACTCAAACAGCCAAACAAGGGCCATCTTTTTAAAAGTCTTCCAAAACTATTTCTCTGAAGAGGGGCTGGTACCTCTCCTCTGTGTCCTCATGGCACCTTTAGTATACTTCACTCAGCACTTAGCATCCTGTACTGCAATTAGTAATTTATTTTCTATCCCTCCCACTAGTTTGTATGCTTTTTGAGGTAAATTCATTCTGTCTCCATATTCCAAACACCTAAGCCAAGTGTTCATTATGTATAAGGCACTCAATAAATATGTATTAAATGAATAAGTCTGTGAAGTTTTTGTGGTAAAAGTCCTCACTGACAATATCTATACATGTTGAAATAGAAATTTTAGCATAGGAATAAAAAATGCATTTCATCCTTTTTGCCAAATCTGGTCAGTTGGTAGTTTTAACCTCAAGTGTCAATAAAAAGGTTTTTTGAGACTCTTTTATCTGCCCTTGGTTGGAAGAGAGAGGCACAGTTAATAGGAGGGCTGAGATGGACATGGGAGAAGGAAGTAAACACATTCATTTTAAGTTATTTGACTTCCCTGGACTAGAATATTGGGCTAAATTCATGTAACTCTAAAGACTTGTATGGATAGGTTATTTTCTGATTAAATGCCTATTATCAACTTATTTATATACAGGATTGCTACTGTGATTCAGCTAAGGACCTATTGCTAATTTAATTGCTGAGCAAGTTTTTCTGCTTGACTTATAAACACTTGAAAGGGAGTATTTCTAAAGAAAATAAACAGCTCCTAATTTCACATAAGTTGAAAGTCTCCTAAACAGTGGCAGGCACATCTGGAAATATCATTCGATATTATTTTAGATTTTTTACTATGTAATTTTGGAGGCCCATGTAGATGACTTCATGGAAAACATGAGATTTGTCTTCAGTGATTTCACTTTTTCTGAAGTGGAAGAATGTAAAATGAGGCAAAAATACAGGAAAGCAGAGATATTTTTAAATTACATTCACTTTTTCCTGTTAGTGTTATACCTGCTATTCCCTTCTCTTCTAAAAAGTGAACTGTGCACAACCTAATTGTTAATAGTTATCATTTTATCACTCTTCAGTGCCAGGCACTATGATGTGTGTGTATATATAGAGAGAGTACATAACTATACACATACATTTTACCTACCTACCTAGTTATCTACCAACCTATCTACTTACCTATCCACCTACCTATCTGTCTAACCAGGATAAGATTATTAGCTAGCTTATTTTAGGAAAGACTGTCTTTTGTTCTGAAATTGTATCCTTTACATTTTTCTTGATGTTAAAGTGCCTTTGCTTTTACTAACTAGTGGATATAGAAGATAGTAGGAGTTTAATTTAATGATATTACTTGACAAAATTAAAGGTAGAAAATCCTATATTTTCCTTTTCCACGTCATTGTCTTCTTCCTTTTATCATTATTTCATCATCATCATCATCATCATCATTATTTTTAGCATTATTTGACTAATGAAAACTGAACTGAAAAAAAGACATTTCAATCAGTGTAAAAGTACATTTTCAGTCAATGTGAGATTGGTACTCTTGTATTTTTTCTCATTTTTTTCTGTTTACCAGAAACACATAGGATTCAGATTCTCAGGAATTATCTTGGTGTTTGAAGAATACGTATGAATCAGTCATAAAAGGTAGTAGACAGCATATCAGGAATGCTAATCTGAGGAAGAGACTGTCCATAGTCATCCAGAACTTTGCCTGGCACCTAAATGGAATATTGTGGTTCTTTTCCTTTTTTTTTTTTTTTTTTTTGTTTAAAATTTTTTAATGTTTATTTGTGAGACAGAGAGAGACAGACCATGAAGGGGGAGGGTCAGAGACAGAGGGAGACACAGAATCCGAAGCAGGCTCTAGGCTTTGAGCTGTCAGCACAGAGCCTGACACGGGGCTTGAACTCATAGACCGTGAGATAATGACCTGAGCCAAAGTTGGAAGCTCAACTGACTGAGCCACCCAGGTGCCCCTATGGTTCTTTATGGTAAAGAAAATTTCATGTGGAAAAAAACAAATTAAGTCAATAAAGGACATTTAATGACACAATTTCTAAAACATCTGTTGCCAGATTGATAAAGATGTTGCTTCCATTTTGAAACCAACTGAAAATCAAATGTAGCCCCTCCACCTCTCATTCTAGACATCTGTGCAAACTTTAGGTACATTTGTATGTTTGATCATAGATTAACACACAGAAATGGAACTAATATCAACGCTGTTGCAAAGGAAAGTCTTTTATGTACATACTCATAAAGTAAATGTTTTTTAAAAGAAGCATTGTGTCTATTTAATTGAAAGCCTTAATATGAGCTACTCCCAGACATTTAACAAATAGAAATACAAATCAAACTACAGTTTTGTTGGTTGCCTTCCAACCTGTTATAAAAACCTCACAAAACTTTTGTACTTGAAATAATCTACAAACTATGTAATGCCCCAAGTTCCCAAAATCTTCATTTTTCTATGATAAGTCAAGTAAAAGATTATTTTGTTCTTTAGATGAAGGACTAAATTGAGCATGGAGAGATCTTCATTGCTTCAGTGTATAAGAACAGTAATCCTCAGACTTTTTGCTTTCAGAGCCGCTTTACACTCTTAAATATTATTGAGGACCCCCAAAGAGCTTTTGCTATGTGGATCATATGTATTGATATTACCTATATTAGAAATTAAAATATACATATATATTAATTTTAAAACAATAATTAACACATTATATGTCAACATGAATAAAAATTTTAAAAAATGTTTACTTATTTATTTTGAGAGAGAGAGGGATATAAGGTGAGTGGAGGAGGGGCAGAGAGAGTGAGAGAGAGAATCCCAAGCAGGCCTGTGCTGTCAGTGCAGAACCCAATGCAGGGCTCAATTTCATGACTGTGAGATCATGATCTGAGCTGAAATCAAGAGTTGGATGCTTAACCAACTCGCCACCCTGGAGCCCTGACATGAATAACATTTAAGAATAAGATATAGATATATTTTCCAAAGCAAAAAAAAAATTAGTAGAGTAACATTATTTAAGATTCTTCGAATTCGCTAGTGTCTGGTGTAATAGAGGACAGTTTTCTCATATCTGCTTCTGCACTCAAACTATTGAAAAATGGTTTTGGTTGCAATATAGGAAGGAGATTCAGCATCACACCCAGAAATAGTTAGAAAAGGGAAGAGTACTTTACTAGCCTTTTCAGATCATCTGGGACATTCTTGCTGAACATCTAATGTTATTTTTAAGCTCTGTTCCTGCTATACTGTTCTTCTATTCCACTAGTGCTATAACTGGCTTTAAATATTTTACATATGGAATTGAGGACATCTTTCTGTGATACTACACCAAAACTTGACAGGTGGTACTTTATATATTAAAATCCACTGGTTTATGTTTGAATGAATTTTTCTCTTTATCATGTAAAACTTTGTAACATCATTCAAAAGTCATTTGGAAATATTAGTTCACTGAGGTATGCAGCTCTTCTAAATATTGACTCATTCTATTACATAGCATGAAAAATTGCACCTGTGAATATTAACACCTATTTCTACACAAAACTCTTTAAGTTTGGGGAAGCTGTCAAGCTCACAGTGATGGATACAACTTTTCTAAACTACTAATATTTGCTTGCAAGCTGAAATGTTTTCATTGACAACAGATACTGCTGGTTGTATTCCTTGAAGTGACAGGCTTGCTTCATTCATTTTTGAGAAAATGTTTGCAAGATACCCAAGTCTGAATAACCATAGTTTGTCAGTCGTTATTTCGGTTAAAAATGATGATCCATGAGAAAAGGATCTAATTCAGTTTGCAGCTCAATCACACAAATACTTTTTCTCAAGATATTTGAGATGCCTGAGTGGTTCAGTAGGTTAAATGTTCGCTCTTGGGTTCTGCTCAGGTCATGATCATACAGTTGGTGAGTTTCAGCCCTACATCAAGCCCTGTGTGGGGGTTCCATGTTGACAATGTGGATTCTGCTTGGGCTTCTCTCTCTCTCTCTCTCTCTCTCTGCCCCTCCCTGCTTGTTCTCTCTCTCTCTGTAGAAATAAATAAACTTAAAAAATATATCTTCAGTACTTAGCAGACATGCTTTATGTGTGCTTCCTTTCGTTTTGTCACACAGAATATTAAAAAAATATATATATCGAAGGGCTAAGATTTAATAAGATTAATAATTCTTACTGCTTCATCAAGGATATTAAGTGAAACTGGCTTTCTTTTTGTGAGTTCCTTTGGTGAAGAATCTAATGATTATTGGTTTAGTATTAGTTTAGTGTCACTATTAAGGTGCAAGCAGTACTATTCACCATTACTTTTGTACCATCAGCTCAAATGTCAGCACAATGAAATGCAAAAAGCATCACAGCATTGTTAGGAAGATCATTGTGCCTTGTACCTAAAAAGTTCTTGGGTACTCCTGTGGTTCCATAGACCACACTTAAAGAACTTTCTTATCTGAGGCATGACTAGATCTAGGCTAAATTCTAAAGTAGGTAAGAATTGCCTTGGATATACTGCCTCTCTCAACTGTATGTGCTTCTCCCCCCTCACCTTCCCCCACTTCCACCCTTCCACATTCCCCCTGCCCCCACCACTCTTAACAGGCCAAGAGACACAGTGTCTCAAGTGAGACCCGTGGGTTTAATTCCATCTTTGAAGTCATCAACTGTCAGCTACCTCCCTCAATTTCCCTATTTCAAAATCTGCTTCCTGAAAATCTCACTGGGAGGGATATAACTTCCCAGGAAGTATCTGGGTATCCTGACATAAGATGCCCTATAGCATCTTTCTTTTCAACTATTATATTCATTGCTTGATAAAACTTTATATGTTACAATTACAAAGTTAAACGTCTGTCAATACATTTTGAATCTCTAACAAAAAAAAAGTCCAATATCATATTAAAGTATGATTTTCAATAAGTTAAAAATGTGGCTCTCATACAAATATATAGTAAGCATGTGTCAAAGATTTATTTACCTCATTAATAAGGGAACCAGCAGGATGGTAAACCTAGTTCAAAGGAGAAAATGAGAAAAAAATTATTTATATGGTTGGTAGAAAAAAAAGAATGCTAAAATAAGGCTGCAAAATTAGATTCCAAATTGATTAATGTCCTGCAGTATAATAAAATCTTAACCTTTTGAGTTATATTTCCTACTGGACAGAAATTATTTGCATCTCTACTGGACAAAAATAATTTGCAGCTTATCCATCTTGCGCAAATTAAGCTCTAACTTTACCAAGTCCAGGCCCTAATCAGGAAAACTACAAATCAAACACAATTGCCTTTCCTTAGAGCAAAATTGGACCCTCACGTGGGCCTGTTCAACAATACTCCTGTATGGCTCTGAAAGGCAGTGTAGTAATTTTTTTGCCTTATGTCCAAGTTTTGGGTCATTTTTCTTAAATTAGCAACAAATGTGAAGAGGGATGCTTGAGGAAAGATTTTCCCAGGCTCTTAAAATGCTGCAATATAGTTGGATGTGGACTATTTATTAAATATTTATTGAACATCTACTTTGTGACAAGCATTATATAAGGAAATTTTATGTACAGTTTTATTCACTTTCACAACAACTTCTTGAGGTAGGTATTATTATTATTTTTTTCCTCTTGGCAGAGGAGAGAACAGGGACAAGGAGGTGAGTTGCATAAGGTAGAGCACAGCTAGTAAGTAGCAGAGCAAATTTTACTCATGTCTCTGGCAAGCAAACTGCATTCATTCATTTTATAAGATAATTTTTTCTGATTTAAAAGTATTATAAGATCATTATAGAAGATATGACAAATAGAAAAATCAATCTCCCTCAACATTCCACAACTCAGACACAAACCCAATTCACATTTTGGTGTGTTACCTTCCAATTTTTATTAAACATATAAGTTTATGAATATATCATTGTAAATAATACTGTGATCCCTAAGGTGAAAGCACTTATGGGGTTATAAAATAATATTTCATGGATAACCCGTAGTGTATTTGATGGAACCCTTATATTGGACATTCAGAGTTTTAAATATTTAATAATATAAATAATATGATGGACATCTTTAAATAAAAGTATCATTTTTGTCTTCCTGTCAACTCAGTGAATGGGCATTACGATTTTTTAAATGTTTATTTATTTAATGAGAGAGAGAGAGAGAGAGAGAGAGAGAGAAACAGAGGATGCAAAGCAGGCTCCGTGCTGACAGCAGAGCCCAGGTACTATGATTATCTGTAGTTCTTAGTTGAGGAAGGACACAGCTGGTGATGGGCCCTTAGAAAACTAAACCTATATTTTCAACCTCTGATGAAGCAGGCATTGGGTTTAGGATTTTTTTCTACAGACTCACAGGCCATTGAACAATCTGATAATCATTGCAATGTCTGCATCCATGTTTGAAGTTGCATTTGCTGCCATGATTTGTCAGATTTTGCTTTCTTGAGACAAAAATTCACTCTGCTTCCATACACAGAGTTAGTCAGCATCTACTTTGCTCACGTAAGCCAATAGAATGTGCCCTGAGAGCTGGTGCTTCACGCATATGCCTGCCATATGCTGCCACTAACAATCCACAGGTGTGTTTTATCAGATTATTAATATTTCTCAACACACATAAAGCTTCAGTCTGCCCAATTCTGTAAAACTCTCTCCTTTGAGAAGACGGGTTTGTTTGTTTATTCAATCAAAGGAAAAATTATCTTCAGTTTTGACATATACAACATATGGAATTGCACGGCATTACTAGGCAAAACAAGAACTCAACCACAGCTGTTAACACACCAAATTCCACCAAATGTTCTGGATTTGGGGAGTGTTCAAATCTTCTGCAGTGCAAATAAGATGTTAAAATGCATTGAACTCATCTGAGGGCTTCCGCATTTCATATAATATTTTGTCCTCAGTCGATGGAGAGGAGAGATTATCTATATCCTGAACCTAGAACACACTTTAATTGTGTAAATAAATTTGTTTTCTTGTGCAAAGAGAGTTTTCTCTTTACTGTTTTATAGCCTTGCAGGATGAAGTTTCAAACCTCTGTATAGCCTTCTGAAATTATATTTTGTGGGCTTTTACCAATTTGACTCATTCTTGTTAGTTTATTGTTTCAAAAACACGTCTCCATAGCACTATTAGTGTTGAGTGGATTACTGAAAAAAAGTAAAGAAGGATATTTTTTATAGATAATTTTTATTTAATGAAATCATTTCAAAAGGATTTTTGAAAATTACAAAAGCATTGTAAAATAATACATTTTTCTGAAAATCAATATTACCTCCTTCTAAGATTGGAAGAAAAATATTCAAACATTGATGAACAGTCTCCTTTTTTAGCACATTTGTCAAAATATAGTAAAGGAAAAAGTATTTGAAAGTAAAATTACTTTTTACCTCTAATCCAGTTTTTTGAGGTGTATTAGATTTTTGGTGAATCAGTTATCTGTTACTATATCACATACCATAACCTAAGTTTGGTGGCTTAAAACAACACTGACTTATTATTTTTCACATTTTTTGTGGCTTGACTAGGTGGTTCTGCTGGGCTTCCCTAGGATCCTTCACGTACTTGTATTCAGCTGGCTTCGCTCTCATGTTTGGGTCACCACCTGGGTCGGCTGCAAAGAATGAGGTGGCTGAGCCTTCTTCCCATGGCTTTTTCACAGCAAGGTGGTCTCAGAGTTGCATGAAAGCTAAGGCAGAATCTAGAGAGTCTCTTGAGGCTTTGGTCTGGAACTCATGCTGTGTCACTTCTGCCATGTTTTACATGTCAAAGCAATTCGTGAGGACAGACCAGTTTCAAGGGGTGGAAAAATGACTGCACCTTTTGATGGGTGAAATGCAGAATATTATTGCTATGATTTTTAAGTACTACAAATAGAAAACTTTGAGAATTTAAAAAATAATTTAAAAGGAAGGATATTTTTGAAAGGGGCTGATGTCCCTGCTTTGAAAGATATACTGAGGTCAAAAGGGGCTTTTTAGTAGTCTGGATATAGACAGCCTTTTGCTTATTAAAAGCTCAAAAACAAAACAAAAGACCAATCATCATCAACAACAAGCTGTTTTTCCAACTAACCCTCAATTCAAATGTTTGTTATTTTGAAAATGCTGTTTGCAGGAGTAATAGAAAATTTGACACAATTAGTGACGAACTCTGACATCCATCCTGAAGGGACTCAAATAATTCCCCAAGGTATTTTCAGATATTTATATCATTTTACATCTGGTCAAGTATGAAAGAAAATCTTGTATTTTCCCCCCAAGACACACACACTTTGGAGAGCTGTTTAAGACAGAAAAAACATTACGTGTATATTTTTCAATGTACTTCTGAAGCTGCCTTCAGAATCAGTGCAGAAAAGAAATATTTCATAGCTCTTATGATTAACAATAGCAAATTCCTAGTGATATTAATGCATTTGAACCTCCCTGAACCAAGGCAGGAAAGCTGCTTCCAGAAGGTAGATGTCACGAGATGAGTGTCAGGACCATCTCTGAGCTCCAATGGGTCCTGGGTTAGTCCACTAAACTGTGGGATGGGTTGGAAAGCCAGGGCTAGGACCAACAATCAGTGGGGCTTCCTCTGATTTAAATTCCCATTACTCGCATCCGTCAAGAAACACCTAACAAAACAAAGGAAAACAAAGGATTCTCCTGGCTATTCGCTCTAGAGTTTCCCTTGTGCTACACTGGCTCGGGGACTCAGAACACCAGAACCACTTGCACAATTAAATAACATCTCTGTATCCAAGGAACTCAAAGGGTTAAAGAGGGAGGAATAATTAACTCCTACAGTGGCATCTGCTATTAAATGGTAAAAACAGGCTTGTCTTTGATTTACCTTACCCCAGATCTCACCATCAGTTTTTGGTCCAATTCCCATTTTTTTCTATTAAAAAAACAAACACAATTCCCTCTAGAAACAGAGCCCTTTCAATGCCCTCAATTCAGATATTGGGATCACAGGTAGTATCTAGGCCCTGGATGATATGGCTGGGATGCTATTTTATTTGGGATAGAAAGAGAAGAGAAAGTGATAGGACTTTCCACTTTCCCCAGGCCTCTACATTCCATTAAATAATGCCTTTTTTTCCTTCTATGGATTGTGACTAAGTTAGGTTCTCTTTCACAAGGAGCAATATGCATCACATGGACAGTGGGTATGTCAGGAAAGGCCTTTCCCAACTCTGGCCCTTCGTTTGTCCTCTTATAGAATGGGGCTCAGAAGAGATGCTCCTAGCAGCCTTTTCTGTAGTACCACAACTTTCTGAGTTTCTATCTTCATACTTTCTGCTAAGTCATGGAAATCATGCAAAAGAGAGGATCCCTGGGATGAAATGTTGCCTCTGCAGGCTGCCAGCCCTTGTGCCTTCAAGTTACTTGTGGTCTCTCTAAACATATGTTTCCTTATGAAATGGGACTAGTTCTCCCACCGCGTAGGACTGGTATATGATGAAATGAGATCATACAACAGAAGTCCTTAGAATAGTGCCCAAAACATTTTAAGGGTTAATATTAGTGTTAGCTGTTCTGTCTTTTAGAGGCAATGGCATATGTTAGGCACATGGCATAATTCCTGACACGTAGAATCTAATAAGCATTAAAAATTTTATTATTATTGTCATCTGAAGAAAGGTAAGGTCTTATTTTTAAACTTTTCAACAGTATTTTTGAAGAAACATTTTACTTCATCCCTCTGGAGGTATCTAAAGATGAAGGGACTTCTCCTACCTTCTTCCCTTGCCTTAGTTGAGAGTATATGCTGACTTCAGAAAGCCTTCTTCTAACAATTCTTTGGTGTCCATACTTTGACCTGGACACAGGACATAGTGTTCCTCCTCTTCTGTTTTTACTCCCTTTAAGCACCAATGGGCAGTAAGTAAACTGAGACTCAGATGACGTCATTTAAAGACAACCTCCTGCAGCTGCTGATGACTACATCAACCACAGTCCATGCTAGGAAGGGACTGCTGCTCCATGAATACAATAGCGGCAAATTCATCAGTCTACTCAAAGGCCCAGCTCACTAAGATAGCTAATAGAAGTTAAGCAAAGGCATTGGAAAATAGGAGACAAATTCTATATAAAGACAGTTACATGCATAGTGTTTTAGTCAGCTTGGGCTGGCATAACAAAATACCACAGTAATTTAAACAACAGAAATTTGTTTTCTTCTGGTTCTGGAGGCTAGAAGTCCAAGATCAAGGTGTTGTCAGGGTTGGCTCTGGTTAGGCCTCTTCTTGGTTTGTATGTAGCTCCCTTCTCCCAATGTCCTCACATGGTCTTTCCTCTGTGCACACATGGAAAGAGTGAGTCTGGTGTCTCTTCCTTGTTTTATAAGGAAACCAGTCCTACGAATTAAGATCCCACCCTTATGACTTCATTTAACCTTAATTACCTCCTGGATTGTATTGATCTCCAAATACAATCACCTGGGAGGTTAGAGATTCAGCATAGGTATTTTGAGGGGCCACAGTTCAGTCCCCCTCAGTTCAGTATTATACACTTAATAATACCCTCAGTTCAGTATTATACACTGAGGGAGACTGAACTGTGCCCCCTCAAAATACCTATGCTGAAGCCCTAACCTCCTAGGTGATTGTATATGCATCATATATATGTATATATATGTGTATATATAGTGTAATCATTGCCCTAAGTATGTGACAGGTAAAGAAGTGACCGTTTAAAGCAGGTTTGGTCCCTGTATTCTGTGTTTTGTGATTTTATAACTCATTGGAAATCAATAAATTCACTTTTACCTTTTTAAAAGAGGTATGCAGTAAGTCCTCTGACTTGTCATTTCCTCCTATCATGTGCAATCATTGTCCTAATTACCTTTAGTTTTTTTTTTTTTACTGACATTATTATTTGTTATTATTCAATTATTACCTGTCTCTGTCTTCCAGACTTTATGTAGTTGAATCCCTGGGCTCCATGATTACCAGAGCTTTATGTCTTGCCCCTGATGGCTAATTGCCTAGCACAGTGCATGGTGCACAGGACACCAAGCATATTCTTACCTCAGGGCATTTGTAGTCGAAATCCCTCTGCTTAGAATACTCTTTCTCTTAATATTTATAGAGCCAATATACTTCTGACAAATCTCGACTCAACAGCTACCTCCACTGAGGCCTTTCCTGCTTATACTATTAAAAACTGTCCTATGTCCTTCCCCACTGTACTTTTCCTTGTAAAACTTTTCAATAACTAACCTTGTGCTGTATGTCTAATTAGTTTCATTATTGTCTGACTCCTGCTTTAGAAATTAGGCTTCAAGACAGCATGGTATTAATTTGTTCACTACTGTTTTGCTCTGTTTATGGAGTACAAAGTCTGGAATGTAGGGCATTCTTGATAAAATATGTTAAATATATGAACGGACAATCATTTGATTAGATGAACAAGTGAAATTTTCTGCATTTAGTTCTTCCATAAAGGGGAATATCAGATAATGAAAATAGGAAATACATCCGTTCTCCTCCCAAGTACTCTTATCTACTTCCCTGACTCTTCCCATGCATCCTTTAGGTCTCTGAGATACTTTACCTGATCCATGAAGTTGGGAACTTGTGTCCCTTCCATGCACTTTCCCAGACATGAACTTCACACAGGTGTATGCATCTTGATTACCTGAATTATCTTGATTACCTACTAGAGTATATGTTCCATGAGGGCAAGAAACAGGATTACTGACACAGAGGAGGAGATCAATGAATAGTCACTGAATGAATGTTAAGGCTTTTTAAAATGAGGGAATGATCTTCTAAGCCATAATCAGCTTAAATAATGTCTCTTACTAGCCTAAATGCAAAGTTCTATGGAGCTTTTCTCTGCCACCTTTAGAATCATTTATAAAGGTGAGTCCTCCCCCAACATTCTTGCACTACCAGGTTCCATGTAAAAGCATAACACTGGAGAAACTAGAATGCTTTACTTATTGGATATAAAATGTGGGGGCTCTCAATGGGAAAGGTATATGTTAACTACTTGTAGTGAAAAAGACTTGAAATAAAAAATATCCTCTTAGTAATAGAAATATATTAAAATTATCCCTAACTGGGTTCTTGTTTCAGGTACCATATTAAGAACTTTATGCCCAATTTCTCATTTAACAGTTAGACCATAAAATAAATATTATTGCTAACCCCACATGAGAAATTTGATCTCTTCAGAGAGATTAAATGACTTACTCAATAATATAGACTAAGTGAATGATAAAATCTGTACTCTAATCTAGGTCTACCTGACCCTAAAACTTATCCTTCTCATCAATGCTACTTAAACTGTTGGTTTGTTTGTATGCCCTATATTGTATAACACACAACAGAAGTCATTTATTCTACAAACCTATGAAATGTGTCTGTAAAACCTTGTGGAAACAGAGTACTTAGACCTTAAGAGGATAAAAGAAGCCAAAAGCAGATCTAGAGTTTTCAGTAACTTTCACACCTTATGCTTGGCTTCCTCAGTGGAGGCAAAATCCAAGAGTACTAGAGCTGGAAAGTGTCTTTAAATGCCATCTTGTTCAGTGCCTCCATTTTAGAGATAACAAAACTAAGTCTTGAGCAGTAATAGGACTTTCCAAAGGTCATTCAAGTAAGTTGTGGTAGAGTTTGTACACTGCTAACTCTAAATATATATAAATAGAATGGATAAAGAAATTGTGGTTTATTTACACAATGGAGTACTACGTGGCAATGAGAAAGAATGAAATATGGCCCTTTGTAGCAACATGGATGGAACTGGAGAGTGTGATGCTAAGTGAAATAAGCCATACAGAGAAAGACAGATACCATATGGTTTCACTCTTATGTGGATCCTGAGAAACTTGACAGAAACCCATGGGGGAGGGGAAGGAAAAAAAAAAGAGGTTAGAATGGAAGAGAGCCAAAGCATAAGAGACTCTTAAAAACTGAGAACCAACTGAGGGTTGATGGGGGGTGGGAGATGGGTATTGAGGAGGGCACCTTTTGGGATGAGCACTGGGTGTTGTATGGAAACCAATATGACAATAAACTTCATATATTGAAAAAAAAATAAAAATAAAGATAAAAAAATATATATATAAACTCTAAATATAAATAAAGTAAAATAATAAAACTCTAAATATACACAAATAAACTCTAGATATAAATAAAAATATATACTTTTTTTAAAATTCAGACTATGTGTTTGAAAGTTTTTTGAAACCATTAAAAAAAAGATTTGATCATGGCACATGTTAAGTAATTTATGAATTTATGATAAAAGTGATAAGGTTGTGTGGAAGAATGATGTGTAGATATTCTTGGATAGTTTTATTGAGTCAGTAATAGATACTTGGATCTTACCATTGTATAATTTGTTATTTGACATCTTCACTGGAGAAATTTACTATTTGCCTAATCAGTGGACTCACAATTAACACCAGATTTTAAATGATAAGAAAATTAGTGTTTTATGTATGTTACTTCATTAAACTTAATATGAACATTATTAAATCAAATATGGAGCCAGGGCACAGTGGAAGCCTAAAGAGTGGAAATTGTTCCTTTTTGGGGCTCCTATATCTGTATTAAAAATAATTCAGATACAGATGATCTTTTCTACATTAGTTGAGGTGAGAACTAAACTATATTGGTAATCTGAAAAAAGTACACCAAGACAAAAATGATATAAAAATTAAATATTCAACACCATAAAAATGTCAGAAAATCAACCTGAATGACATTGGGAAGGCTATCCCATAGCTCACTGTGAAGTTTATTTAAAAGAATCAACATTGCTTTTCTGCAAGTCTTTAAATTCGCAGCAGATTAAAATTATAGTGGATTTTCCCTTTCAACATGCACCTTGTTGAAATTCATCCATTAAATGAGTAGTGGACTTTTCAGTTATTAAACTAAATATCTTCATGTGGTAAATACATTTCAAGCTGTTTGTTTACTGTCTTGGAGTCCATTGGGTTTTGTCAGCAATGGAGAATGCAGTCCAGATGATTTCTATGTATCTGGACTACCATAATTGCATCCCTCCAACTGGAAAAGCAATGTCTTAGCCACGAGTCCAAAGATGCTTGTTCTTGTCTTCCTCATCTTCTCTCTAGCAACTGGGAGTCTCTTCTTCACCCTTAGTATTCTTAAATATAAAATCCAAATAAAGAACTCAGAGAGCCTAAGGGAAAAAGTGAAGGCAAAAAATGATAGATATAGCTTATTGAATACCTACCATGGGCTGGTGACTGAGTTGAGGATTAGAAGTGTGTTATTCCATTCAAGAATCTTTACAATTCTAGGCAGTAAGTGTTATTGTTCCCATTTCATCAGCAGAGAAAATCAAGGTTAGCCTCAAAGAGATTCAGTGCTTGCCTAAGGTCACATGACAGAATCAAGGTTTGAAACCAGGTTTCTCTGATTCAAAACTAAGTACTCCTAGCTACTATCCTAGAGTATGCTGCCTCAGTTAATACACATATAGAAAGCATTGTAAAAAGCAAATGATAGCAAAGGAAATTATGGAATACTTTCGATATGTTCAGTATCATAAGAGTGTGTTTTAATTGGTTATCTTATTTAATTTTCATGACTCTGGTGATAGTTATCTTCACATTTACTATTCACTTAATTTTTCTCTAATTTAAATGTAATCATTTACTTTGCCAAGGTAGAAACCAGAACATGTGTAACACTTTCTATAATATGAAATTACAATATTAAAGAATTAGAATTGCCTCACCAAATATGAAATGATGAGTTATGAAAAGGAATGATGGTTTCTTGTGTCATCCATGTCAAAAGTTTACTTGAGGGCCTGAGGATTTTCTTTGGACACCTTGGAAAAGAGCAGGCTAGAAGAAAATGATCAAGGGTCAAGATGACTTTCATAATGATAAAAGTTATAATTGCAGACATTTGTCTGACATATTCTTGCTTTTTAGATAAGCCTGAAGTGAGAGTTGTAAGGAAGACTGGATATGCTGCTTTTTTATTTGGAGCTGTGGATTTTCAACTTTAGAAACTTCTATAAGCATATATATACATACACACACCTGACCCCTGAAGAAGTGGAGGTCAGGGGCATCAATCCCCCAGGTAGTCAAAAATCCATGTATGATTTTTGACTCTCCCAAAACTTAACTACTAACAACCCACTGTTGACCAAAAGTTGATAACATAAACATTTGATTAACACATATTTTGTATGTTAAAGACATTATTTAGTGTATTATATTCTTACAATAAAGTAAACTGCAGAAAAGAAAATGTTAAGAAAACCATAAGGAAAATACATTTATAGTACTATACTGTAAAAAATCCATGTATAAGTAGTCCTGTGAACTTCAAACCCATGTTGTTCAAGGTTGTATACACCTACACATACATACATATGTTGTATTTTAGGGAGGATAACTTACCTATATAGTAGAGTTTATAATCACTTCTTTTGATAAAGACAAATGGATTAAATGAAAGAATAAAAAATTGCAGTCAACAGGGCATAGCTACAGGTGTCTTCTAAAGGAGTGCCAGAAATTTTCATATCATGTGGTGAAAAGAATAGGATGGTTTTCAAAAAAGATGTAAAAGGTGAATCAAGATACAGACTATTTCTTTGTCTAAAATATTCATAAAAACAAATATCCATTGGCTTTCTAGTTTCAAGTCTCATAAATATTTATATGTCTAGTGTATGCATGTACATGTGCAGAGAGTGGTTTCAATATATTAAGTGTTGTTCCGCCTAGATTCTTCTACATTTCCTTTTGTCAAGTTAGCTCTTCCTTGAGAGAAATTAATTCTAATTGATTTGGGTCAAACTGAGAAAGCTTTTTGAAAAATTTTCAATCACTGCTAACTTTTAAGGCATTTTCTCGTATTAGTAGGAGATTAAAACAGTATCCAAGCAATATTTCCAAATAGATCACCTTTCTGAATGTTTCTCTATGCACACTGGATCATTGGTCCCTTGATGACCATGGTGTCAAAAGCACCTGCCTATTCATTTCCAGTCACTGAATAGCTCCTCATAAACCCTCCCGCACCCTCTCCAGACCTATTCAGAGCCTTTTGTTTTCTAGTCTGAGTGTCAGGCTCATTTCTCTCTCTGGTTTGCCTATCGTGTGGTTGATTCCTGCTACCACCAAACCCTTTTTGTATGAAAGTTAGGTACTGCTGCCTGAGTTCTCTGACTGCATTTTTTTTTTTTACCAAGGAAATCATTGTGTACAAAGAAAGCTGAAAACAATCTTATGAAACCTGCAGAGATTTTCACTTAAGAGATTAAACATACCTTCAGGGTCAGAGTGAAATGTGCCTGCCCCTGGCTGATACACTCCAGCCCTGCTGGAGAGTCAAAAGAGCTGGGAGGTGGAAGAAGCACCACCTTCTGTTAAAGGATCTTCTTTGCCAGTGGTGGAGTCAAGCTCTGCATTTTGAGAATGAATATTTCTTTAAGTGCTAATATAAGAGCTGAGAAATACCCACCTCTGAATCAGCTTGACTAACAGCATGACCACTAGACAAGAATGAAAGGCCCCAGTTACACTTGCCTGGAGTACATAAGATTTCTGTAGTGAATATTTGGTTTCTATCTAAACTTTCCTACCATCAAATGAAGAGAACAAGTGGCTCAAAATGTTTTCAGAATTTATTGCTCGCACACTATATAGTGAACAAGAATGGGTTTTGTTGAACACATTTGGCGATTTTGTATTGTGGGTCAGCTGTAGCTGTGACTTGATGTACCCTGACTTAGAAGCGTTTGTTCTCTAAAACACATGGTTCCCAGACTTACAGTGTGCTATGATTTGATTTTTAAATGCCAAAAAATAAAATCTGCAGAATGCACTAACTTAGTAACATTTATGTAGGGGAATTTTCATGTAAAGAACTAATTTCAGTGAAGACAAAGATAAGGGGTAGCGGGGAGGGAGTTGGTATATTAACTAGGCTGTGGTTTCACATTGATATAGTGATATAATTCTGGAACTTTATATTTTACTTAAGTGTATAAAACTTAGCCCTGGACAAGCCCGAATAACCTTAAAGTAGAGAGCCTCCAGTCTGCATGGATTCTTGGTTCCCTAACATGTAACATGGGACCTCAGGGCCTATCCCATGCACACTCACCATTTATACCCTAACTCTCCACCAAAGCACTGGCTCCAGAGTGTGTGAAAGACTAACTGTGTCAAAAATTGATAGCTGAACCTTAAACAGTAAGTATAAAGAGTTTCCTAAGAAAAGGATAGATTGTGGAAAAAGAGAAAGAGGTAGTAGAGGGAAGCTCATTCTAGAGGTGTTTTAAAATGGATACTATTATAGACCTGAATTAAGATAAACCAACAAAAACATCTCAATATTAGGACAATGTACTAGAATATTGGGATGAGTGAGGGATGCTGACAGCTGCATGCACAGAAGGGGATGAGCAAGGTGGGCGTAGAGGCCTGAGTGTCTGTGTGCCTGGTTACACTCACAGGGGGATTTGGCAGACTGTGGTAGAAAACCAATGTTTAATGCAGTGAACACTAACACACTGAGTTCTGGGTTTTAATTACTGATATAGTATGTTTGAGTGATCTCTTGCCAAGGGAATAACTGCCAATACAAATATGGTATCAGATATTAGATAGAAAAGAACTAATTTTTATAGAAAAACATTACTTTAAACACAGAGGGCTATTAAATCCAATTTTATCTAAATATCACTGCTCTGACTGGCTCCTCACATGTAAGATGCATCTCATGGGGTTTTTGTCAGGGCTACATTAAGATTTTGATGTTTAGGTCCAGTATATGCCCAATAACTATTAAAGATTTATCCCCCCTTTTTATAATTCTCACTTTAACCTAATTTTTTGTTGGTTTTATGAGAAACCCCTTTAAGTTAGTTTTGAGCACCATTCTAGTGTAAGGGGTGAAAAGTTACCACAAGGAGTAGACATATTACCCAGGCATTTTGGTTTTCAGAAAAGGTAACATACAAAAAGGGATTTTACTTGCTGTTTCCTTGACCTTCAATCTTTGCTCCTTAGGGCACCCATCATGGGTCTTTTTCCAAGACAACTTGACCAGGCTGTTGCATGGATGCCTTCTTTGGTAGAGGGTCCATAGGGATTACATTTTGAGTCTCCAAATCACTTGGAATAAAATCATTGAAATCCAGATTGACCAACAACCTCTAAAAGCTTCATTAGGGTTTTGTCTAACCTCCACTGATCCCATTTTCCAAGGTTTATGATTTAGATCCTCTGATTCCCATATTTTGTTTGTTTGTTTGTTTGGTCTATCAATCTGCCTTTCTCCCCCTTTATGGTTGCACTTTTTGGAATTTCTCTTATTGGACTGCTGTTTCCTAAACTTTTTCATGAGGTAAAGTTTAGCAGATACTGCTAAATTTATCTAATAAAGTAAATTATACCTCAAATCAATACTTATGGTACAAAATTTCCTACCAGTTGTTGAGGGTACATTTCATTACTCATTTTACTTTTCATTTGTTAGCCTCTGGGCATATTTAAAAGAAGATCTCCATCAATCCTGATGGATGCTGGTATTTGGCCACATCTACAACTTCAGAACAAAGTGGAAGAATGACTCAATTATCCTTGCTCATGCCTGAATTATCTGTGTAATTGGGGCAGGAAAGTGCAGGCAGTGAATGCTGCCTATTGCTATTTTTAAGCTCTGCTCCTGCTGCGTTGTTCTTCTTATGTTTCACTAGTGCTGCCACTGGATTTAAATATTTTACATATCATAATTAATGATTTGGTTGCACCCTAAGGCTTTCTTAGCGAAAGGCACAATTTTGCAAATTGAATAGCAAATAATTACATAGGTGATATCATTTATGAATAGGAAATGAACAGATACATCGGTGTTTCTTCATGCTTGTGTATTTAAACAGCATGGTCTCAATTTATTAGTGATAGTTATGAGAGGGCTATTATTGTCAAAGGCTCAGGTATGTGTGGGAAGGAAATGAACATTAATGGAATGATAATTGATCTTTAATGATTTAAGGAGAGAATGGTCTACTTGACCTCCAGCATGCTTAAGGGTAAAGGGGAAACACATTCAACCTGATTTTCTCAATCAGAGATCTTTATGGTCTCTGGGTTGTTTTCCCATTTTAAAATAAAAAGTGGAACCCTAGTCCTTAAAAACAAAACATAACAGAACTCAAAGACTGGTCTTCAGACAAACTGTAGTACTGTGCTTGCATGGCAGGCATTCACTATATAATTATAATTAGTAGGTATTGCCAATTTTAGTGAACTCTTCTACTTACTAGATAATGGATTTCTTTCACCTAAAGTTAGATGTCTCCCTTCAAAGGGAAAACCTGGTTTAATACCCAGCCTAAAGAGGCACTACCATAACCAAAGACAACTTGGCTATAAATAGACAGTCATGACGTTATTGCTGCTGAGGAGATTTCATCCCATTAGAAACTTCACTCAGAAATGTAGAGGAGTGCTTAATAATGAATGAATGTGATTTAAGGCCGCTTTATACTGATGACACTTTTCCTATAAATATTACAGAGACGTTTAAATTTTTATCTCCCGTAATTCTAATGAATGAATTTCCCTGACCCTTACTGAAAATTATACCTGTAAAGTCTGCAATTTACTGATGATTGCTTAGGCTATTAAAGAGACTTGGGTTTCAAAACATTTTCATTTCATTCATAGATTCCTGTAATGCCTTTGGAACTAAAGTTTAAAGAAGCTGGGTCAGATGGGCTTCCAACATTGGGAAAATGTTGCAGTGTCTTCAACAATTAACTTCATAAACACATTAAAAGCCAAACTAAAGTGGACAAGTGGGGGCATGCATGAAGCCACTTTCCATGGATGGTGTGCTAGGAAAAAAAATTAGCTGCTGCTCGTGTTTTTTTTTTTTTTTTGAGGGTGTTCACTCCACTTCCATTTGCAATACAAGCATTTCTATCTACTCTTTCGTTCTAACTTGATGAAGTATAAAGACTAAACTACTGGGAGAGAGAAGTCTTGCTGTAATTATTTCCAGCGTTAAATACAAACGCTAATCAACTTTTATCAAATCAAAGAGAGAGTGATGTATCATTTAGCTAGACTTACCAAATTTTCCAGATCACTATAGCTTAACTCTTCCAGTAATAGAGTTCACATTTTATTTATTTATTTTACTGGAAAACTGCCTAAATTGCCAAACTTCTATGGTCTGGGTAGAACATGTATCAAACACGTAAGTTCATTCCAGCAACATTTTTTTGAGTATCTATGTGATTGAATCGCTGTGCTGAAGGTAAGAGTGCACTGTTTCAAAAAATGTATTTACAAAATTCACGAGAATATGGGCATAAAATGTACTATGGGAATATACTGGGGAGAGATGAACCAGGAAGCTTTCTAGATACGATGTTGGACTGAATTTTGAAAGATGAGCTCTTTCTTATTCATGGAAGAAAACACATTTCAGGCAGAGAGCAAGTATTCGAAGCATCCATAAATTGAGAATAACTTTAACTTCTCTGGTAACATATGTGTTCTAGGTTTATCCTTTTATTTCATTTCCCCACCATTCTGTACCCCAATTGAAAAGTTTTTTTGTATGTGTACTCAGTCACTGTAAATTTGATCTCCCCAATATCTCCTGAAGCTCTGCCTCCCTGTTTTATCTGTTCTGCAACCACTGCCTTAGCTCAGGTCCTCATTCTTTCTTCTGTGAGCTATCATGTTAGCCTTCATGCCTTCAGCCTGGCCTGCCTCCATCCCATTATCCACACTGTTCTCAAAATGAGTTTCCCAAAACCTATATCCAATCTCATCACTCCCCTTTTTTTTTGTCTCCACTACCTCCTGGATGAAGGTCAGACTCTAAGACACTATAGAGGGCCCCTTCTCTTGTCATATCCCATGTCCACATTCATGCTTTCCTGGAAAAACTGATTCACTCACAGTTCTTCAAACATTTCATGCTTTCTCTCCATCTCCTTGCTTTTACATATGCTCTTTTCAATGCCTCTCTGCCCAGAACATCCTTAATCCCCTGTCCCCTAACTCAACTTCTGCATGTCTTTCAAGACACATTTCAAGTATCCTCTCCTCTTAGAGTTTCCTCCTGCTTCGGTTAGATGCCTTGTTTCCCTATAATATATATTCCCCTCTTTTAGAGTGTATCACATAGTGATAGCTAGTCACTGTGTGTGTTCCTAGAATATATGTACCCTGAGGGCAGGAACTATGCTTTGTCTTTTCATACATGGTTTCTAACACAGTATTCTACATGATAGAAATTATCAATGAATGAAAAAATGAATGAACTTCTTCCCAGGAATACAGTGCGTTCATTATTCTTATAATAGATACTGATATCAGCATCTTATAGAAAATTCAGTTATTTTGAAATTGTCTTGTTAATTTTGGCACATGCATTGCTTAGGACAATTCCTAGCTCATAGACTTTGATCCGTAAATAATTCTTGCCTGAGTGAATAAGGGAACTAGTGTTATGGATTGATTTGTGTCTCCCTCCCCCACCCTCAAAAAATAATATATTGGAGTCCTAACCTCTAGTACCTGTGAATGTGGCATTATTTGGAAATAGGGTCTTTGGAGATGGTCAAGTTAAGATGAGGTTATTAGGATAGGCCCTAATCCAATATAGCAGTGTTCTTATACAAAGGGGAAATCTGGACACAGAGAGAGAGGCTTAGGAAGAAAACCACATAAAGACTGGAGTTATGCCTCCACAAGCCAGGGAACACCAAAGATTTTCAGCAAACCCACAGAAGCCGGGAGAGATTTATGAAATAGACTCTCCCTCATAGCCCTCAAAAGGATCCAATTTTACAAATACCTCGATCTCAAGCTTCGAGGCTTCCAGAGCTATGACATAATAAATTTCTGTTGCTCCTAGCCATTCAGTTTGTGGTATATTGTTACAGCAGTCTGAGGAAATGTATACACCTAGGGACAAAGATTTAGGTATTTCATTGCATCCAGAGGATGGTATGGATCTGTAAGATGACTACAGCGGCACTAATGAAGATATGGATGTTATGAAGGCAGAAGGTGAAGAAACGTTTTCAACCATGACTAGCGAGAGAATTACTGTAGGTGTTACAACAGAAAAAAAAGATGCAGATTCTCGTGGTAGGAATATTGGGGACAGTCTGTACTTTGCAGTTGAGAATTTTATTTTCAGATCAGTGACCAGGCATGTGTATTCTTACTAAAAGCTCCTCAGGTGATTTGGGTGAACACCTAAGTTGGTAACTCTCAAGTAATGGCTGTCCTTTCTACAGCTCCAGGCAGGCTTCTGGGGGTTTGTGTTTCTTCCCTGCAGGCTGTCTTCTCTTCTCTTCTCAGCATGCATTCTGCTAATGGTCAGATTTCTGTGGGAGTGATCCAGACCTCCTGGTTCATTTTCTGATAGTGTTCTGCCCACTGAGGGTAAACCTATGTTTACTTTTACAGTTGGAATCTTTTATCACGTTTTCCCCCTTTTGTTAATGTATCTTTCTGTCTTCCCAAACTCACCTGTGGTACTTAGTCTTGGAAAAACTTCTAAAGTTTAAGACATTTTTCTATTATTTTTATCTCAAGAGCCAAACCTTTTTCTTTTCTTCCCTGGGTCTTGCAATCTTTTTCTCTACCTGGCTCTCAAATGTTGCTCCTTATGTCCAAACAGCTGAACTCAAACAGTGCAAAGGAGACTAGTTAAACATAAGTCTTTCCAGGTTAACTACTGACTTATTGTTTGATGGAGTCTTTTGACCTTTTGAATTTAAAGTAAATCAGGATCCCCAGAGAACCCAAAGGAAAGAATATAGTGTTAAATGACTGTTTTACAAGGATTCAAAATGGAAAGATACTTTAGAAACAAGCTAATGTGCACAGCTTATAAAGAAATACAGAGACTCAAGTGTTTTGTTTTTTTTCCATTTAAAAATATCAAAACAAAATGGGATCAAGGGATTTGAATTTAGTGTACATAAAATAAAAGAGCTTGTAGAACTTCCCTTGCATTTAGAGCCATCAGCTAGAGCACAACCTAAGTGGAAATGGATACGTTTGAAAAAATCTATATGCTCGCTGCCGAATGGTATGTTTGAGAGACTTGCTAAGTGCTTACATTAATACACCCTGAAGTACTTTCTAATCAAACACATTATTGAATTACTTTCAACACTGTTGTAAGTTGGAGAGTTTCCTCATATTTTAGTGGTTTTAAAAATCACATATTAAGTCCTTGTTGCAGATCTACTTCATCATCTCCCATTACTCTAAAACATTGTGTTAGTTTTCACTAAGCTTTGTGGCTGGCCATTGTTATGCCTCGACATACCAGGCTGTCAGTTTAGAGATGGTGCGTCTGTTGCCTGAGTTTGTGCAAATCAGGAAGTGTTATTTCCACAATTAGGCCAGTGGCTATCAGTTTATGTGTTGGAGGGGAGAATACTTGCGGTGATGACAAGTGGAAACATTTTATCTGTGGAAGCTCAAATCATTATGGTGAACTTCAAGTCCTGTTCAACATATGTCTATAGTGACTTGTGGCTGAAATTTTACACCTGCTTATATAATACATGAATTGGGCCTAGTATCATGTGAATTGATGATGGTGAAACTTGAAACCGCATGAAAATTATCTGGTTTCAGGTTTGGTTTCCAAAGAAAGACTCAGACAATAGTTATAGAATGTTCAGACAAACCTGGGTAAATTTGTATAATTCTCCTGGCTTACACCCAGGGAAATGTTTGTAATCCTCCCACCTACCTGTGACTTAAAACTATGAAACAAAAAGGATAAAAGATCATAAATGTCTAGGGAAAAGTTTAACAAGATCAGGGATAAACTAAAATGAAAGTAGCTGGGAAACTCAAGAATGTCATAGAACACTGAGAGTACAGGCACTGCTCCGCTCCCCTGACCACATCCCATTATAGTCTGAAACTTTCTGTTATTCCTTCAATTCAAATGTCACCTTCTCTGTGAAACTTTCCTTGACCCCACAAATCAACATTAGATAATTCCATTCTCTGTACTCCCCAAATACTTTATTTCCATCTATTCTAAAAGTAAGTACATTTTTGGCGATTTTGTTTATTTCTTGCTTCCCCCCCCCCCACTCCTACACTCTGAACTCCAGAAAGGCACAAACTTTTTATTTTAATTCGTCTTTGTGTTCCAAGTACCTAGTTAGTGCCTAACCGTATAATACTTGTTGCATGAATAAATAGCAGAATTGGTTGATGATGTGTCATCACTTTTGTTTAGCTATTTAAGATGTGAATGCAAGTGAAATGTCAAGCCGTAAAAAGGGTGCAGGAATTACTAAGAAATTGGTCTGGCATTGTAATCTCTTGCATTTCCTATTGGGGCTTCAGAACTTGGTAAATGTGGAGAAGACTCGAGGAGACCGAAGCCTAAGTTAAAGAAAATAGTGCTTAAGATCAAGGTTTTAGAAAACATAAGCTGAGTCCATGAAGGACAAAGGAAATCAGAAAGGGAACTGAGATATGAAACAATGAGGTTTGGTAAAGAGGGTCATGACCGGCTATTGGTTATCTCTGCTGAGGTAAAGAATACATGAAACAAGGATAACCTAGACATAAAAATGCTATTACATCTTGTGATGAGTTACCATGGGTTATCGTGAGATTTTTCCTGCTTCAAACTTCACCTAATAAGAGTCCACACTGCCAATATGGAATGATTCCAAATTCCAGGACTGATTATACCTTTTCACAGCTGCAAACCCCTCACTGAATATTCATTACTTAGAGTACTATTTTTTAAACTTGCCTGAAAATAACAATCTCCTAGGACACCAGTAAACATTAGAGGTTCCTGTTCATCTTCTGAATGAGAATCTTAGGAGGTGGGGGCTAGGAATCTGGTTTTTAGTATAACATTTGATTATTCTGCTCCTCAAGCAAATTCGGGATTTATCGTCAGGATGAAGTGCTTTTTCCTAAGAAAAGCACTCTGCGTCCACTCTGGCTCTGGCTTCACTTGTCATGGGCTCCAATTATGCTCCAGTAATAGTAGCATACTGTTTCAGATCACTATTTCTTTCCAGATGCTATTATCTCTACTTAAATTCTGTTCACTTCAAAACCGGCCTCAAATGACACTTTCTCTGGAAAACATTTGTGTACCTTCCCATAAAAAGTACTAGACTTTACCTTATCACATTCTCTTTATTAGTTCTTCATTTATGTTTTTTTTTCTCTATAGCAGGAGCTTCTTAAGATTGACAAACATGTCTAACTTATTTATATTATGTGACCAAGACCCAGCATAGTGCCTGGATATAATAGGGAACATATGTTTCTTGACTTACATTGTGGGCCAGTATCTCTTACCCACACATGTTTTGCCCTTTATTTTATTTATTTATTATTTTTTTTTTAATTTTTTTTTCAACGTTTATTTATTTTTGGGACAGAGAGAGACAGAGCATGAATGGGGGAGGGGCAGAGAGAGAGGGAGACACAGAATCGGAAGCAGGCTCCAGGCTCTGAGCCATCATCCCAGAGCCTGACGCGGGGCTCGAACTCACGGACCGCAAGATCGTGACCTGGCCAAAGTCGGACGCTTAACCGACTGTGCCACCCAGGCGCCCCATATTTTATTTATTTTTTAATGTTTATTTATTTTTGAGAGAGAGAGAGAGAGACAGAGTGTGAGTGGGGAAGGGATAGAGAGAGAGAGAGGGAGACACAGAATCTGAAGCAGGATCCCAGCTCTGAGCTGTCAGCACAGAGCCTGATGCTGGGCTCCAACTCACGGATTGTGAGATCATGACCTGAGCCAAAGGCAGTCGCTTAACCAACTAAGCCACTCAGGTGCCCCTTTTTTATTTTTTTAAGTTTATTACTTTTTTTTTTTTTTTGAGCGAGAGAGAGAGAGTATGGGAGAGAGGCAGAGAGAGAGGGAATGAGAGAATCCCAAAGAGGATCCTCACTGTCAGCACAGAGCCCCATGTGGGGCTCGAACTCATGAACCATGGGATCATGACCTGAGCCAAAGTCCAATGCTTAACTGACTGAACCCTCCAGGTACCCCATTTTGCCCTTTATTTTTAACAAAGAGATTTGGAACATCTCAAATGAAGCCTCAACCATGATGATGTTTCTGCATGGCTTTAGCTTTCCTGGTGAAAAAGCTTTCTCTCTCTCTTCTTTACAATCATCCATAATTACCACATCCTGTTTGCTTCTCATTTTTATTTACTAATTTTTCTATGTATGTCTCTGCGACTAGAATGCAAATGATGTGGGATCAGGGAGGACATTTTGGGTTTTATTTGCATAAAAGTCTCTAGGATGAAGTAGCATGTGTAGATTTGGCCATATCTGCAATAATATATTTCTTAACAAAGATATTTGTACTAAACATGTCACAAAGTTAACATTTTTTTAAATGTCAGTGATAGGTATATTTTATAATTATATAAATTATATAATTTTCTGGACTTTTCTGTCACCTGAAATGGTTTATAATTTTTAAATATTATATTATTTTAAGCTTAGAATTCTCAACTTGAGATCCAGTTACCCCTGAGTTTAGAAATTTCATAAACTCCTGGAAATTCTATATAATTGTTTAAAGAGTGTGCTTTTTTTTCGGGAGAGAGAGCTCATGACCTGAATTACATTTACATAAAGATCTACAACCTCAAGCTGTTTAAAAGCAACTCTTCTGAACTTGCGATAATAGTGGTAGGAAGAATTTTACAATTTGCAAAGAACTTCCTCATGCATTAGACTGTTCATTCTTTATAGCAACCCCCAAGAAGCAGCTATGGCAGGCATTCTTAGCTTCATTGATCAAATAAGGAAACCAACACTTGGAGAAGTTAAGAGCCTCCACTGGAGTTGACGTCCCATGACTCCAGAACTGGAGCTCTTTCCACACTATGTACCAAGTGGCTTCTTTCCATAAACACTGGTTTGCTTAATCGTCTTTGGACATATGGAGTAGGTTAAGCTCCTGCCAGGAGCAGACAGGCAGGTGAAACCTAAATTACCCCTTATACTTAATGAACTAGGTGACTTTCCTCTCTCAGTCATTTGTCTTCAGTATCCAGGAATATATAAAAGGAATTTCCTCTTCATGCCTTCATCCTAAATATAGATTAATTAGGAAAAAATCCCTGGACTCTCAGCATCAGCATCTTCTTGTTCATCATTAAGAAACATTTGTTGAATGCATTTCATATGCAAGGCACTGTTCTTAGCACTAACAACTGTAAATACATGAGCTGATACAAGCAGGCCACTGGGCAATTAATATCAAAATAAACCAGCGGCTCCAGACAGCACCAGGAAACTGAGACTGCTGAAATACTGTTTCAGTGAAACCAGGGAGCATGTACTGAGGGTCTTAAAATGAACTACACTCTTTGAGCCAGTAATTCTGCTTCTAGAGATTGGTCTTATATAATTCTCAATCTAGAAAGCTGTCTTCAAAGTAGCATTATTTAAAACAATAAAAGAATAGAGATAACCTACATCTCCGCAATAGGTCAGTTGATGTGTTTATTTTGATTCATTATTTGTGGGCAAACAATTGATCCTTAATCTACCCCAACACATCTGAAGGATGCAACATCTTTGTCTGTAGCAATGGTTCACTATGCATAGATTCACAGCTGAAGTACCAAGGAGAGATAAATAAAAATCTTTTACAAAAGGAAAAAGGTATATTTTGAAATGTACTTCATGAAGTTGGGCTACTCTCCTTCTTCCTAGGATAAGAAATATTCTTACTTTCTGGATGGTTTGTGACATTAAAAAATATTAATCTTTTGGTTTTGACTCTCCATTATTCCTCCTAAGTATGCTTTTAGAAACAGCAGCTCCCCTTTTGTTGGGAAACTGCTGTTCCCCAGCTTCTTATGGTTCTCAGGGGAGGTGGGTTTGCCCCAAGATAATGAAGGATTCTACGTCAACCAGAGATCTTCCCTGGGAGCCAGAATGTCCCTCATTTCTCTGGAGTACTAAACTGGAAGGACATCCAAACCTTCTCCTTCTTCTTACTGTAGTATGTAAACATTTCTTATTTGTAGTAATTGAGAAAAACATATGATTCACACCTGCTCTTCCAAGATACACGAATAAGCATTTTTCTTTTTCACTAATCTCTTTCTTTTCTTAAACTAATTTGATTTGGATTTTTGTTACTTGAGACCAAAAAGTTCCTGAGTCTAGCAAGTTAATGTGGATCCTACTGGTGTAAACACACTAAAAACAAAACAAATAAAAATTCAGCAAAATTCCAAAATTTTATTCATTGGGAAAAAGTACTGTATTGAACTGTTCCGCAACAGTGATTATTGATTTATTAGAGGTTGATTTTTTTCTTGCTCTTTCTACTGTTCCATATTCCCCCCATATTTTCTATAATAGGTATATACTTCATTTTAAATTGTAAACAGCAGTATTCACGACACATGTAATTTGGCACCATGGCATGTCCCTGAACAGGAAGGGGAAAGAGGAAGAGAGAGGCAGACAGTTAGATACAGATTGATTACTGAAAAAGTATATTGTTTCCTTTCCACGTCCACCAATTGCTTCTTGAGAAAATATGCTAAGCTCTGCTGAAATGTTTAAGTTACATGCTGTCAAACATCTATGGCTGTCATGAAGGTTAGTTGTGGAAAATGTGAAATTGGCATTTGTTCCCAAGGAGTGCGTAGGTGCTTTATTGGGAGAGAATGTCAGGTAAATAGAAAGAAAGGTTAGAAAAGAAGCCTTTTATTTTAATAGATAGTATAGTGTAAATATCTTGGTAAATCTTAATAGACTCATGCAATGTTCTGACACCACTGGAGTTAAGCTGCCAAAAGAGAGACTGACTGGGCCAGGGCTAAGACAGACCATCTCAGCAAGCCATCTACATTCTAATCCTGATAGTCTATTGTTAGGTAATGTTTGACTATTACTTCAGGGGCAGTGAAATGGCTGTGATGATCTTTATATCCTCTTAGCTTTATCAGCAACTGACAAAGCCTTGAATAGGGCAGACTTTAGGTTATGTTTCTTTATCTGAGTGGAGCACTAGGTTCTGGAATCCTGGGGTGTGAAATAGCCATCCACTCTAAACCAAGTGAAGATAACAGAGCCTCCAGAGTAGACTGCAATAGTTAAAACAGGGTTTGGTTTCTGAGTCTTCCTATAGGCAATTTGCTAGCAAAATCCTGGGCATTTAAAATTGAACTGAGGGTCATTGTTGAGAGATGGACTGAGTAGGGCTCTCCAAGCTAATGTAATAGTTAAAGGGTTTCTGGAAAAAAAAAAAAGATTTAATCAGATTTGTATCATCTTTGTTAATTTGGCTGATAAATTCAGGCAGTCATCATGGAACCCAAGAATTGGGTTCTGAAACCTCACTTCCCAAAGTAGAGAGGACTAAAACATGACATGGCAAGTTGGAGGAAACATATTCTCTGGTTCTAAGTCCTGTGTTTCTAAGACATGTTCTGTGACAGATTATAGAGTTAATTTGGTGGTTGCACATAATTGCCATAATATTTTATTATTTGACCCCATGGTAAGAAGATTTATTTAACATAGACTTTCATCAGGCCTCTATCATCCTCCACCTGGAACTTTGCCAGACCTGACTGATCTCTCAGCCTCCACCTGTTAACCCTTCTTCTTCACCCTCCTCACCACTATCAGAGTGATATTAAAAAAAAAAATCTTATTAGAATTTGCTTCTGTTCCAAACAAAATAAAATGAAAAAGAAGGAACCAAATCCCTCTTTTAGTTTTCTGTTGCTTATAGAATTAAGTCTACTTCTTTATCTTCAGATTTAATCTCATCTCAACCTACCTCACTGGACCACCTCCTGCTGTCCTTCACATGGCTTCCATCATCTTCCAGCTACCTTAAATTTCCAAATATTCCTTAATATACCATGATTTTTCGTGTCTCTGAGGCTTTATTTGCATATGTTCTTTCCCTGACTGGAATGTTTCTTGGCTCCTTCATCTGGGGAGGGTAGTGAATAAATGAGGCCAGAGAGATACATGGACGAGGATGTGAGGAGCTGTCAAATCATGGTAGAGAATTTGTACTTTATTTTAGCATAAGAAACTGGGGACTCAGATGATGCTGAATCAAAACAGTTGGAATGAAGGGGTGCCTGGGTGGTTCAGTCAGTTAAGCATCAGACTTTGGCTCAGGTCATGATCTCACAGTTCATGGGTTTGAGCCCTGCATGGGGCTTTGCACTGACCGGTCAGAGCCTGGAACCTGTTTCGCATTCTGTCTTCCTCTCTCTCTCTGCCTCTCCCCTGCTTATACTCTGTCCTCTCTCTCAAAAATAAACATAAGCTATCTGGAATTCCCTTCTATAATCAGGGATATGGGATCTCTGGAAAGAAAAAGGATTCCATAACAGACCCTGAAGTCTTCATTCTATAACTTTCCTGATATAAAATCTCTACTTTACAGATGAGACTGAGAATCATATCAATGTGAACTGAGAGCCTCAAGTCTTGTGGCCAGTAAAAATCCATTACTATAGATAATGTAATGTACTATAGATACCATGCTGTATCTAAATTACCTCAAGCATCCTATCTCAACTGTTTCTTGTCACTTTGCTTGTACATCTGCTTTAACATTTGCCAAGTTATGTTTTAACTTACACACCTTCATTTTTTTTATTCCTCTTAAATTGAAATCTACAAGAATATGTCATTCAACTTTCTTGCCACAGTGCCTGGCACATTATAGGTGATCCAAAAAAAATTGTGACATAACACATAAGCATAAGAAAACTTGGTTTGAAAACACATTTCAGACACTGAATATACAGGTGTATCATATTCTAACCCCCAAATTGATACTTACAATGGCCCTATTTACTATTTTAATTTACAATTTGTATGGCAGGATGGTGACCAGCAGTATTCTTGTGGCCAAAATATGTTATCTGACAAGAGGAGAAAAAAAATATTTAAAATGCATTAGGAATTTGAGAAATGTGAAGATATGATTTAATACTGTTTGTAATTACTATGGAAAGAAAAGAAGAATAATATCTGAATATATGTTACACAGGGCAAGCTTTAAGAAGGGTCCAGAAAAGAATTTGTGGGTCATTTTGGATCATAAGCAAAACATGAATTCACAATATTCATAATTTATTGTCAATGAAGTATTTGGATATGTGAATTGGTTATGAGGTATAAAATTATCTTTGCATTTCTTGGATCAATTATAGGTTTTAGATAACTGAAACTATATCTATACCCTATGGCTTAGACAACAGATAAAAAGGTGGAAAACATCCAAAAATTAAGGGGAAAAAGTGGGTCAATGGTGACAAAAATTGCCATCTAATATGTATTAAACATGTTGTTATAAATGATTTTTAGACGTTATCACATTTGACCCTCACAACAAACCCCAAAACTTTTTTAAAGAAAGTTGAGTAAACTGGGTCTCACAATTAATAAGTAAGTTGCCCATACAATTGGTAAATGGGAGACCCAAGATTCTCGTCTAGAACTGAGTCCAATTCCTATAACCTTTACTGACTACCATGCTACCTTTGGAAGAAATTTGATTTCTTTGGCCTAGAGAAAATAATATTGTAAGAGGCTATGAGTATTGTGAGGGCTATATATTATATGCAAAATGAGAGTTCCTGCTTCCATCAAAGCCTGGACATGAAGACATTGGTTTATGTTGTAATGGCAGAAGTTTCAGTTAGATCATTTGAAGAAAACACTAGAACATATTGCCTTGAAAAGTGTTGGAGTCTTCTTGAGAGATCCAGTAAAGAAAGCTTTAAAGGCCTACAGCTTTCTGTCTAGAAATGAGGTGGCCACTGTGATGAAGTGCATTTTAGTCCTAACTTCTGATTTCAGTTAAACAGGGTACTGTGTACTGATCGAGCATCTTTGCAGACTCCAGGGAAGGCAGCAATTAATACTGTTGTACTGTATAGGATAGCAGGACTTCTGTTGGAACAGCTGTTTGTTGATCCAGCTGACATTCTCTTTCATCCACCCATCCATTGTTCTCCTTAAACAATAGCGAGATACAAATGTGAGTTTTACTCACTCTAATGAAAAGGGTAGAGTTTCTCTCCCTATAAATATTTTCAAAAGCCTTGATGATTCATGAGATTTGCACAAATACATTTAGAACTGAAAGTAAGTGTATAAGGCATTTGGAGAATACTCTGCCCCTGACATTATAGGGAGGGGAGGGCACCTACATTAAAAATAACTCTGCTTTGGCTTTTAAGGCAAACATGGTCTTCATTACTCTCCTCCCTACCCCAGCTCCACCACCACCCCCCCCCCCCCCGCCCTGGAAAAAATAAACAGTGTCTAAAACAAAACCTGACATAAGAGAAGGCTGCTTCTTGGGTGGGCCTGAATGCAATCTTGCCTGAAGCAAGGGGTATAGACGAAATGACCTTTAAAATTTGCTTTCAAACCCATTATTCACTGGCTTTATCTAAACATTGTTTATGAAGGAAGATAAAATATGGATGAGTTTTCAAATGAAGAAAGCAGCAAAGACTTACTGACTCTGTCTTGTTGCAAAAGGGAAATTGGATTTGTACCTTCATCTCCTGCATTTCTCATTTATTTCATTCAGGCATGCGGGGGATGGAGCAAGTATCAAATTCACCTTTGAAGCTCAGCTTGTACAAGAAAAACCTGATGGTTTTATCTCTGTTCCTCTGCAGAAATCTACATTTTCCTTTCAAGTTAGTGGTAGTTGTTCATGCTTCTCCCTTAGAGAAGATTCCAAACTTTAAAAAAATTCCCTCTGGGCATTTTTCTCTTAGAGATGCCTCTGAAAAGAGAGGCTCAAAGTACACATGAGATTAGACTCAAACACCTGTGGTTTTTCCAAACATTTTCCAAGGTATCAATCAGATAGATCACACAACTCCTGTTTTGTCTCTATCCCATATCCTTCACCTAGGCACGGAATCCTGCTCATTCCAGCTGACTCTTTCATATAATTCAGGATGCAGCTTAAATGCCCCCTCTTCAAGGATCTTTCCTAACCTGACCACCCCAGTCTAAAGTAGCCCCTGTCACATCTCATTCTTACAAGCCTTGACCTACCTAGAATTTGTTACCATATAATATTGGTTATTTATTTAATGTGCACATCTCTCAACTGGAATGTGTCCCATGAGAACGGAGGTCAAGTCTGCTTTATTCAACTTCTACCCACCCAGCAGTTTCAACAAAGATTACAAATAGTATGTACTCAATTAATATTTGTTAATATGAATGAATGTCTGGTGCCCTCAACAGGAAATACACTGCAAATGTCCATGAATAATTTTACATTATCCAAATAACATATGCATGGAGAAATATAGGCAAATATTAATATTTGTGATCAGATGTAGGTTGATTAATACAGGTGAGAAAGGACAAAATTGGGGTGAATTTTCCTAAAATAAGACATAGTAAGGCAAAATATAAGGGTCTAGTCTGCCATTGCCTCTTTAATTGAGCAAGACTGTTTTGTCCTCCGCATCCTTGACAGTCTCAAAGGTTGTGATGATGTCTTATGTCTCCTGACATCTCTGCTGTATTTCTCTATCTAGTCTAGATCTCCTCAGACCCAGATATCTTGATTTTTTAAACACTTCTCTTGGGCCTGATACCAGTTTTCTGAATAGATCTTCGTTCCCCCACTTTTTCTTTTCCCAGCCAAAAATTGATCACTCTTCTTGAACTGTGTCTGCTCTTCACGTTTGGGTAACAGTCTGAGCAGACCTGTTTTGGTTCCCTAAGCCCTATCTTACTCTTCCTTTGCCAGATTAAGAGCCTTGGGTTTGTTTAAGTCCTTGCAGTTTTCAAGTCTTTAAAGGTATTCCTCTCTTCTTAACTGATCACTCTTTCCATTTTTATCTTCTCTCACAATTTTGTCTCTGCTCCTCCCATTTGGCCATCATTTATCATCAGCTGTTAAATTGTCACTAGTCGGTAGGATGAAGAGCAGTTTTGAAATCAAGTTATAGCTTGAATATCTGTCTAATTTGAGCCAATATCAAACTATATTGACTCTGTTTACATTCATAGTGAATTTTAAAATTTATTGGCATGAACATTAAATCTGCTTGGATGACTTCCCCAAAGATAGATTAGGAGATGTGTGTTTCTTCAACTGGGCTTGAAATTGAACATTTCACTAATGGTAATTATTTTAAATTTCTGAAAAAGCTACCTAAGTTTTTCTAACATTTATGGCAGGTGCTACCCTTAGCATCAACATTTAATGCAACAGAGTTGCAGCCAAGTATATCTTCATGGTGAGGGGAAGAAAGGAAAACATCTTGGTCATGGTATGTGAAGGCTTCCATTAGTTGGCTCAAAACTCCCTTTATTTAATTCCATTAAAAAACTTGAATTTATGTGATTATAGAAATATATTTATTACATGAATTTCCTTGTCAGTTTCAGAAAAAATTTAGAAAGTACAGGTAAGAAACAAATATACATACTCCCAACTTACTTTCTAGTGAAAATATTCTGCTAAGCTTCTTCCTCAGCTATACAGAATATTGTCGATCTATTAATATATCACACTTTCCTTGTGTTTACTCAGACTGTTCCCTCAATTTGAGAAACGCTTTTAGATTCCTTCTCTTTTTGAAATCATAATTACTATTTAGAGTACTACTCGATTGCTACCTTCTTTATCTCCATTGCTAATGTCATTTCAGATGAGCCTAATCCTTTCTTCTTCCCCTTTAAACAGTCCATTGAATTCATCCCTCTAACTTTTGAATTTCCTGTAAGTTGGTGGTTGGAATTCATGACTTGATAAGATTCAGGTTAGTTTTTGTTTGTTATCAACTAGGCTACTTCATTCAGGAAGCACATACTGTCTTTTTTTTTCTTCTTTAAAATGAATTTAGCAGCCACTGATTCTTAATGTCTAGGGGATGACAAATAATGATATTCTAATTCTATTTCCCCTCTATATTATTAGTTGGAATATTTCTATTAAAGAAAATTTTCCCCTAAGTTACAATTTGGTTACTGCATGGTAGAGTTTGTAAGGAAAGGCAAGATAGATGCTTGATAATTATTTCCCTCTTCACTTACAAGTTCTCAAATAATGAATTGATTTACTAGTATCCTACAAAGATAACCCTTACTTTATTTATTTTTTTATTAACTTCTAAATTTTAATCTAATATAGTTAACATACAGTATTATATTAGTTTCAGGTGTACAATTTAGTGATTCAACACTTCCATATAACACCCAATGCTTATCACAGCAAGTGTATTCCTTAGTCTCTATCACCTATTTCACCCATTCCCCCCATGCACCTCTCCTCTGGTAACGGTCAGTTTGTTCTCTATAGTTAACACTCCGTTTCTTGATTTCCCTATATTTTTTAAAAAATTTTTTGGTAATGTTTATTTTTGAGAGAGACAGACAGAGTGTGAATGGGGGAGGGAGAGAGAGAGAAGGAGACGTAGATTCTGAAACCGGCTCCAGGCTCTGAGCTGTCAGCACAGAGACGAACACGGGGCTCAAACCCACAAACTGCAAGATCATGACCTGAGCTGAGGTTGGATGCTTAACTGACTGAGCCACCCAGGCTCCCCTCTCTCTATTTTTTTAATTTGCTAGTTTGTTTTGTTTTATAAATTCCTCATATGAGTGAAATCATACAGTATTAGTCTTTCTTTTTGACGTATTCTGCTTAGCATTATACTCTCTAGCTCCATCCATGTTGGTGCAAATGCAAAATTTCATTGTCTTTTTTAATAGATATTATATGTTATATATATAATGGAATATCATTTGACTAATGTATATATATACACATATATATAATTTCATATATATGTATATATGTAATATATACATTACATTATATAAATTTATATGTATATGTATATATGTATATATATTATATATATTATATGCATATATATTATTTGTATATTTTGTATATTTGTATATTATTTGTATATATTTGTATGTTTGTGTATATATATTATATATATATTTGTATATATATTATTTGTATGTATTTGTATATTTGTATATTATTTGTATACATATATGTATATATACATATACATTATATATATAATTATATGTACATGTATATAATTTCATATATATATATAAATATATATATGTAATTTCATGTCTTTTTTTATCCATTCATCTATTGATGGACACCTGAGCTGCTTCCATAATTTGACTATTGTAAATAGTGATCAATAAATATGAATGCATGTATTCCTTTGAATTAATCTTTTTGTATTTTGGGGGTAAATACCCAGTAATGCAATTACTGGACCCTAGGGTAGTTCTATTTTTAACTTTTTGAGGAACCTCCATACTCTTTTCCACAATGGCTGCATCAGTTTACATTCTGACCAACAGTGCATGAGGGTTCCTGTTTCTCCACATCCTTGCCAACCCTTGTTGTTTCTTCTGGTTTTGATTTTAGCCACTCTGACAGGTGTGAGGAAATATCTCTATAGTTTTCATTTGCATTTCCCTGATGACGAGCAATCTTGAGCATCTTTTCATGTGTCCATTGGCCATCTGGATGTCTTCTTTGGAGAAATATCTGTTCATGTCTTCTGTCCATTTTTTAATTGGATTATTTCTTTTTTAGGTACTGAGCTTTATAAGTTCTTTATATAATTTGGATACTAACCCTTTATCAAATAGGTCATTTGCAAATATCTTCTTCCAATCAGTACATTGTCTTTTAGTTTTATTGATTGTTTCCTTCACTGTGAAGAAATTTTTATTTTGATGTAGTCCCAATAGTTTAATTTTGCTTTTATTTCCCTGTCTCAAGAAACATATCTAGAAAGGTGTTGCTACAGTCAATGTCAGAGAAATTACTGCCTGTGCTTTCTTCTAGGGTTTTTATGGTTTCAGGAAGATGACCTTTAGTTTAAAAAGATTATTTATTAAAATATTAGTATTAGCATTAAATATTATTTTAATTTAATTGATTGAAATAATTAATTAATTTAAAATTAATTGATTGATTTAAACATTAAGTATAGTAAAAATATTAATATTAGTATTAAAATTATATCTAGGTGATTCTTTACTCTCAGATAAAATGAGAGAATGTATCTTTAAAAAAATTTTTTTTAAAGTTTATGTATTTTTAAGAGAAAGAGGTAGCATGAGCAGGGAAGGAGCAGAGAGAGAGATGGGGGCAGAGGATCTGAAGCGGGGTCTGGGCTGACAGCAGAACTGTGAGATCATGACCTGAGTCAAAATTGGATGCTTAACCAGCTGAGTTACCCAGAGGCCCTGAGAGAATGTTTCTTAAAACAATACTCCAAACAGCAAACCATTTCACTTTCCATAAACAAATGTGTATACTATCCGTGTTTTATTCTTTTTCAGAGAAGAATAATTTAAAATTTTTTCACATGCCTCTGCGTATTACACTTTGGGGATTTCATCTGGTCTCATAATTTTGAATATAATAATTCCTAAGATTTGGATCCTGTCTGGACTTTTCCCTAAAATTCCTGTTTCATGTACTTGACTCTTTAGTTGGCCATCTCAACTTAGATGTCTAATAGTTATCTCCCATTCAACATATCTGAAACTCAATTCCTGATCCCCACCCCTAAATCTTCTATACTCTGTTTTCTCCATTTCGCTCCACAGCAACTTCATCCCTTCAGTTGATCAGGCAAAAAAGTTGGAATTTGGAGTCACCATTAAGTCCCCTCTATCAGTTTTTAAAGTTTATTTATTTAATTTTTTGCGGGGTAGGAGCAGAAAGAGAAGGAGAGTGTGGAGCCTGACAGGAGCCTGACACAGGGCTCAATCCCATAAACCGTGAGATCATGGCCTATGCTGAACACCAAGAGTAAGACATGCAACTGACTGAGCCACCCAGGTACCCCCTCTATGCCCCCCCACCTCTATCTTTTATATTCCCTGCTGACCCTTGATTAAAGTGCATCCAGAATATAAATATTTCTCACTTTCTCCACTGCTACCATCTTAGTTTTATCACTACCGTCTCTTGTTTGAATTATTTCAATATACTCCAAAATACTCTAATTTTTTTTCTTAGCTCCTATGGTCTAATCTCAAATTTAAACATGTTAAAGTGTACATTAGGCCATCTCACTCTTCCACTAAAAGCTCTTTAATACTTTCTCATCTCATTTACAGTAAAATCCAAAGCCCTTACAGTGGTTGAAAAGCCATGTCCTATTATTAAAACTGCAATAAACTCCTTATTTATCTTTAGCAGACAAATTACCACCCACTCAGCCCTTTAGGTTAGTTATTTCCTCTGCCAGGAAGGCCTTTCTTCAGATTTTATTTGTCTTGTTATTTTACCTCCCTCATTTAATTATGGTCTTTTCAGTGTCTCCTTCTTATCTAATATCACCTTTAGTTTTTCCCTTATAGTATATTATGAGATTTATTTACTTACATTGCTTATTTTATGTTTCCCTAATTAGATCATAAGATCTAGAAAGGAAGATTTTGTTTTGTTTACTGTTTCTATTTTCTCCTAGAACAGTGTCTGGTAGCAGTTGCTCAATAATTATTTGTAGATTTAACAAGTGAATTCTGAACTTCGGTACTTATGATCTTAAATTTCATTTTTTCTAATTTTCATTTTTAAAATATTCATTTGGGGAGTTTCTGAGTGGCTCAATCAGTTAAGCATCTGACTCTTGAGTTTGGCTTGGGTCATGATTTCATGGTTCATGAGATCGAGCCACCAGTCAGACTCTGTGCTGACAGCACGGAGCCTGCTTGGGATTCTTTCTCTCCCAATCTCTGTCTCTGCTCCTTCACTCCCTCTCTCTTTCTTAAAATAAATAAATAAACACTAAAAAAATAAAATGTTCATTTGGTTATGTTTTGTAAATTATAATTTTTGTTTAAAATTCTTTCTTCTCTATTTTACCCAACTCTTCTTTTACTTTCTTAAAAATATTGATCTTAGTTATTTGAAAGTCCCTGTTGGATAACTCCAATATGTGAATCATCTGTAGGTCTATTTCTATTGTTTATTCTTTCTTTTGACTTTCAGTTGTTTGGTTCTGTGTTGCTTGTTGGTGTGGGTATTGTGTGTGTGTGTGTGTGTGTGTGTGTGTGTGTATGCTCCTTATGATTTTTGGCTTGACAGATTAAACTTTGTAGGGGCTTTTGATGATGGACAGTTCTCTAAAGCAAGTTAACTATTCTCTCAGGTGCATAGGTTACTGGCAGATTAATGTATTTCTGTTAAGATTTTATTTTAGGCTTTGTTATCATGAGTCTATTTAAATTTTGCTCTTACATGTAGGACATAGTCCTCACTTCTGGACTATGTCACTAAGTGCCCCATTAATCCTAGGATGGCACCCTTCTGAGGTGTCAGCTGAGAATTCCTAAAATGTTTACACACATCTCTCTATTTCATCAAGGACTGAACTATAATTTCTGTCTCCTCAGTACCACGTGGCTGCTGATATTCATTCTTAAGCCTCTCAATTGCTGTTTTATTCTGGGTTATTTGGACTTGATGCATGACTACATTTTTCTTCAGAACATTTTATAATTATACATGTTGGTTGAGGTTGAAATGGTAGAATTTCCATGTATTCTTGTCCTTAACAGAAGAAGAGAATTGAGGGGCCATTAGAGAGAAAGAATCAGAGGGACTGCGGAAAACACCCTCGTGTGAAGTGTAATGAGATGGTCACCATCTCATTTGAGGTCACCATCAAAGAATCATACTTCCTTAGGGGAGTTCATCCTCTTAGAAACTATCTTTACCTCAGATGATAACCTCTGTATTTCACTTGTATAGATTGCTTTATGGAAAGTCATTTCTAGAACACATCAAAAGTTAGGTCGTTAAAAGACAATACAGAACTTTGTAGAGAAAATGTGCAGCTTCTGAAATAAACTGAAGATAACAATTAGTCAATAAGGACCATGATTATAAAAACAAAAACTATGCCACTAAAATTTTATGCTTTAGAAAAAGTATTCTAAGTCTTTCTCTGCTTTGTGAAAAGAGTCTAGCCTTTAAAATAAGAAGACCTAGGGTCATTTTCACAGATTTATAGATACAACACTTAAACTTTCTGAGGTTTGGTTGTTGGGATTGTAAAATGGAGGTGATAATACTTACCTTGCAAGTAAGTGAAAACTAGGGAGTACATTTGGAAAGTTCTTTGCATAGGGTAGGACACTCTAGGTGCCTTGTAAATGATAACCAGTTACTATTATAGCACTATTGTTGATAATAATAATAAGAAGAATAGTAATATATTTAAAGTATATATAGTTCATAGACTAGAAAATGTGTGAACTTTTTCTTTTAACTTTTTTTTAACTTTGTTTTTTATTTTTTAAAATTTATGTCCAAGTAGCATACGGTGAAGCAATGATTTCAGGAGTAGATTCCTTAATGTCCCTTACCCATTTAGCCCATCCCCCCTCCCACAACCCCTCCAGTAACCCTAAATTTGTTCTCCATATTTATGAGTCTCTTCTGTTTTGTTCCCTTTCCTGTTTTTATATTATTTTTGTTTCCTTTCCCTTATGTTCATCTGTTTTGTCTCTTAAAGTCCTCATATGAGTGAAGTCATATGATTTTTGTCTTTCTCTGACTGACTAATTTCACTTAGCATAATACCCTCCAGTTCTATCCAAGTAGTTAACTTTTTAAGAATTTACATTACTCACCCAGCTACATTTTGCTTATATTCATTAGTATTCATCATAAAGAGTGTCTTGGCATAGCAGATTATTGATGACAATGCTTCCTGTTCTACTTTTGTTTGGAAGCAAGATTAATTTATGTGCTGATTAATTTGGGGGGCTGATCACCTTACTTCTCTGCCTTTGTCATAGATCTTATTCATTTGTACTGAATGTTTCTTAACCTTTATACACCTAAGGAGATGGCACATGAATTCATTATATATTTGCTTCATACTTCCATTTATAAGGCCAACAACTAATGGATAGAATATTAAAATATGGGTAAATTATGCCTTCTTTTGGAATCTTCAGTTATCTCCTTTTGTTATCTTCAGTTTATTTTAGAAGTTACATATATATTTTTTTGAAACTTGTTTGAAACTTGTAAAGATTAGTTTTGTGAAAATTCTTACTAATGATATTGTGTGTGGGTGTGTGTATGAAAATATGAATTAAAGTATACTCATGGTCCATTAAATAAGTGTATGTAAAACTAGAAGGATGGCATATCATAAAAAGTTTCCCCTACATAAAATACATATATAAATTTATTTATTATTTTTTTAATGTTTATTTATTTTTGAGAGAAAGAGAGAGAGCGCTAGGGGAGGGGCAGAGAGAGGGAGACACAGAATACAAAGCAGGTTCCAGGCTCTGAGCTGTCAGCACAGAGCCCAATGCAGGGCTTGAACTCACGAGCTGCAAGATCATGACCAGAGCCTAAGTTGGATGGTTAACCGACTGAGCCACCCAAGCGCCCCTATCTATACAAATTTAAAGTAAAGACAGGACCTCTCAAACCGAATGTATGTTTATTTTTCTATCTCAGACCTATTACTTTATTGGAATAAGTGTTGGGAACACATTCATTTCATGATGCCTTTCCACCCTGAGATTTGTTATTGTAACACTACTGAAATTTGTTCCTAAATAATAATTTTATTACATTAGTTACTAAACAGTTACTCTTCAATGGTAGGGTGGGGGTATGGTATTACAAATAACTGATATCTTGAAAGCCTGAAACATTTTACAGTAAGGACCATAAATGGACATAACTCAATGTTAACTATGATTCTGAACTTTAAAATAAGATCATATCATTCTACTTTTTCCTAAGTCATTTAATAGTCCTGTGAATAATCACCAACCATTCTCAGAATTAGTGTATTTCTCATTTTTTTTTGTCACGAAAACTTTATTAGTAGATGCAATGACAAAAGACCATTCAAGGACGTGGGAGAGTTATTTCTAATAATTTGAAAGAAAAAATAAGAGTAAGGAAGGTAAGAAGGAAGAGAGGGAAGGAAGAGAGGGAAGAAGGGAGACAATAACAAAGGAATGAAGGAAGGAAGGAAGGAAGAAGTGAAAACGGAAAGAAGTGAAAAAAGAAAAAAGGAAGGAAAGAAACAACTATTCTGTACTGTGTTTCAGTCTAAGGGATAACAGGGCACTGGATCCTCACTGCATTATGAGGTAGGAATTTCTCCCATTTTACAGATGCATACCTTTGTGGCGCCCACTGAAGGAATGTTTGATTTCAAGAAGTCGTTGATACAGTGAGCATGAAGTAACCCTAAAGCCTGCACACCTTGTTTCTTCATTGCTTTGTATTTTTGGCTTTATTTCCTATCTTTGCTCCACAACCATCATGAGCACATGCTGTGGGCTAATTTTAACCACAAGGATTTAATGTCACTTTTAACTACAGATGGTTAAGCAATTAGGTAATTTTGTTTCTCTAGTGGCAGTCTCTCAGGGTAGTACTGATAAAGCCACTGTGATAGGAGGTCACTCCCTCACCAAGGGCTCCAACCGTTTATCTTGCTGGGCACACATTTCCTTACCTGAAAACACAAAAACAAGGAAGCAAAATACCATTGCGTGTGACTCTGGCTTTGGACCCAAACTGACTGGGTTTGAATCTCAGCTCTGCTAACGTATTCAATGGGCATATCTTGGGCAAATTGCTTAAAATTTCTATACTTCAGGTTTTCTCTCCTCTAAAATGAGGATAATAATAATATTTATGTTATAGAGTACTTCTAAACATTTAAGCAGTTAATATGTAAAAGTGTCCTGGCACACAACAAATGTTATATAATTATTGCTGTTATTATTGCTTTTATAATCCATCAAGTTCATTCTAGCTTTGTAATTCTAAAGGATGATACTCCACTCCTACACTTAACTGCCACTTTCCTGAACCTTCCATGAATTCCAAACACATCTAACCCCTTCCTCTTGCAGGAGATCACTGTTTTCTTGCATGTTACTTCTCCTTATGCTGGGAATTAATTCTGAAGTCATATTGAGCTCAGCAAAAAATTTGTTTATGAAGTCGGCTACCTCCTCTACCCAACCCAAACAAGGCAGGTTAACAGTGCCTATACATCTCTATCATGACTCATCACTGTATACATTATAAATGTTGTCAGCCCCCTCCTATCCACTCCCCTCCATCTCATCTCACATACCTGAAAGGTAGCTCCAGAGGACAGGGACTATCATACATCTGGCTTTTTGTCTTCTGAGCACATATCATAGTGCCTGGTACACAGAGAGCTGTTAGTAAATACCAAAAGAAAAAATGTATTTAACACTGGGAGGATAGCAATCCAGGGGAGATGAACGTAATGAAGCCTACAGACCCAGGTAACTGGAAGGTAGGGATACAACCATGGCAAAGGCTCATGAGTGAGTTACTTACCTATCTAGTTATCTGTCATCTAGCTATATAACAAAACTAACATTTTAAGATCCTTACCCAACCCACCCCCCCCCCCAGAAGAAAACAAACCCTGGTAGGCACTTTATATTTAAAATCTCATTTAATATTTATAAAAACTCATGGAACATATACTATTATTAGTCCCATTTTATTGAAGAAGAAAGAGGCTCAGAGAATTAAGCAGCTATGACTAGCTAAAGGTGGGATTTCCATATTCCATGTTCTACACTGATCCTACACACACCAGCTGACTTTCAAATTGATAGATATGAAAACAGTTTTATAAAAAATATTTTATTATGCTCAGAGGAAGACTTGAGATGTCTCCAGACAGTCAAATCTCTTTTGCAGCCTATGGCAGTCCATCCATCTTTTTATTTCTGGGGCAGAACAAAGGAGTGTAGGCAGGATACATTCAGAGAAATATGATTATCTCTTTTCCCTCAACTTTTAAAAACTCCTGACCATAGTTCAGTATTTTCACATTGCTTTTTATAAAAACAATAACATTTTACCAGCTATCTCTAAACTCAAGGAGAAAAACATTTAAATTAAAAAACAAACTGTGCTGATTCCATTTGGTTTAAAAAATGCATTGAAAGACAAATTAAATTAAAATATTGACAACTGCCATCGACTCCTTAGAGACATTTTGGAACAGGCAGATTGCAATCTTAAATTTTGAGTAGTTAGGTTAGGATAGAAACCCTGTCTCATTTGACCACACTTTTTTTTTTTTTAACTGAATCGGAACCAAACCTAGATGCTGAACAACCAGAATTGGGCCTTCTAAGAGGCCTAAGAGACATCTTATTCTGTGCAAATGAGTAGGAGGGGTAAAGAATGTGAATGGGTGTCTTGGTTTGAATATTTTCCAAAGGTAGAATTTATGAGGCTATGGAAATCCTGTTAGATAAGAATTACTGCCTATGCTCTTCCAAGCTGAGCAATTGAAGATAGATTAGAGTGAAACTTCCATGATCAGAGCTGCTAACAAGGAGGCCTTACACCAATAAGCGATATATTATGGTAGGCTTGGTGGAAAGGTTTTAGTAACCAGCTCTTTTCGGCATAATAGGAAGTGAATCCAGCATTATTTCAAGTTACTGCTCCCCTCCAAAGTAGGGTACTTTGCATACGCTACCAACGTAGCGCACTCATTTCATTTCTGAAATCATGTTCAGGAAAAGAATTTTCCTCAACTGCCAGGTAAGGAAGAGTGGGAAGTAGAGGTTAAGTTCAGGTCATCTTGATAGGTTAGGAATCTGGGCTGGAATGTGGTCTTTGGGATGCCCCATATTCATCATTTTACACCCTTCAGCATAGTGTCTGATGTGAAATGCTGATGACTTCAGCATAGGAGAATCTACGCGGCTTCTCTGTAACTTGTGAAATTAGAGCTTGCTTCTCTGGTTAGAGTTTGAGCATTTACATTGCCCCCCATTCATTCTTCTCTTTCTTGAAGAAAGATCCTACACAAGATCATGGTGATGTTCTCCAGTTATGTTCCTCTCACGATTCAGGAGGAAATAAAAACTAGACTTAGTCTATAGATAAATCATTTAATATAATTCTGTTTTGAGATATCCTACTTCTTATCTTCAAATATAAGATACTTATTAGTATTTAAGCATTTACTGTTTTCTCAGGTTTGTGTGAAATTATTTATATATATCACTACATTCTCAGACAATTTTGTTTTTATTGTTGGTGGTGGTGGGTTTGGGTTTTTCTGTTTTTGTTTCTTTGTTTCTTTTGTTGTTGTTGTTGTTGTTTTTGTTTTAACATCAGCATTAGGTTCTCCTTTACTTACCAATATTAGTGAAAGATTCTACAATTTTGGGTATAGTGTATTGAACATTATTGAAAAGAGCTCCTTATCAAACTGACCTTCTTGGGGAAGGTAACACACAACTCATTGGTTTCATCATTGCATTCCATAAAGGGAGATGTCACTTAACCAGCTTTCCTCTCAGTGCCAGGAAATCAGCTCAAAGTATTTCTCTTCAGATAAGTGAACATGCTTGTCATAGCTTACTTATGCTTGTTAAATCTTTCTATGAAATAATTTACAGAGAAATATGTAAATATTTTGACTGCTTGTGCCATTCTTTTCAGACTGCTTTGCAGATTACACATGGGTCTCTATATGAAACAAGAAGGAAAAGCAAGCAGAAATTTCTTAATGTAGCATTTTTTAATTAATAAAAACAAAGAGACTAAAGGACATTTTTTAATGGAGTCTTAATGTAAATAGCCAAGAAGAGTAATGTATACTCCATGAGTTGGCCTCAAAGTGATACTAGTATGATGGAAGTACATTATAAGTTTCCAGAACAGCATGTCCTCTTACCTTTTCTTCCTGACAGCAGATAAGTAAACCAGGGCTTAAGAGTAGAATATTACCAAATATACATTAGAGCAGACTTTGTATGAAGCAAGACATTTATGGGTTGGCTACATCTTACATGAACAATGGTCTACAAACTAGCCTTTAATCTTAGAAATATATGTTCTTTATAACCTATAGTTAGCAAATGTGATACATTCTGAGTATAAATAGGGTATAGAAAAGTGAGGGCATTTTCCCAAGGTGGTTCTTATTAAATGTATAAAGTCTTTGTTTCAGTTCAATTTTTGTTTGTTTGTTTGCTTGCTTTTTACATGGTTATTGAAATAATAAGATACTGTTGATGAGATTTGAAGATCAATATCATGGAATAATTGAGCTGATTCCACCATCAGAGATGACATGGTTATAGATGTTTGTAATTTTCAAATGACCATATTTTACACATTTGCCGATGGGCCACATTTTATTCAGTGTTGGAGTTATAAATGGAAATGTATGGCTTGACTGAGGAAAGCATTACATCACTAATAGTTATGACGGTGGAGCTGAATAAGACATCAATCAGGGTTCCTGGTTTGAAGCCACAGAAATCATTTCTGGCCTTTAACCAAAAGGAGATGCATTGGGAAACTAGTAAGGATGCCTGTAACTGACAATTGGCTGGGAGTCTAAAGCTTAGAATATGAAAGAGTTGCAGGTTAGGCTGTGGAAATGCTGTTAAAGTCACACTGCAGCAACTATCTGATCCATGGGCTTTTGCTATGGTTGGGGTCATCTGACTCCTTCTATATTTCCTTATTCTTTGCATTGCTCATCCAAGTTTCAGTGTTCCAAAGCAAATGCCTTATCAACAAAACCCAGCTCATTGGCCTGTTTCATGGTAGAGGAAGGTCCCAACTTCTGTGATTTGAGATAGGAGCAACAGTAGAAGGCAAACACTGGAAATTGTCTTTGGCACATAGTTGGGAACCAGTGAAAATAGTGGGAAGTGAATGATGGCCAGTCAAAAATGACAAATGTATGCTCCAAATAAATATTGTCTTGGAAGTCATAATGGGACTTCTAAGACTGGACTTTATCATTAAATACAGTGAGGTTTTGGAATCCTTTCTGCTGTCTTTTCTTGTCTTTAAAATGACAAATTTGACTTAGAGTGGAATAGAAAGTTGATGGCACTGGTGTCTTTCCTCTGGTTTCCATAGTAGACATCACTAATCAATTACTATATTCTTCCCTCCTGAGACCAGCCATGACCTCAGAATCCTACTCAGTATAGTGCTCTGGAAGCACTACTAAATTATTAGAGTTGAGGTAGACCTGTAAGATAAAACCCTGCAAATTTTCTGAACTAGAGGTTAATTACATTTCCTTAAAGTGTTAATGTTCTTTGAAGTTCCAGGACTAATAAGTATGTTGGTTGAATTATTTTAGAAAATTAGAAAGAACTTAGACCAGGTGGGAATAGACTCATAAAGTAGCTAATCCAGTAATATATGATTGAAATGAAAAAAAAAATTAAACTTGACTGACTTTCATTATGAATGTTGAAAGGTTGAGGGAACACTTTATTCCACTGTAGAATGTGCTGTTCCATCCTTTGCCATTAATCCAAGAAAGTCCAGAGCTCATAAAGACTATTCTTTGAACAATAGAAAAATAAGATATTAATTTGAGGGTTTGAAACTATATATTATTGATGGTAAACAAATATAACATTAGAAAGCAAATCATTAACTATGAATTATATTGTTAATGGTAAAGGAACTACTACTTAAGTAGTCTTTTAGAGTTTATAGAATACAAGATCTAAAATTCCTCAAAAATCCATCCTAGAATTCACTAGGATATAAGTTACTAAACCAAATGGCGGGTTTAGCTATTGTGACCAAATAAACATTTGTTTAATACCACTTTTATTTACTTATTTATTTTAATAATGAATCTTTGTTGTTTTAAGACATTAAATCTTGGGGTGAATTTTTAAGTAGCAAAATATGCAAAGTAAATGCTTTTAGTCTTCTCATGATTCATCAGTATTGGTTTACCTACCCTCACTGGGTAATCTCTAGAAACTTCTTAGTTTTTTCCACCAATTGTCAATGAATAGAATGCATCCTTAGGTACACTGGGAAAGACTACTGATACACTTTCCATAGTTTTTAAAAGAAAACTGACTTTGAGTTTTTGGGGTTCCATTTTATTTTATTTAAATAAGTAATTAATTTATTTTATTAATTAATTTAAAAAGGAATTTATTTATTTATTTATTTATTTTTGAGAGAGAGACAAAGTATGAGCAGGGGAGGGACAGAGGAAGAGGGAGACGCAGAATCTGAAGCAGGCTCTAGGCTCTGAGCTGTCAGCACAGAGTCCCATGGGGGGCTCAAACCCACGAACTGTGAGATTGTGACCTGAGCCGAAGTCAGACCCTCAACCTACTGAGCCACCAGCAGCCCCTATTTTATTTTTTTTTTAATTTTTATTTATTTTTAAATGTTTATTTATTTGAGAGAGAGAGAGAGAGAGAGAGAGAGAACACAAGGGAGGGGGGCGTGTAGAGAAAGAGGGAAGATACAGAATCTGAAGCAAGCTTCAGGGTCCAAGCTCCAAGCTGTCAGCAGAGACCCTGATGTGGGGCCTGAACTCATGAATCATGAGATCATGAGCTGAGCTGAAGTCAGACATTTAACCAACTGAGCCACCTAGGTGCCCCTGGTTTTCATTATTTTAGCTTCAGGGATTATCTTTTTAAAGAAAAATGTTATATGGTGAAATTATTTTTTTAGGTCTAGCAATGATGCCAATGTCAAACACCTCAGCACACATAGTGAAAGCTTCATAATGTCAGCAAATTACAAACTATTGCAAAAAAATGATTTTTCGACTTGTTCAGGGTTAATCTGCCACATGGATTTGGTGTGACAATGAAGAATGAAAAAGGCAAAAGAGACCAAGATCACCTCAGAGAAAGGATGGGAACCTTGTAACATTTAAGCTAATACAACATTTTCCTGATGAGAATCTAGAGGTCAATTTACTTTTAGAATTTATAAAGTTCTTTGAGACATTTGTTCTGGATCCTAATATTCCAAGCTGTATCTTATTCTCATTCCCAGGGCTAATTGACCTACATCTCTCCTTTATCTTCAAACTATTTCTAACAACACATCATCTGTTTTCCCTGGGAATTGTTGTCCTACAATACAGAGTTCTCTTCAGAATTTTCATTTGTTTTGACTGTGTAACTTGGTCCCTGTCCAAAGTTAGTAGTGTATGTACATATGTATGCATGTATGTTTTTATGTCATACTTCCCTGTTGTTTCTCTTTGTGCCTTGGAAATAGGTTTCTGTTGGAAAATTGGCCAGAGACATGTTTGGAAGGAATGGTAAAGTGTGGTAATCTATGGTCACAGGGATTGTGCCTAAATTATATATCATATTTGTACTTAGAAAAAATGCTTTTTTGTTATCATCATCATCATATTTCAGTAACGTGATAGTGCTTTGGGGTACACCAATCTGCTGTTTATGCAGTTCTGGAGTTCTTTGGCCTAGTATTACAACGTCAGTTATTTCAATGTGCTGCATCTTAGGAACGGTGGAGAAATTGACAAAAAGTGTTAGTTTTAGGACTAGGCGTATAGTAATATTCATGTTGCATTCTTTAGAATCAAATACCCCAATTCAACATAGAACCACAGTATTCCTTGTGAAAAGGGGAAGGGGGTCACAGTGGTTCTTATGGCAGCTGGTTTAGAATAATTACTGGTAAAAATTCTCTTTGGATTAAAAAAATTAAAAGATCAAAAGTAAGACTTATGCAAAATGTCTCATCATTTTTAACTCAATATCCCATGGATGTAACACATAGCCAGCACTGTTTTCTTTAGAAGTCAGTAGGCTTTCTGAATACTTTTATGCTGGATAATTCCGTTCAAATTTTCACCAAGTTTTTCACTCCAAGATAAGTATACTGTGCATATATTGAAAATGCTGCTGGTTGTTAACCCTGGGAAAGGTTTTGTTAAATCCGCTGACTTTCAAAACAGAGGCAGGGGTGTCTCACAGATATATATTTTCTTAACTACCCCCGGTTGGGGCTGCCTGTATCAATAGGGGAAAGCACTAATAGAAAGATATTCTGTGTTAACAGTGGATAAAGCAAATTGTGACCTGTAATTAGTAACTTGGAATCCCTTCCGCTTCTCAGAAGGACAATGAACAAAAAGGAACAATGTGTCTGGAACCTTGGAACTATAATAAATTGATGGGCAGTGTAAGAAAAATAACTTTTTCCTACTTTTTGCTAAGAAGACACTCCAAACCTGGTTCCTAGTGATGAGCGCTCTCTTTTCAGTATGTAATAAAAACTGGATCAAAGTAGAATCGGGTTAAGATATGGACTGGTGCCACCTTTTAGCTCTCAAGGAGGGTCTAGCTATTGGTGAAGTGAGAAGATGGTACTTGTTAGCCTTAAGGATCCAAAGTAACTCATCTTAAATTATAGACCATGTCTCAATCCTGCCTGTTGGCATGATGAATTCACTCACAACACAATTGTTTTAGTGACCTACCTACGGTTAATCATTCACTTATTCGTTCATCTAAGAAATCTTTATTGGGTGTCTATTTTGTGCCAGACACTGTACTAGTCTCTCAGATTAGACCAAATGAACAAAATGGAGAAAATCCCAGCCCTATGGAGTTTTCATAATAGTGGGAGAGGACAGGTAATAAAATGAAGTTACAATATAGTAAGTTAAATTAAAAAAAAAAGCTACAGAGAAAAATAAGGCAAGTAAGAGGGATAGTGTGTGTGTGTGTGTGTGTGTGTGTGTTAAGGGCAGCAATTTTATTTATTTATTTATTTATTTATTTATTTTTAATGTTTATTTGAGAGAGAGAGAGAGAGAGCACGCACAGGGAAGGGGCAGAGAGAGAGGGAGACAGAGAATCCAAACAGGCTCCGTGCTGGCAGCACAGAGCCTGATGCAGGGCTTGAACCCACAAACTGAGATCATGACCTGAGCTGAAATCAAGAGTCAGATGCTTAGCTGACTGAGCCTCCCAGGGGCCCCAGAGGGGCAGCAATTTTAAATAAGATAGGGTGATGGGCATTGAGGAGGGTACTTCTTGGGATGAGCACTGGCTGTTGTATGTAAGCAATGAATCATGGGAATTTACTCCCCAAACCAAGAGCACACTGTATACACTGTATGTTAGCTAAGTTGACAATAAATTGTATTTTTAAAAAAAAGATAGTGAAAGACACTGAATGAAATTTTGGAGAAAAAGTAAAAAATGAGACAGGATGCTCATGGAACATATAGACTAGTGGATAGGAAAGGTGATTATACAGATGATTATATTATATTGTCATAGTGGGATAAGAGGTATATATAATGCTATCAATGAGGACACACTACAAGGGGACCTTGAGTAGTCTAAGGAGTCAGGAAAGGTTTTATGGGTACATTGACATTAAAATTGAGACCACAATGTAAAATGAACAACAGGAAAAGTTAATTGGGTTGAGGTTCAGCACAGGAAAATATATGTCCAAAGATCCGGAAGGAAATGAAAATTTGGCACATTCAAGGGATTGCAGGTTTAAAATGGTCAAGGTGTGACGTGGAGGAAGGACAAGGACATGAAATGAGTTTCCAGAAGTAAGTAACTAGTTAGATCACAAAGGTATTATTGAAGGCCATGTTAAGAAATTTGGACTTTATCCTAACCACAAAATTTAACCATTAAAATAATTTTAAGTTTTGGGAAAGACTTGAGGTTTATTCCCAGAGGCCTGTAGGCAGGCAAGATGGAGCTCAATTTATTCAGAACCTTGGTCCCAAATGCCCCATTAACTCTCTGTTCTTTGATTTAGCTAATTAGTTTGCCTTTTAATGGTAAAATGCCTTATCTGTGACCCATATATTTATTCATTCATTCATTTATTCTTCAACAGGTATATAATCTTGATGACATGCATTCTGGTATTTCCAAAATAAACCCTTTTAATTAAATGTTTGAGAAGGGACACTTCCTTAGAACCTAAATAACTAGAGGCCAGCTAAAAATTCTGGGTGACCAGTAGTATTATGCCCAGGACTGTAATTTTGATTTTAACTTTAACTCATTGGAATCTTTATTGCATGTGAATGCCTTGCTTTACATTTACAAAACACAGCAGGAAAATAATGATTTATTTCATAATTAGCTCTTTTGCCATATTACATATTATTTGTTTTCCAAAAAATACAATACACCTGTATCATTCTCAAGAAAATTCCATAATATAGACATAAACTTTTATAGTTGGAAGGGATCACAGGAATTAAACTTATTATATGGATAAGGAACCTATCAACTTGAGAGAAAATATCACTTAATTTATATTATTTTACAAACTCTACCTATAATACTATTAATTTTAGTTTACATATTATTATTATTTTTATATTTTGTGTATTTAATATATTTTTCTTTTAAAAATTGTTGTACAGATATATGGTATAAAAATCTAAAAGAGGGGCGCCTGGGTGGCGCAGTCGGTTAAGCGTCCGACTTCAGCCAGGTCACGATCTCGCGGTCCGTGAGTTCGAGCCCCGCGTCAGGCTCTGGGCTGATGGCTCAGAGCCTGGAGCCTGTTTCCAATTCTGTGTCTCCCTCTCTCTGTGCCCCTCCCCCGTTCATGCTCTGTCTCTCTCTGTCCCAAAAATAAATAAACGTTGAAAAAAAAATTAAAAAAAAAATCTAAAAGATATAAAGGGGTATAAAGTTAGGTATATGTTCCATCCTTTTTCTCTGGCTATCCTATTTCCCTCCCCTGATACTATTTTTTATGTAATCTATCCAGATATTTTTTATATATATGTAAACATATATTAAATATGTGGGTATATATTATAAAACCAAATGTAAGCATTCTCTACACCATTTTCCTTACCTTGTTTTATCACTGAATGATATATGTTTGTGATCATTCCATATATAATATAGAAAGAGCTGCCTCATTCTTTTTAATAATTATATAGTATTCCATTACATGGATGTGCCCTCGTTAAGTTAACCCACTGATAAAGGACTTTATTCTTGCAAATATTTTTGTCATAAAAGTATTTCCATAAAATTATTACCATGTGGTGTTCTGTTCTATCAATAGATATTTATAAACATAGATGTGCTGGTCCAAAGAGTAGGTAAATTTAGAAAATTTTAGTAAATATTGACAAGTTACATATATAACACTATATATTTCCATTAACTAACAAGAGTGCTGATTTTCTCATACCTTCTTTATTTTTTTTAACTTTTTTTAATATATGAAATTTATTGTTAAATTGGTTTCCATACAACACCCAGTGCTATCCCAAAAGATGCTCTCTTCAATACCCATCACCCACCCTCCATCAACCCTCAGTTTGTTCTCAGTTTTTAACAGTCTCTTGTGCTTTGGCTCTCTTCCATTCTAACCTCTTTTTTTTTTCCTTCCCCTCCCCCATGGGATTCTGTTAAGTTTCTCAGGATCCACATAAGAGTGAAACCATATGGTATCTGTCTTTCTCTGTATGGCTTATTTCACTTAGCATCACACTCTCCAGTTCCATCCATGTTGCCACAAAGGGCCATATTTCTTTCTCATTGCCACGTAGTACTCCATTGTGTATATAAACCACAATTTCTTTATCCATTCATCAGTTGATGGACATTTAGGCTCTTTCCATAATTTGGCTATTGTTGAGAGTGCTGCTATAAACATTGGGGTACAAGTGCCCCTATGCATCAGTACTCCTGTATCCCTTGGGTAAATTCCTAGCAGTGCTATTGCTGGGTCATAGGGTAGGTCTATTTTTAATTTTTTGAGGAACCTCCACACTGTTTTCCAGAGCGGCTGCACCAATTTGCATTCCCACCAACAGTGCAAGAGGGTTCCCGTGTCTCCACATCCTCTCCAGCATCTATAGTCTCCTGATTTGTTCATTTTGGCCACTCTGACTGGCGTGAGGTGATATCTGAGTGTGGTTTTGATTTGTATTTCCCTGATGAGGAGCGACATTGAGCATCTTTTCATGTGCCTGTTGGCCATCCGGATGTCTTCTTTAGAGAAGTGTCTATTCATGTTTTCTGCCCATTTCTTCACTGGATTATTTGGTTCTCAGGTGTGGAGTTTGGTGAGCTATTTATAGATTATGGATACTAGCCCATTGTCCAATATGTCATTTGCAAATATCTTTTCCCATTCCATTGGTTGCCTTTTAGTTTTGTTGGTTGTTTCCTTTGCTGTGCAGAAGCTTTTTATCTTCATGAGGTCCCAATAGTTCATTTTTGCTTTTAATTCCCTTGCCTATGGGGACGTGCCAAGTAAGAAATTGCTACGGCTGAGGTCAGAGAGGTCTTTTCCTGCTTTCTCCTCTAAGGTTTTGATGGTTTCCTGTCTCATATTCAGGTCCTTATCCATTTTGAGTTTATTTTTGTGAATGGTGTAAGAAAGTGGTCTAGTTTCATTCTTCTGCATGTTGCTGTCCAGTTCTCCAAGCACCATTTGTTAAAGAGACTTTTTTCCTTTGGATGTTCTTTCCTGCTTTGTCAAAGATTAGTTGGCCGTACGTTTGTGGGTCTAGTTCTGGGGTTTCTATTCTATTCCATTGGTCTATGTGTCTGTTTTGGTGCCAATACCATGCTGTCTTGATGATGACAGCTTTGTAGTAGAGGCTAAAGTCTGGGATTGTGATGCCTCCTGCTTTGGTCTTCTTCTTCAAAATTCCTTTGGCTATTCGGGGCCTTTTGTGGTTCCATATGAATTTTAGGATTGCTTGTTCTAGCTTCAAGAAAAATGCTGGTGCAATTTTGATTGGGATTACATTGAATGGGTAGATAGCTTTGGGTAGTATTGACATTTTAGCAATACTTATTTTTCCAATCCATGAGCACGGAATGTTTTTCCATTTCTTTATATCTTCTTCAGTTTCCTTCATAAGCTTTCTATAGTTTTCAGCATACAGATCTTTTACATCTTTGGTTAGTTTTATTCCTAGGTATTTTATGCTTGGTGCAATTGTGAATGGGATCAATGTCTTTATTTGTCTTTCTGTTGCTTCATTATTAGTGTATAAGAGTGCAACTGATTTCTGTACATTGATTTTGTGTCCTGCAACTTTGCTGAATTCCTGTATCAGTTCTAGCAGACTTTTGGTGGAGTCTATCAGATTTTCCATGTATAAGATCATGTCACCTGCAAAAAGTGAAAGCTTGACTTCATCTTTGCCAATTTTGATGCCTTTGATTTCCTTTTGTTGTCTGATTGCTGATGCTAGAACTTCCAACACTATGTTAAACAACAGCAGAAGCTAGAACTTCCAACATTATGTTAAACAACAGCGGTGAGAGTAGACATCCCTGTCGTGTTCCTGATCTGAGGGAAAAAGCTCTCAGTTTTTCCCCATTGAGGATGATATTCGCTGTGGGCTTTTCATAAATGGCTTTTATGATGTTTAAGTATGTTCCTTCTATCCTGGCTTTCTCGAGGGTTATAATTAAGAAAGGATGCTGAATTTTGTCAAATGCTTTTTCTGCATCGATTGACAGGATCATATGGTTCTTATCTTTTCTTTTATTAATGTGATGTATCACATTGATTGATTTGCAAATGTTGAACCAGCCCTGCATCCCAGGAATGAATCCCACTTGATCATGGTGAATAAGTCTTTTTATAAGCTGTTGAATTCGATTTGCTAGTATCTTATTGAGAATTTTTGCATCCATATTCATCAGGGATATTGGCCAGTAGTTCTCTTTTTTTACTGGGTCTCTGTTTGGTTTAGGAATCAAAGTAATACTGGCTTCATAGAATGAGTCTGAAAGTTTTCCTTCCCTTTCTATTTTTTGGAATAGCTTGAGAACGATAGGTATTATCTCTGCTTTAAATGTCCGGTAGAATTCCCCAGGGAAGCCATCTGGTCCTGGACTCTTACTTGTTGGGAGATTTTTGATAACTGATTAAATTTCTTCGCTGGTTATGGGTCTGTTCAAGCTTTCTATTTCCTCCTGATTGAGTTTCAGAAGTGTGTGGGTGTTTAGGAATTTGTCCATTTCTTCCAGGTTGTCCAGTTTGTTGGCATATAATTTTTCATAGTATTCCCTGATAATTGCTTGTATTTCTGAGAGATTGGTTGTAATGATTCCATTTTAATTCATGATTTTATCTTTTTGGGTCATCTCCCTTTTCTTTTTGAGAAGCCTGGCTAGAGGTTTGTCAATTTTGTTTATTTTTTCAAAAAACCAACTCTTGGTTTCATTGATATGCTCTACAGTTTTTTTAGATTCTATATTGTTTATTTCTGCCCTAATCTTTATTATTTCTCTTCTTCTGCTGGGTTTGGGGTGTCTTTGCTGCTCTGCTTCTATTTCCTTTAGGTGTGCTGTTAGATTTTGCATTTGGGATTTTTCTTGTTTCTTGAGATAGGCCTGGATTGCAATGTATTTTCCTCTCAGGACTGCCTTTGCTGCATCCCAAAGCGTTTGGATTGTACTTTCATTTTCGTTTGTTTCCAGATATTTTTTAATTTCTTCTCTAATTGCCTGGTTGACCCATTCATTCTTTAGTAGGGTGTTCTTTAACCTCCATGCTTTTGGAGGTTTTCTAGGCTTTTTCCTGTGGTTGATTTCAAACTTCATAGCATTGTGGCCCAAAAGTATGCATGGTATGATTTCAATTCTTGTATACTTATGAAGGGCTGTTTTGTGACCCAGTATGTGATCTATCTTGGAGAATGTTCATGTGCACTCGAAAAGAAAGTATATTCTGTTGCTTTGGGATGCAGAGTTCTAAATATATCTGTCAAGTCCATCTGATCCAATGTATCATTCAGGGCCTTTGTTTCTTTATTGACCATGTGTCTAGATGATCTATCCTTTGTTGTAAGTGTGGTATTAAAGTCCCCTGCAATTACCACATTCTTGTCAATAAGGTTGCTTATGTTTTTTTTTTTTATTTTTTTATTTTTTTTTTCTGAAATTTATTGACAAATTGGTTTCCATAAAACACCCAGTGCTCATCCCAAAAGGTGCCCTCCTCAATACCCATCACCCACCCTCTCCTCCCTCCCACCCCCCATCAACCCTCAGTTTGTTCTCAGTTTTTAACAGTCTCTTGTGCTTTGGCTCTCTCCCATTCTAACCTCTTTTTTTTTTCCTTCCCCTCCCCCATGGGTTCCTGTTAAGTTTCTCAGGATCCACATAAGAGTGAAACCATATGGTATCTGTCTTTCTCTGTATGGCTTATTTCACTTAGCATCACACTCTCCAGTTCCATCCACGTTGCTACAAAAGGCCATATTTCATTTTTTCTCATTGCCACGTAATATTCCATTGTGTATATAAACCACAATTTCTTTATCCATTCTTCAGTTGATGGACATTTAGCCTCTTTCCATAATTTGGCTATTGTTGAGAGTGCTGCTATGAACATTGGGGTACAAGTGGCCCTATGCATCAGTGCTCCTGTATCCCTTGGATAAATTCCTAGCAGTGCTATTGCTGGGTCATAGGGTAGGTCTATTTTTAATTTTCTGAGGAACCTCCACACTGCTTTCCAGAGCGGCTGCACCAATTTGCATTCCCACCAACAGTGCAAGAGGGTTCCCGTGTCTCCACATCCTCTCCAGCATCTATAGTCTCCTGATTTGTTCATTTTGGCCACTCTGACTGGCGTGAGGTGATACCTGAGTGTGTTTGATTTGTATTTCCCTGATAAGGAGCGACGCTGAACATCTTTTCATGTGCCTGTTGGCCATCCGGATGTCTTCTTTAGAGAAGTGTCTATTCATGTTTTCTGCCCATTTCTTCACTGGGTTATTTGTTTTTCGGGTGTGGAGTTTGGTGAGTTCTTTATAGATTTTGGATACTAGCCCTTTGTCCGATATGTCATTTGCGAATATCTTTTCCCATTCCGTTGGTTGCCTTTTAGTTTTGTTGGTTGTTTCCTTTGCTGTGCAGAAGCTTTTTATCTTCATAAGGTCCCAGTAATTCACTTTTGCTTTTAATTCCCTTGCCTTTGGGGATGTGTCGAGTAAGAGATTGCTACGGCTGAGGTCAGAGAGGTCTTTTCCTGCTTTCTCCTCTAAGGTTTTGATGGTTTCCTGTCTCACATTTAGGTCCTTTATCCATTTTGAGTTTATTTTTGTGAATGGTGTGAGAAAGTGGTCTAGTTTCAACCTTCTGCATGTTGCTGTCCAGTTCTCCCAGCACCATTTGTTAAAGAGGCTGTCTTTTTTCCATTGGATGTTCTTTCCTGCTTTGTCAAAGATGAGTTGGCCATACGTTTGTGGGTCTAGTTCTGGGGTTTCTATTCTATTCCATTGGTCTATGTGTCTGTTTTTGTGCCAATACCATGCTGTCTTGATGATGACAGCTTTGTAGTAGAGGCTAAAGTCTGGGATTGCGATGCCTCCTGCTTTGGTCTTCTTCTTCAAAATTCCTTTGGCTATTCGGGGCCTTTTGTGGTTCCATATGAATTTTAGGATTGCTTGTTCTAGTTTCGAGAAGAATGCTGGTGCAATTTTGATTGGGATTGCATTGAATGTGTAGATAGCTTTGGGTAGTATTGACATTTTGACAATATTTATTTTTGCAATCCATGAGCAGGGAATGTCTTTCCATTTCTTTAAATCTTCTTCAATTTCCTTCATAAGCTTTCTATAGTTTTCAGCATACAGATCCTTTACATCTTTGGTTAGATTTATTCCTAGGTATTTTATGCTTCTTGGTGCAATTGTGAATGGGATCAGTTTCTTTATTTGTCTTTCTGTTGCTTCATTGTTAGTGTATAAGAATGCAACTGATTTCTGTACATTGATTTTGTATCCTGCAACTTTGCTGAATTCCTGTATCAGTTCTAGCAGACTTTTGGTGGAGTCTATCGGATTTTCCATGTATAATATCATGTCATCTGCAAAAAGCGAAAGCTTGACTTCATCTTTGCCAATTTTGATGCCTTTGATTTCCTTTTGTTGTCTGATTGCTGATGCTAGAACTTCCAGCACTATGTTAAACAGCAGCGGTGAGAGTGGGCATCCTTGTCGTGTTCCTGATCTCAGGGAAAAAGCTTTCAGTTTTTCCCCGTTGAGGATGATGTTAGCTGTGGACTTTTCATAAATGGCTTTTATGATCTTTAAGTATGTCCTTCTATCCCGACTTTCTCAAGGGTTTTTATTAAGAAAGGGTGCTGGATTTTGTCGAAGGCCTTTTCTGCATCGATTGACAGGATCATATGGTTCTTCTCTTTTTTTTGTTAATGTGATGTATCACGTTGATTGATTTGCGAATGTTGAACCAGCACTGCATCCCAGGAATGAATCCCACTTGATCATGGTGAATAATTCTTTTTATATGCCATTGAATTCGATTTGCTAGTACCTTATTGATAATTTTTGCATCCATATTCATCAGGGATATTGGCCTGTAGTTCTCTTTTTTTACTGGGTCTCTGTCCGGTTTAGGAATCAAAGTAATACTGGCTTCATAGAATGAGTCTGGAAGTTTTCCTTCCCTTTCTATTTCTTGGAATAGCTTGAGAAGGATAGGTATTATCTCTGCTTTAAACGTCTGGTAGAACTCCCCAGGGAAGCCATCTGGTCCTGGACTCTTATTTGTTGGGAGATTTTTGATAACCGATTCAATTTCTTCGCTGGTTATGGGTCTGTTCAAGCTTTCTATTTCCTCCTGATTGAGTTTTGGAAGAGTGTGGGTGTTCAGGAATTTGTCCATTTCTTCCAGGTTGTCCAATTTGTTGGCATATAAGTTTTCATAGTATTCCCTGATAATTGTTTGCATCTCTGAGGGATTGGTTGTAAGAATTCCATTTTCATTCATGATTTTATCTATTTGGGTCATCTCCCTTTTCTTTTTGAGAAGCCTGGCTAGAGGTTTGTCAATTTTGTTTATTTTTTCAAAAAACCAACTCTTGGTTTCGTTGATTTGCTCTACAGTTTTTTTAGTTTCTATATTGTTTATTTCTGCTCTGATCTTTATTATTTCTCTTCTTCTGCTGGGCTTAGGCTGCCTTTGCTGTTCTGCTTCTAGTTCCTTTAGGTGTGCTGTTAGATTTTGCATTTGGGATTTTTCTTGTTTCTTGAGATAGGCCTGGATTGCAATGTATTTTCCTCTCAGGACTGCCTTTGCTGCGTCCCAAAGCGTTTGGATTGTTGTATTTTCATTTTCGTTTGTTTCCATATATTTTTTAATTTCTTCTCTAATTGCCTGGTTGACCCACTCATTCGTTAGTAGGGTGTTCTTTAACCTCCATGCTTTTGGAGGTTTTCCAGACTTTTTTCTGTGGTTGATTTCAAGCTTCATAGCATTGTGGTCTGAAAGTAAGCATGGTATAATTTCAATTCTTGTAAACTTATGAAGGGCTGTTTTGTGACCCAGTATGTGATCTATCTTGGAGAATGTTCCATGTACACTCGAGAAGAACGTATATTCTGTTGCTTTGGGATGCAGAGTTCTAAATATATCTGTCAAGTCCATCTGATCCAATGTCTCATTCAGGGCCCTTGTTTCTTTATTGACCGTGTGTCTAGATGATCTATCCATTTCTGTAAGTGGGGTGTTAAAGTCCCCTGCAATTACCACATTCTTCTCAATAAGGTTGCTTATGTTTATGAGTAATTGTTTTATATATTTGGGGGCTCCGGTATTCGGTGCATAGACATTTATAATTGTTAGCTCTTCCTGAAGGATAGACCCTATAACTATTATATAATGTCCTTCTTCATCTCTTGTTACAGTCTTTAATTTAAAGTCTAGTTTGTCTGATATAAGTATGGCTACTCCAGCTTTCTTTTGGCTTCCAGTCGCATGATAAATAGTTCTCCATCCCCTCACTCTCAATCTAAAGGTGTCCTCAGGTCTAAAATGAGTCTCTTGTAGACAGCAAATAGATGGGTCTTGTTTTTTTATCCATTCTGATACTCTATGTCTTTTGGTTTGCGCATTTAATCCATTTACATTCACTGTTATTATAGAAAGATACGGGTTTAGAGTCATTGTGATGTCTGTATGTTTTATGCTTATAGTGATGTCTCTGGGACTTTGTCTCACAGGGTCCCCCTTAGGATCTCTTGTAGGGCTGGTTTAGTGGTGACAAATTCCTTCAGTTTTTGTTTGTTTGGGAAGACCTTTATCTCTCCTTCTATTCTAAATGACAGACTTGCTGGATAAAGGATTCTTGGCTGCATATTTTTTCTGTCTAGCACCCTGAAAATCTCGTGCCAATTCTTTCTGGCCTGCCAAGTTTCAAAAGAGAGATCAGTCACGAGTCTTATAGGTCTCCCTTTATATGTGAGGGCACGTTTACCCCTTGCTGCTTTCAGAATTTTCTCTTTATCCTTGTATTTTGCTAGTTTCACTATGATATGTCGTGCAGAAGAACGATTCAAGTTACGTCTGAAGGGAGTTCTCTGTGCCTCTTGGATTTCAATGCCTTTTTCCTTCCCCAGTTCAGGGAAGTTCTCAGCTATTATTTCTTCAAGTACCCCTTCAGCACCTTTCCCTCTCTCTTCCTCCTCTGGGATACCAATTATGCGTATATTATTTCTTTTTAGTGTATCACTTAATTCTCTAATTTTCCCCTCATACTCCTGGATTTTTTTATCTCTCTTTTTCTCAGCTTCCTCTTTTTCCATAACTTTATCTTCTAGTTCACCTATTCTCTCCTCTGCCTCTTCAAGCCGAGCTGTGGTGGTTTCCATTTTGTTATGCATTTCGTTTAAAGCGTTTTTCAGCTCCTCGTGACTGTTCCTTAGTCCCTTGATCTCTGTAGCAAGAGATTCTCTGCTGTCCTGTATACTGTTTTCAAGCCCAGCGATTAATTTTATGACTATTATTCTAAATTCACTTTCTGTTATATTATTTAAATCCTTTTTGATCAGCTCATTAGCTGTTGTTATTTCCTGGAGATTCTTCTGAGGGGAGTTCTTCCGCTTGGTCATTTTGGATAGCCCCTGGCGTGGTGAGGACCTGCAGGGCACTTCCCCTGTGCTGTGGTGTATACCTGGAGTTGGTGGGCGGGGCCGCAGTCAGACCTGATGTCTGCCCCCAGCCCACCGCTGGGGCCACAGTCAGACTGGTGTGTGCCTTCTCTTCCCCTCTCCTAGGGGTGGGATTCACTGTGGGGTGTTGTGGCTCGTCTGGGCTACTTGCACCCTGCCAGGCTTGCGATGCTGGGGATCTGGCGTATTAGTGGGGTGGGTAGGCAAGGTGCTCGGGGGCAGGAGGGGCAGGCTTAGATCGCTTCTCCTTAGGTGATCCACTTCAGGAGGGGCCCTGTGGCAGCGGGAGGGAGTCAGATCCGCTGCCGGAGGTTTGGCTCCGCCGAAGCGCAGAATTGGGTGTTTGCGCGGAGCGAGCAAGTTCCCTGGCAGGAACCGGTTCCCTTTGGGATTTCGGCTGGGGGATGGGCGGGGGAGATGGCGCTGGCGAGCGCCTTTGTTCCCCACCAAACTGAGCTCTGTTGTCAGGGGGCTCAGCAGCTCTCCCTCCCTTTGTCCTCCAGCCTTCCCGCTTTCCGAGCAGAGCTGTTAATTTATGACCTCCCAGACGCTAAGTCGCGCTTGCTGTCGGAACACAGTCCGCCTGGCCCCTCCGCTTTTGCAAGCCAGACTCGGGGGCTCTGCTTGGCCGGCGAGCTGCCCCTCCGCCCCGGCTCCCTCCCGCCAGTCCTTGGAGCGCGCACCACCTCGTCGCCCTTCCTACCCTCTTCCGTGGGCCTCTCGTCTGCGTTTGGCTCCGGCGACTCAGTTCTGCTAATCCTCTGGCGGTTTTCTGGGTTATTTAGGCAGGTGTAGATGGAATCTAAGTGATCAGCAGGACGTGCGGTGAGCCCAGCGTCCTCCTAACTAAGGTTGCTTATGTTTGTGAGTAATTGTTTTATATATTTGGGGGCTCCCGTATTTGGCGCATAGACATTTATAATTGTAGTTCTTCTTGATGGATACACCCTGTAGTTATTATAAAATGCCCTTCTTCATCTCTTGTTACAGCCTTTAATTTAAAGTCTAGTTTGTCTGATATAAGTAGGGCTACTCCAGCTTTCTTTTGACTTCCAGTGGCATGATAGTTCTCCATCCCCTCACTTTCAATAAAGTGTCCTCAGGTCTAAAATGAGTCTCTTATAGACAGCAAATAGATGGGTCTTGTTTTTTTATCCATTCTGATACCCTATGTCTTTTGGTTGGAGCATTTAGTTCATTTACATTCAGTGTTATTATAGAAAGATATGGGTTTAGAGTCATTGTGATGTCCATAGGTTTCATGCTTGTAGCGATGTCTCTGGTACTTGGTCTCACAGGATCCCCCTTAGGATCTCTTGTAGGGCTGGTTTAGTGGTGATGAATTCCTTCAGTTTTTGTTTGTTTGGGAAGACCTTTATCTTTCCTTCTATTCTAAATGACAGATTTGCTGGATAGAGGATTCTCGGCTTCATATTTTTTCTGTTCATCACATTGAAGATTCCTGCCATTCCTTTCTGGCCTGCCAAGTTTCAGTAGAGAGATCTGTCACTAGTCTTATTGGTCTCCCTTTATATGTTAGAGCATGTTTATCCCTAGATGCTTTCAGAATTTTCTCTTTATCCTTGTATTTTGCCAGTTTCACTATGATATGTCATGCAGAAGATCAATTCAAGTTATGTCTGAAGGGAGTTCTCTGTGCTTCTTGGATTTCAATGCCTCTTTCCTTCCCCAGATCAGGGAGGTTCTCAGCTATGATTTCTTCAAGTACACCTTCAGCACCTTTCCCTCTTTCTTCCTCCTCTGGGATACCAATTATGCGTATATTATTTCTTTTTAGTGTATCACTTAGTTCTCTAATTTTCCCCTCATACTCCTGGATTTTTTTATCTCTCTTTTTCTCAGCTTCCTCTTTTTCCATAATTTTATCTTCTAGTTCACCTATTCTCTCTTCTGCCTCTTCAGTCCGAGCTGTGGTCATCTCCATTTTATTTTGCAGCTCATTAATAGCATTTTTTAGCTCCTCCTGGCTCTTCCTTAGTCCCTTGATCTCTGTAGCAATAGATTCTCTGCTGTCCTCTATACTGTTTTCAAGCTCAGCAATTAATTTTATGACTATTATTCTAAATTCACTTTCTGGTATATTGTTTAAATCGTTTTTGATCAGTTTGTTAGCTGTCGTCATTTCCTGGAGGTTTTTTTGAGGGGAATTCTTCTGTGTCTTCATTCTGGATAGTCCCTGGAGTGGTGTGGAACTGTGGGGCACTTCCCCTTTGCTGTCTTGAATAACTTGCTTTGGTGGGCGGGCCGCAGTTAGACCTGATGTCTGTCCCCAGCCCACCGCTGGGGCCACAGTCGGACTGGTGTGTACCTTCTCTTCCCCTCTCCTAGGGACAGGATTCACTGTGGAGTGGCGTGGCCCATCTGGGCTACTTGCACATTGCCAGGCTTGTAGTGCTGGGGATCTGGCGTATTAGCTGGGGTAGATCGGCAAGGTGCACAGGGGCAGGAGTGGCAGGCTCAGCTTGCTTTTCCTTTGGAGATCTGCTTTGGGAGGGGTCCTGCAGCACCGGGAGCGAGTCAGACCCACCGGAGGGATGGATCCGCAAAAGCACAGCATTGGGTGTTTGCATGGTGCAAGCAAGTTCCCTGGCAGGAGCGGGTTCCCTCTGGGATTTTGGCTGAGGGACTGGCAAGGGAGATGGTGCTGGTGAGTGCCTTTGTTCCCTGCCAAGCTGAGCTCTGTCATCCGGGGCTCAACAACTCTCCTTACCGTTGTCTTCCAGCCCTCCCGCTCTCGGAACAGAGCTGTTTACTTATAACTTTCCAGATGTTAAGTCCCGCTCACTGTCTGAACACACTCTGTCAGGCCCCTCTGCTTTTGCAAGCCAGACTCAGGGTCTCTGCTTGGCCGGAGGGCTGCCCCTCCGCCCTGGCTCCCTCCCGCCAGTCCCTGTAGCACGCACTGCCTCTCCGCCCTTCCTACCCTCTTCTGTGGGCCTCTCATCTATGCTTGGCTCCGGAGAATCCATTCTGCTAGTCTTCTGGTGGTTTTCTGGGTTATTTAGGCAGGTGTGGGTGGAATCTAAGTGATCAGCAGGACGCAGTAAGCCCAGTGTCCTCCTACGCCACCATCTTCCGCTCCTGTCCTCTCATACCCTCTTTAACACAATGCCTTATTAACTATTTTATCTTTGCCAAAGACCAAAATGGTAATTGGCCATTGTTTTAATTTATATTTCTCTTTTAAGGGTAAAGATAAATGTATTTGCATATATTTAAGATATATTTGTATATCCTTTTCTATAAACTGTTAATAACATTTGACTATTTTTTCTCATCAGTTATTTCTTTTTAATATTGATTTGTAGGTATTATTTATATATTAAATAATTGAAGCCTTTGTGATAATTGTTGCATTTTCCCCTCAATTTGAAGTTTACCTTTTTTTAATATTTATTTATTTACTTATTTTGGCAGAGAGACAGAGTGATCAGGGGAGGGGGAGAGAGACAGAAGGAGAGAGAGAGAGAATCCCAAGCAGGCTCCATGCTGTCAGTGCAGAGCCTGACATGGGGCTCAAAGCCACTATGTGTGAGATCACTTAACCAACTGAGCCACACAGGTGCCCCTGAAATTTACCTTTTGTGGTAAGGTGTTTGTTTTTACTATTTATATTTTAAAAAGTATAGTAAAACTTATTGCCTTTTTTAAAATCACCGCTGGGTTTATGTATTTTATATAATTACCATTTTGTTACTATCATATTTCAGTAATGTGATAGTGCTTTGGGATACACAAGTATGCTGTTTATGCAGTTCTGGAGTTCTTTGGTCTAGTGTTACAACGTCAGTTATTTCAATTTGCTGCGTCTTAGGAACGGTGGAGAAATTGACAAAAAGTGTTAGTTTTATGATTTAGGCGTATAGTAATATCGTTGTTGCATTCTTTAGAATCAAATACCTCAATTCAACATGGAATGACTGTGTTCTCTGTGAAAAGGGGAAGAGGGTCACAGTGGTTCTTATGGAAACTGGTTTAGAATAATTATTGGTAAAAATTCTCTTTGGATTAAAAAGTTAAAAGATCAAAAATAAGACATGAAAAATGTCTCATCATTTTTAACTCAACACCCCTTGGATGTAACACATAGCATGCACTGTTTTCTTTAGAAGTTAGTAGACTTTCTGAATACTTTTATGCTGGATAATTCAGTTCTGTAATTTAAAAATCCACATTTTGTTCTAGAAGGTTTATGGATATACTTTATTATATTCAACTATTGTAGTTCCAAAATATGTTCATAGCTGGTAGGTCTAATCTCTTTGCATTGCTTTTCATTTTCAGAATTATTTTGTGGTACTGGTCTGCAGTGAGATAAGAATAAAACTTGAGAGCAAACATTTAGAAACTTTCAGAGCAATTTGACATATTTGTGACATTCACTGTGGCTGTGACAATTTTTTTAGAAAGTCATTTTTACTGTAATTAAAAAAAATATTGGGGCACCTGGGTGGCTCAGTAGGTTGAAGAACCAACTCTTTATTTCAGCTCGGGTCATGATCCCTGGGTCATGTGATCAAGCCCCATGTGGGGGCTCTGGACTGAGTGTGGGACTTGCTTAAGGTTCTCTCTCTCCCTCTGTCCCTCTCCCCCACTTGCACATGTTTTCTAAATACATAAATAAATAAATAAATAATAAATAAATAATCTAACTAAGCATGATAAATTGAAAGCAAAAAAACTGGCCTTTTGTCTGTTTAGTTTGAGAAGTACTGCTGCAAATATAATAGCAATTTTTGTGGTTATTGTTTGACAATTGTGTAATTTCATTACCTGTATGCATATATACAGATATGCTGACACATAAATGCATAAATATAATCATATCCATGTTCCTTGTGAATATATTTTCTTATTTTTTTCGTATTTGTTTGGCTCCCCCACCCCCTTTTTTGTTTCCCCATTCCACAGCATCTCTCCACTCCATATAACTAATGTTAACAACCCATTGTATATTCTTCCATATTTTACCTAAAAAATACTAAATAACAGTGGGAAAAATTTCTTCTTCCCAAATTTTAATAAGAAAACTGCCAGAGCTTCACCAGTAAATATGATCCTTGTTTTGGGAATAAGACACATATATTTATCATGTTAAGAAGGTATTCCACTTTTTATTTGTATTACATTAAAAAAATAATCTATTTTAATCATATCAAATGTATTTTTAACATCTCTGGTAATGTTTTCCTGGTATTCTTTTTAAATGTATCAATACAGTGAATTATATAATCAGACTTCCTAATACTGGACTGTCTTTGCATTCCTGAATAAATCCTATGTTGTTGTTGATCATGGTGTATTAATTGCCCATCCCCCCCCAGGTTTATTGAGATATAAATTGCCATATAACATCATGTGAGTTTTAGGTATATACTATGGTGATTTGATCTACTTTCTCAGCAACTTTAGAGTTTATAATACCATAGTTTTATTTTGTTCCGAATTTTTTCATCTATGTATTTTTTCATCTTGTAGTGTCCTTACCTGGCTTTGATATTAAGATAATTCTGGTCTTGTAAAATGAGTTTGGGAGTGTTCCCTCCTCTTAAATTTTTTGTAAAACTTTGAGAAGGATTAGCATTAATTCTTTAAATGTTTAGTAGAATTCACCAATGAAGCCAACTGGTCCTGGACTTCTGTTGTTGGGAGGTTTTGATTACTTATTCACTCTTCACTTATTACTAGTCTGTTCAGATTTTCTCTCTTCATGATTCAATCTTGGTAAGCTATACGTTTCTAGGAATTCATACATTTCTTCTAGGTTATCCAATTTGTTGACATATAATTGTTCATAGTAGTCTCCTATGAACTTTCTATTAGTATGGTATCAGTTTTAACTTCTATTTCATTTACAACTTTATTTATTTGAATTCTCTTTTTTTTCTTATATATCTGGCTAAAAGTTTGTTAATTTTGTTTATCTTTTCAAAAAAACACCTTTTAGTTCTGTTGATTTTTTTCTATTGTTTTTCTATTTTTTATATATTTCTAGTTTGTTCCTTCTACTAACTTTGGGAGTAGGTTATTCTTCTTTTTCTAGTTTCTTGGGATGCAAAGTTAAGTTATTTATGTGAGACCTTTCTTTTTGTTAATGTAGGCATTTATCGCTATGAAATTGCCTCTTAGAACTGCTTTTACCACATTGGATAAGTTCGGGTGTGTTTTGTTTCCATTTTCACTTGTTTATAAACCTTCTCTTCCTTTTCAATGAAGTTAAGAGAATAGATTCTCTCATAGTGTTTTTCTTTTATTCAAATTTAGGTTTCCATCTTTAGATTTATTTCAATCATGATTTTAACTGCTACCAGCACTTAACTGAATCAGATTTTAGAGCTATCTAAAAATTACTGCCTCATATTTCAAACAGGAAAATCATATATCTAAAAAGTGATCAGTTATATACAATATTTTGTATATTTGGAGAGAGGGAAAGGAAATGATGAGAAATGTGCATGTCATGAAGCCCATTTTAGTAAAGCAATAGCTTCTATTTCAGTGTATTCTTCTATTGTAATATGTGGTGTGCCATGTGAAAATAACATTGATAGGGAAAGATCTGTTAAAAGATGGCAGACAGGACTGATAGGGAAATTCCAGTTCCTGCCCCAAACTCCCCTTCCGGGTTCTTCTTCCATCCCCACTTGCCCCATGCGAAATTACTATTAATGCGGAATGTGGAAGTAACAGACTATAAATTGTTCCCTCTGCTTACGCAGGGGCTCAGACCTCTGGAGAGTGATTTCTTCTGAGCCCACTGGTGTAAAATAAACCTGCTTTCCAAGATCTCCGAGCGCCCCTTGGTACTTCTGCCAGGTGATCCAGACCAGGTTCCATAACAACATAATAATGAAGGAAGTCCAGTGGAGCTAAAATGCAAATTAAAACAAACCTTCCTGTACCTGCTGTTAATTTTTTAGCAAAGGTAAGAAATAATTTGAGAAATAAGAGCATCAATAGATAATTACCTCTTGGGGCACCTGGATCAGTTGGTAAGCATCTGACTTTAGCTCAGGTCATGATCTCATGGCTTGTGGGTTCAAACCCTGCATTGGGCTTTGCACTGACAGTGTGGAGTCTGCTTGGGATTCTTGCTCTCTCCTCTCTCTCTGCCCTTCCCCTGCTTGTGCTTTCTCTTTCTCAAAATAAATAAACTTAAAAAAAAGAGATAATTACACCTTTTTGTGGGTAAACCAACTTCTGCCACTTTGAATATATGTTTTATGTTGCCATCTGACTGACTTCAGAGAACCACAAATCCAAAAACTCTTAATTTTTGGCATATAAAGTGAAGTTTTGGTAAAAGATACAGGGAAAAACTGTGGCACAGATTCACAGATAATCTTTTAAGTATCCACACAACTCAGTATGGAAAATCAACGCATTTGCTTTCAATTCAAAATTTGCAGAGGTTCTGAATGCTTTTGGAAAATGTTTTTAGATTACAAAAAGGGTTATCAAAGCGTTATCTATACATGGATAACCCAATTTTTATCTCTTTTGATATCCTAATTTCACTCATTCCTTACTGTACTAAAGAGACAGAGAGAACTTTAGCTCATAAATAGTGATTCTTCAAACACTCAGACCCTCAAAAGCTCACCCTAAACTACACATGAACAAAGCACCTAGTTGATACTTGGGCCAAAATAGTTTATTGTACAATTGATTTAAAGTTGGATTTTTAAAGCTCAGAAAACCTCATTGAAACCAAAATTGGGGATCTTGCCTAAATGCTAGATTACATGCTGTAAGTAGCTCTGGAAATCAAGGCTGCAAACATGGAAAGCAATCAGTCCACTCATAATTACTATGCCACTTGAATTCCAGTAATTTATGGGGTAGGAAAACAAATCTAGTTACTCATCCTCTTCGTGAATGAAATGTGCTCTACACTACAAATGCACATTATTATCCCTCATCTAAATCATTGACTTAATGATATTCTATTTCCCAGTCTCATCCTCATGTCACTGACAATGAACAGACTTAATGTAATGATTAAAAAGTGTTCTCTGTTATATTTGCACTAATTTCAGAGTTGTGTGCTTTAAAATAATATAAGGATTTTATGTTTTTATATCTCTGTAAGAGAATATTAAAACTAAGTGTTCCTATACTTTCTTCTTAAGGGGAATGATGCAAATATATATTAGCTCCTGCCCAGAGAGGTCAAAATATATTTCAGAGGGCCAAGATATAAATAGGGCCCATTGGACAATTACACGAGAGGTTAGTAAAATTCAAAATGATATTAGAAGATAAAACTCCAAGGGTTACATTAAAGCTTCTTTTATGAAAAATGTGAGATATTTTCTTCTCAATATTATTATTTTATGTTCTGAAGTATTCTTTTTTTAAAAGTTTATTTATTTTGAGAGAGAGAGCATGAGCGAGGGAGGGGCAGAGAGAGAGGGAGAGAGAGAATCCCGAGCAGACTCTGCTTTGTCAGTGCAGAGCCCAAAGTGGGGCTCAATCCCACAAACCATGAGATCATGATAGAAATCAAGAGTCAGATGCTTAAGAGACTGAGCCACTCAGGTGCCCCAACACTGAAGTATTCTAATTTTCTAATAGCCTGATGGCATTGTAGCTCAAATGTTATACATATACCTCTCCTTTACTTTGTAACCATATGAATAATCAAATTACATTTTCTGCAGTAATCCAAAATTATGGTTGTAAATGTCAACTGTTATAAAACAGGGAGAGGTATGCTCTTTACATTTAGTAGCTCTAATGAAAATGTTTTAGTGGTTGTGTCTTTTTTTGGTGTGTGTCTTTTGATGTGCTGCTTGAGAGTTTTCTATTTGTTCTTCTTTGCACTAGGAAATAAGATATGATGTACAAGAGGGTGTGTATATACAAATGTGTGATTGTGTGTGTGTGTTTGTATATGTCTGTGTGTGTTGGATTCCTTTAGTTCAAGGAACTGAAACATACCTAAAATGCTAGAGATTTTCCATTATGATGCATGTGGAAAGAGCAAAGGCAGAAACCTCTCCCAGCTGATTATGCCTAAGGGAATCTAGCACCAATGGAGCAATAAAAGAAGATTAGGAAGTGGTTTGGGAACTAGAGAGCATTTGGGATAGAAAGCAATTCTGGGACTATAGACCAAATGGACCTAACAGATATGTACAGAACATTCCATTCAACAGAAGTAGAATGTATATTTTTTCTCAAGCACATACAGAACATTATCCAGGATAGATCACACAGTAAGTCTCTAAACAAGCCTTAGCAAATCTAAAAAGATTGAAATCATACCAAGTATCTTCTCCTAGTACAGTGTATGAAACTAGTGCTTGGGATTCAAAGATGATTATGGTAGAGTATTTCTCTTGAATAACTTACAACCTAGAAAGCGAGAGAGACAGATAAGCTGCACTGAGCCTTTGAGTTCCGATTTAGGAAATCTACACCGTAGGGAATATCAGGTTTGATGGTCTTGATAGAGGTCCTAAACACATGAAAACCTTTCAGAAAGATCTCTCCTTCACATTGCAGTTTCCTTTCCAGTATTCTATTGGGGAAATGGTGTTTTATTTATCACCAACCACTGGTGGTTAAAAAACAGGAGATGCCTGGAGAATCATTCTGAGCTTGAAAAAAGTTGTTGAAGTTTCAGTGTTCTTGGTGATGAATTTGATTGTATGCATGTTTCATTAGGAATCAAAGCACGTGCACCATTCTGCATTGAAGCCAACAGCAGCAAGCACAGCAGCATTCCCAAGGTGCAGTGACTCATACTTTGAGTAAGGCCTCAGCATTCCCTTTATAGATCAGGTGTTAATACACACTGACATGCTTGCTCACAGCACTGAAAATTAAAACGAACAAAGTGGGCTAAATAACATGTCATTCTGAAAATACAAATACTTTGGGTAGAATGGGAAACATTTAATGGCCTTCTTTGAAAATATTTCCTCAGTTCCTTTGAAGATAAAAATAATATGCTAAAAGCCCCTTTAAGACCTTTTAAAGGTGGTTGTATTTTTTCTTCTACATCTTGTAGTGAAGTAAAACCTTCACTTTGTGTTATAATGAACATATTTCCAGAAAGAATAGGTTGGAATTAATTCATGCCCAAGTAGTTTTCAATGACAATCATTGTTATCCTTTGAAACAATGATATTTTTAATGAAGTTCTTTAAAAAAAAACAACAGTTTTTCCTTGGTAGTTTAATTATAGATTTAATGGTCTGGAAGGGATAGAAGTGGTCAGTTAAAACATCTGGACACACAGGAGTTTCGCTTTATTTTCTTAGAGCAAGAACCTTGGCCACCCAATTATTTTTTTGGGGGGCGGGCAACAGTGACCATTTGATAGACTCATTAAGCTGGTAAGCACCTTAGAGATCAGTATTGATTATTCAAAGAACTTTGTAATTCTGGATAAAGGGGATATAAACAAACAAACAGGCAAAAAAACAAATATATTTGCAATTCTGGAAATATTTTTCTTGAAAGTAGATTCACGTTAAAAAAAAAAAAAGAAAGGCAATCCATAAGAGACTCAACTATAGGGAACCTGCTGAAGGTAGTATATGTAAGTGGTGAATCACTAAATTCTACTTCTGAAACCAACATTACACCAGATGTTAATTAACTAGAATTTAAATAAAAACTTGAAACAAAAAAGAGAGAGAGAGAGAAATAACTCTAAGATTCAGACACAGGAGTTTGAATAATGTAACTTTATGCTCTTTCTGTGGGCACTGGCCTAAGTTTAATGCAGTGGTTAACAGCACAGAATATGGCAAAAGTGTCTGGTTTAGAATCCTCTGTGACCACTTATTTATTATGTGGCCTTGGATAAGTTATTAAACACCTCAGTTTCCTTTTCTGTAAAATGGGGGTATAATAGTACCTATTGGATAGAGGTTTTGTGAATATTGAGTTCATAGGAAGTGCTTAAAACACTTCTTGACACAGTAAAAATTACTATGTATGTTTAAGCTGTCATTTTTATAACTGAATCCTTGCAACTTCGCTAGAGATGGTGTTTTAATAGCTGGGAAAATTGAGACTTACAGAAGGAAAATAACATGTACAATGTCATTCAATTAATAAGCATGTCCAGCCAGGCATAGAGCACAATGGTTTTCACTCCAAAGTATAGGTTGTGTATGATATTGCTTTGACTTTCTCCCTATGTTATCATGTGCCACTTATGTTATTATCTGTTCAATGACACTTTAATTACTATTCAAATTTTAATTAAAAAATTAGATCATGGTATCATTCTAAGTAGTTTATTTACAATTTTTATACTGTCTCAAGCTAGACAAGTTTTATTTCAACACACTTTTTTTTTTTAATTTTTTTTCAACGTTTATTTATTTTTGGGACAGAGAGAGACAGAGCATGAACAGGGGAGGGGCAGAGAGAGAGAGGGAGACACAGAATCGGAAACAGGCTCCAGGCTCTGAGCCATCAACCCAGAGCCCGATGCGGGGCTCGAACTCACGGACCGCGAGATCGTGACCTGGCTGAAGTCGGACGCTCAACCGACTGCGCCACCCAGGCGCCCCTTCAACACACTTTTTAAGAGAAAACAAGATATATTAATTTTTTACTGCTGCTCTAGAAATTACCACAAACTTAGTGGTTTAACACAATAGAAATTTATTTCTCTTATTATTCTGGAGGCCAGAAGTCTGAAATAAGTTTCACGGGGTTGAAGATAAAGTATCTGTAAGCTGGATACTTCTGGAGGCTCTACGGGAGAATCTGTTTTCTTGCCTTTTCCAACATCTAGAGGACATCTGCACTCCTGGGCTTATGGCCCCTTTCTCCATCTTCAAAGTGAATCACTCGAATCTTTGTTTTCATTGTCATATTGCCTTCACTCTTTCTGACCATCTGCCTCCTTCTTAGAGAGGTCCTTGTAATTACATAGGTCTACTTACATGATACAAGATCATCTTCCTCCACCAAGGTCTTTAACTTAAGCACATCTACAAGTTTCTTTTTGCTATGTAAGGAAACGTATTCATAGTTTCTGGGGATTAGTACCTGGACATCTATGGGGGGCATTATTCAGCCTACGACACAAGGTTTGGATTAAGAGATAACTTATTTCATGTCATTTTGAAAACCTAAATATGATAAATTTAAAGAACAGAGAGAAAACTTGGATAAAACTCTTGATACCGTTTTATGTTTTACTCCCTCTACCCACACACTTGCTCACTGAGGCTGATGCTTGTTAATTATCAATTTTGTCAGGAAGATGCCTCCTTAGCATAGAGTACTCATCTAAATATAGCAGGGGATTCATGACAACAGATGTTTGACTATAAGTATTACAGGGTTAAAGGCAAGTCATGATAATAACTTTAATTTAATTTTCCTTAAAGTTTTTGGCTGAAATTTGAACTACATTTTTCAAAGTTTTTTTCTGAAAACTGCACTCAGATGACCACTTCTCCCGATCCTCATATTTTAGGTTTTTATTTTACAAAATGAGAACAAAAGGAAGTTTTGCTGCAGCTTAGGTAACTTTTATATAATTGCATCTTTTTGATTAAGAAAAAAAGTACATCACATTAAATTATAATCCAAGGTTGCAGGAATCATAATCACTTTAAGGCCAGAGTTGAGAACCTAACCTGATGATTGAGAGATCAGCTTGCATAGGTGAACATAAACTAGTTAGGGCTATTCAATTAATAAAGATAAGAGCAGATAATGTATATAAGATTTATGTCTACAAAATCACTTTTTGTATGTATAGAGGACCCATAAATATCATCACCAAATCTTACAACATTAGTAAAGTTACCATCCCCTCTCCTAAAATTTAAAATAAATAATTTTAGGGGCACCTGGGTGGCTCAGTTGGTTAATTAATCACCTGATTCTTGGTTTCAGCTCAGGTCATGATCTCACAGTTCATAGGTTCGAGCCCTGCTTCAGGCTCTGCACTGACAGTGTGGAGCCTGCTTGGGATTCTCTCTCTCTCTCCCCCTTTCTTTCTGCCCCTCCCCACTCATGCACTCTCTCTCCCTCTCAAAATAAATAAATGAACATTAAAAGTAAAATAAAATAAGAGGCACCTGGGTGGCTCAATCAGTTAAGCGTCTGCCTTCAGCTCACGTCATGTTAGGGCCCTGCATCGGGCTCTGCACTGACAGCTCAGAGCCTGGAACCTGCTTCAAATTCTGTGTCTCCCTTACTCTCTCTGCCCCTCCCCTGCTCATGTTCTGTCTGTCTCTCTCTCAGAAATAAACATTAAAAAATTATAAATTAATCAATAAAATAAAATGAAATAAATAATTTTAGAAGAAAAATTTAAAGGGAGTCTCAGTAAACCAGCATTTTCAGAAAATGGACTAGTTTGACTTAATTAAATAGCATGATCCATTAAATTTCACCCATTTTCAAAGACCATTGAACTCAACATTTCTTAAAACACCTATTGATTAATTGTATAAAAATATTTATTATCATTGAGTTCTCACTATGTGCCAGGCACTGGGGTATATGTTTTAAATACAAATATAAATAAGATACCATTATTGTCTTCTAAGACTTTTACAGTCCAGTTTGGAAGTCATATAAGTAAACAACAAAACCCCAGAGTATACAATGACAATGGTATGCACATGGTGAAGGAATAGAAGTAGTCTGAGAACACCTAACCTTTAAATGGGTTGGGGTTAGGCTTCCTGTAGGTACTGCTTGAAGCTGAAATTTCTAGGAAAAGAAGCAATTATCTTTATGGAAAAGGGAAGAGTTCACATCACAGTCAAAGGCATAGAATGATTTTTTTCAGGGAACTATTTTCTGTGGCAAGATAGAAGAGTGATAGGTTATAAAGCTGACTGGCACTAGGTTGTGAATGAATTGTTTTGCTACGTAGGAATTTGACTTTGATTTTTAGTTCTATGAATTAAAGTATGAGGAATAAAAGAATCACATCTGTGATTTGAGGTAAAAATTTATCTGATGGCATGTCAAGGCTGCATTAGTTAGAGAGATGACATACAGGGAAAACCACTAACTAAAACATGATGTGAGTAATCCAGTTAATAAGTAATAAAGATATTGAGTAAGAAAATAGAAATAGGCATGCATAGGGGTAGAAAATAAAGATATGGATGCAGAATCAGAAAAACATGAGAGGTTAAGTAAAAGAGAGGAGTCCTGGGGCACCTGGGTGGCTCAGCTGGTTGGGTGTCTGACTTCAGCTTGGGTCATGATCTCATGATTTGTAGGTTTGAACCCCATGTTGGGCTCTGTGCTGACAGCTCAGAGCCTGGTTCCTGCTTCAGATTCTGTGTCTCCCTCTCTGTCTTCCCCTTTCCCGTTCATACTATTTCTCTCTCTCTCTCTCTCTCTCTCTCTCTCTCTCTCTCTCTCAAAAATAAACATTCAAAAAATTAAAACAAAAAAACAGTCAGAGATTTGTTGCAGGTAGATGATAATGTAGTCACTAAAATGGAGAATATAGGAAAAGAGGCCGATTTTGTAAAAAGGATAATGAAAAAGTGTTTAGACTGATTTAGTTAGTTGGTATGCCTATAGGATCTTCCAAGTGAAACATCATCTATGTACTTGGACACACACACACACACACACACACACATTTAAGAGATGTGCACAAGAATTGAGGTAGTAGATATGATTTGTCCAAGAAAAGTGAAAAGAGTAAAATATTTTAGGATGGAGGCCTAGAGAATATCGCCCTTTAGTGGAAATAAGGAAAGAAGGAAGGAAGGAAGGAAGGAAGGAAGGAAAGAAAAAAGAGATGCTGATGAAAGTTCTAAGAAATATCACAGGGTTAGCCTAAGGTCTAGTAAAATAGGAAAAAAAGTAGGAGAATATCTTTAGGACAAGAAACAGGCATTATGGCAACTGCTACTCTCATTTCCTAACCCTGAAGTAGCAAATTCAATTGCCTATGGGAGCCAGGCAGGTAATTTAATGAGAAGTTTGGGTGCAGAGTAATGACAAGGGACTGTCATATGCCAGAGAACACCTGATACGCAAGCTGCTATCTAGGTCCTGCCTATTATTGCCCTGTGGGAATTTGGGTCAATGTTGCCAGATATTGGGATTTTTCAAGAAAAACTGAAACTATGTATTTTTATATGAAATCTGCCAAATTTAAAATGCTCAAAGCCTCACAGAAAGTATCTATGAGACTTTTTTCAGCCCCCTGGTTGCCAGTTTGCAACACCTGCCTCAGCATCCATTACAGAAACAATCCTGGGCCAGCAAGAGCACTGGTTGGACCCACTCTTACAACCTTCCATGTTCATAAGCATGAGTAAGCTCTCCACATAGGCACCTTGATGAATAATTGTGATATTCTGTGCCACTCTGTTTAAAAGTTGGCAAGTGGAAAAATTAAATAGCTCATGAAAACAGATTACTTAATCAATGTCTAGGACTGTTTTGTAACCTTTGCTAGCTACTGTTATGTAAGACCTTGACATCTCTAAATAGGCTGCTCATATATATTTTAGCATTCAAATGTGGGCACATTTCAGGTGAAAAGGGGAGCTCTCAGCAAGAGGAATAACATTAAAGTTTGAATCGCCTAATTATAAACACATATTATCAGTGTTGAACTATCTGTATTTTGCTTGGACCCTGTGGATTCTGTGTTCTTATATTAAAAGGGACTCATTTTCTTAAAATTACTTAATCTTCATTATTTACCTTGAAGGTAGACTGTGAGCATTTCAGTATTTTTGTCTCACTTGTTACTTATGTCACTTATTTGGAACAAGAGCAATTTTACTACGGATCAATTAGTGGTTTCTTTTGTCTGGGAATATACAATCTAAGTAACCTTGGAATAGGAAAAAATAATCAGGTTGTATCTCTTTGCAGGTGGTACATATAATTTTCTCATTTAAAAATTGAGCATCAAGGATTGTTCTTTTGTTATGCAAAAGGCCATTCAATTACTAGGACTAATTTTTCTTTGGCTTTATGTCAAGATCTCCTATTTGGCTTTAAGTTCTAAAACAGATGACAAGTACATAAAAAAACACTGTTTTCTTTCTTTTTTTTAGCAAATGAAATATAATTTGTTTTCAATACATTAATGATAAGCCTTTTGTGTACCTTTAATTACTCAGATGGCTGTTATGTGCGCTGACATATTTATATCCCACAATAAAGATGCAAGAAATCACCCACTCACATGGACATCACTGATTATTCTCTGCTGAATTAGACTGCAATGGATTTGGGGGGAGGAAAACAAAATATAATAATCCCATATTAGATATGCTGCAAGGAATTTGATACCAGAAGTGTTTCTGAGATGGTTGTAAAGAAAACTCCACTTAAGATGCTCAATTTGAATGAGTTGGCCAGCAGTAGGGAAAAAAAAAAATTTTTACTTGGGAAAATGTAAAAGTAAGTAAATAAATATTTCTTTTGACTATGTTGTTACAGCAAACATGAGTCATGGAATTAATCAAATAAGGAGGTTTTAAAGTACATGTGTGGGACACCTTTTTAAGTCTCATAAATATTTACATAGATCTAAAGATGATATTTGAGTATTTTGAAGATAACTTTTGGTGTCAAGTGTATCAATGGCTTTTACAGCAGAAAATGGCCTTTGAGATTTTTAGATTCAATTCTTCCTCTACTTTTCAGAGGAGGAATTTGATAAAATCAGAAGACTAGTTTGTAGAAGAGTTAGAAGTCAGAAACAGGGTTCCTTATTTTAACCAGTGCATTTTCAACTATACCTTTTTACATTCATTCTTTATAATATAGAAATCATTGCAATTAATAGCCAGGAATCAAGGGAAGAAATCTTTGGACATTTAAATTGGTTTGACATACCGTGAAGAAGTTCATTAATTGTAAATTATAGTATAGTATATCTAGATGGAGGTGGGAAATTTAAATTACCATTAAAACACACACATATAGGTATATGCCTACACGTTTTATCTGGTGTTCACCCTCAGTATATATTATGACTGCAATAGTTATTTAGGGACTACTTGGTGTTTATTTCTATTTTTAGCATGGAGGGATATTTAACTTGGTGCTTGCCTTGGTAAGAGGTTCCAGGGGACAAATATATTTTTAGAAGACCTGAATCTAAAATCCTCTCTCCTAAGAAAATACCTCTTCTTAACAAGAGTTTGATTTGTTTGGTTATTAGAGTCTCTCCTGAAGTATTGGAAAATTCTGGATTTTTATATAAAAACCGGAAGTTTCAACATGATTACAACACAGCAAAAGCTTGTATTTAGACACAAAAGCTTTGTTTGAAGGTATTATTGAGACTACCATGTTGCTACATATTTTCAGGGGATTGTGAGTTTCTAATGTATGAGTCATTCGGTCCTAAAATTCCAGGGTACTTCTAAACTACACCTCCCTTAAAGAGGAACCAAATTATTTTTCAGATATGAACCTGGTCTACACTCTCTATAAAAACTCACTTATTTAAGGGATAAAAGTACCTGCTTATAGTTTCACTTTGGGAAATAGAAAGGTATTCTTTAATTAAATTAACAAAATAATTCTGAGTTATAAATTAATTATAAAACATAAACATAAAAATAAAATATAAATTATAAATTAATATAAAATTTATATAGAAAACAGTGATTATATAATAATGATTCTCTCATTACACTAAAAAATTAAAATTGCACACTATTTGCATTTAGATATTTTAAATGTTTATTTCTTTTCAGAGAGAGAGACAGAGAGGGAGAATGAGTGAATGCACGGGAGGGGCAGAGAGAGAATCCCAAGCAGGCACCATGCTGTTAGCTCAGAGCCTGGCATGGAGTTCCATCTCACAGACTGTGAGATCATGACCTGAGCCAAAAATCAAGAGCCAGGGGCTTAACTGACTGAGCCACCCAGGCACCCCATAAATTTAAGCATGATTATCTGTACATATATAAGAACTGTGTAATGAATTTGGAAAACTCTTGTTTAGGTTTGAATGTCTCCGTATTTTTCTGTTTTGTTTTTATTAAAATATAGTGGCACACAAGGTCACATTAGTTTCAGGTGTGCAATGTAGTGATCTGACAAGTCTATAGGTTATGCTATATATGCCACAAGTGTAGCTACCATCAGTCACCATACACGGCCATTAAAATACCATTGACTGTATCCCCTATGCTGTGCCTTTCATCCCCGTGACTTGTTAGAAGCCTGTATCTCCCACTCCCCTTTACCCATTTTGCTTGTCTGCTCTCCTCTCTGGTAACCCTCAGTTTGTTCTATGTATTATAGGTCTGTTTCTGTTTTTTGTTTGTTTTGGTTTTTAGACTCCACAAATAAGTGAAATCATATGGCATTTATCTTTCTCTGACTTATTTTACTCAGCACAGTATGATCTAGGTCCATCCATGTTGTTGAAAATGGCAAGATCTTATTCTTTTTTTTATGGCTGAATAATATTCTATCATGTACATGTGTGTGTATGTGTGTATACCATGTATTCTTTATCCATCCATTTATTGATGGACACTTCCGTTGCTTCCGTATTTTGGCTATTGTAAATAATTCTGCAGTAAATAGGGGTGTAAATATCTTTTCAAATTAGTGTTCTCATTTTCTTTGGGTAAATATCCATTAGTAGAATTACTGGATCATTATGGTATTTCTATTTTTTAAATCTGGTTTAGATTTATTATGATTTTACTTACTGGGGATAAGGAAGAATGAGTTAACAATGAATTACAAGTTTATGACTTTAATCCTGGATGGTGATAGTGCCCTAATAATTTATTGAGTATCAATTATGTGGCAAGCACTACACTAGGTTCTGTGTGTACCAAGATAGTCGATACAACACATTCCAGTTTCATGGGCTCCCTCAGATAAGAGAGAAAGAGAGAAATTGAGACACACACACACACACACACACACACACACAGAGAGAGAGAGAGAGAGAGGGAGAGAGAGAGAGAGAGAGAGAGAGAGAGAGAGAGATGAACAGTAGACTAAAACATGATATGATAAAACATAGAGGCATCTTAGTTCCATGGAAACATGGACAAGTGAGTGATTCATTCTGCCTGGTTTTCCAGGACAGTGTGGGCTGAATATCAAGAAAAGCTTCACAGTGAAGAAGGTATTTGAGCTAGACCTTAGAGGTTAGTAAAGAGAAAGAAGAAGGGAAAGCAGAGGAAACAGCCTAACAAGGGCACCAGAGGATTTATCTTAATTACTTAATTTATTTATTTATACTCCTTTTTATTCCACAAAGAATTTGAAGTAGTTTGCCAAAGTACAAAAAAGGTATGAAGTGTTTTGAGAATAATAAACAGTCTAGTGTAGCTAGAAAATTCAATGCATGATGGGACATCAAAGTTTGAAAAGAATAGTTCAGGATGTGTTCATGAAGATTTATGTGCTGTGCTAGGAACTTATTTTAACTTTTCTGTTACTATGACTTTATGTTGAACATCTTGTTAAGTATAAATGTGTTAATTAGGTCCAAAAGATTGGATTCAAAAATAAAATCCCTTGGGGTACCTGGGTGGCTCAGTCGGTTAAACGTCTGACTCTTGATATTGACTCAGGTCATGATCTCAAGTTTCATGAGTTTGAACCCCAAGTCGGGCTCTGTGTTGACAGCATGGAGCCTGCTTGGGATTCTCTCTCTCTCTTTTTCTCCCTCTCTCTCTGCCCTTCTCCCACTCATGCTCTGTCTCTCTCTTTCTCTCTCAAAAATAAAACTTAAAAAGAAAAAAGTCTCCTAAAATCCCAAAATAAAAATAGAAGAAACGTATCATATATTTTGTCACTACTTGGCAGAATACCAAATTGTACCTGTATTTATTCAGTCAATAAATAAATATTTAACAGTATGTTGGAACCTCATTAGTCATAACAAGATAGATATGATTATTGAAGTTGAGATGCAAATAATCTAGTAGAAAAGATAATTTTCAAACTGATGATCCAACAAGTAATTAATTAGATTTGTGTAAAGTGCTAGAAAGGAAAAATTCAGGTTGCTATGACAGCATTTAACATGGGGAACCTCACCTAATCAGGGAGGTCAAGGAAGTGATAATTAAGGTAATTAGGTCAAGTGATGATGAATCCTCTGTGGTGCGTGAAAATGCCAGTGTTACTGGGAAAAGGTAAACAGCATTTGCATTCATTTTATCCAACACACATTGAAATACTAGGTAGTATGAAATGGGAACAAATAATGTAACATTGCTTTTACAAATTCACCTTGGACTGAATAGTTTATGAGCCACTTTTTTTTATCAGACACCTGTTCTACTACTCCACAAAACAAGCTCTGCAAATAGATATCCTTAAACTTCTTTGACATGGATGATAACACCAGACTGTCTTTTTGAGAACCATGGCCTTTTAGGAGAACTAGTGGGCCAGTAATGAGGGCAGAGACCTCTCTGGTTATGGAGGTAATATGATTTTAACAGTCAGTGAATCATAGGAATTAAGTTAAGGATTCCCCTTGTCCAGCTCAAAGGCTCAGTTTTGGGCATCTGGGTGACTCAGTCAGTTGAGTGTCCAACTCTTGATTTTGGCTGAGGTCATGAACCCAGGGTTGTGGGATTGAGCCCCGTGTCAGGCTCCACACTGAGTGTGAAGCCTGCTCAAGATTTTCTCTCCCCCTCCCTCTGCTCAGGCACTCTTTCTCTCTCTCTCTCTTAATTAATTAATTAATTAATTATTTAAAACAAAAGGCTCAATTTTGAACAAAGCATGTGTAATTAAAGTAACCTCAAGAACAGTAGCAATAACAACACTTTTTGTTGTAATATCCCTTGGTCTTTTCCAAGTTTTATCTCTGTCCTATCACTATTACAATGGAAAGCGATAGGGCTAACACTGGGCTGTCTGCTGCTAATTCAGAGATAGGTGTCCCCAGGTATCTTCTCTGACACTCTCTCAACTTGGAGACTCAGTATCTTGTGCACCAGAATAAACCTCAAAGTACTGAGGAGTCCAGCTTTTAATGGGCATTTAATTATACCATATAAAAAGTGTAACTGGGTCTTGCCCCATGTCTAGTAGCAATTGCCTAGATTATATATAGCAACTAGAAAAGAAAAGTTAAGGCAGGATATTCTGAAGAACAGTGAATGCAAATTATCATTGAATGGTAAGGAACACCGGAGTACGCCTCCCAGTTCTGTCTAAAATGACCTATAACAGAAATAGGATAAAGTAAAGCTCAGAAAGTACAATGCTTCTCTCCAGCATATGACCAAAACTTACTCTTCTATCACTACCATCTCCTTAGGTCCCTATTCCAAAAAGGTGAAGTTTAGCTGGAGAGATAAGACATGCATATAAATAAGCAGAACGTATATAAAAAGTGCAGTGTGGGAGATACAGATAGAATGATATTATACTGACTTCTTTTCAGTGGAATCTTATACAGGCCTTTAGGAAGGAAATGGGACTTGTTATCCTGAGCTTCCATTCATGGCAAGGGAGCAACTTCTTTTAGCATAAAGCATCTTTCAATACTTGAACCTTAGGGGAGACAGTGTAAAAGTAAATATGTGCCAAGGATGGCTTTGCGGTTTTTACTTTATTTATTTTATTTTTAAAGATTTTATTGGCAACTTAAGCTCAGTTCTGAGACTTCTACTTGACAAAAGTACTACTAGCTTAGCTGTGTTTGGGACAATTTACTATGTGATAAAAATTGTCATTTGTAGATGCTTTTCCTGTCAGTAGAGACTAAGGATTTCATTACCACCAAAATGCCTGTCTCAGTGTAAAGGTCAGAGGCATGTTGGAGAAAATGCTCATATATTTAGCTGTCACAAAATTGTTCCCTTCCCACAACGTCTAGAACGAGGACTCTCTGAGGGTTCACCATTTATTGCACGTAGAATGAATGTGGGGACTTGGTTATAGATGATACTAACACTTTAAATTTGATACATTTTTCATTGGTGGAAGGAGATGGAGACAGAATTGTAATTTGCACATTCTAGATATTTATGGGGAAAAAGAGTGGGCATGTGTGGGAAGTGAGAGGCAAGAATGGGACAAAATGTTTCTGCTCAGGTCATTTCCTGCCAACCTTTTTATTCATCCCAACTCAGGCGATGGCACTTTGTGGAATCTAAATGATTAATAAGATTTCCCAACAGGACCACAAACCAACCTGAACCACGACAGAATGTTACAGGTTACTGTCTAGAGAAAGAGGAAATGTCCCCAGAGGGCTATAATGACAAGAAATAGCAGAGCGAGCTTGCAACGACATCAGTGAGATACCAAATAGAAGAAAAAGAAAGGAATCAGCATGCTTTTGCCAGGATACCCTCTTAGTGCTGGCTAGTTTGGATGTAGGTAATCAAAACAAATAGAAACACTTAGTAGGTGCCTAGATGTTTCAGAAGCAAGGTAGCCCTTCGACTCTCCTAGGGTTCTCTTTTCGTGTGGCATAGGGAACCTGGACCTAGCTGCGCACTATACCAAGGTGTGCTTTATTTTGCTGTTTTTCTTCAAGTCTTTTTGAATGAGTATCCTTTGGGTGGAAGGAGAGTAGGCCTATGAATGTAACTTCATGTACACAGTAATAAAGCATGACCTGATTTGGAGACGTCGCTTAACATTCTCCCATATGTACACAAGAATCCAGTTATTCCAGGAATTGCTTCCTAGCGCAAAATAAGGAATAAGGCCAAACCAGCCAGAAAATGACCTTGATGTTCAGCTAAGAATATGGATTCATATTTGGAGATAATAAAAGCATTACTCCGAAACAGAAAGTAAGTTCGTAGCTGCATATACATCAAGCAAAAGGATACTATTATCTGGAATCAGTAAAGCCAAATGATCAATTTCTGATTCAGTGCTATAGATAAGAAAGAGAGGAGGATTCTGGACAGGCAGTGACCAACCATGCATGAAGAAAACACTCACACTTACACACAACAGCCACATGAGGTGCAAATACTTTTTAAAGCTTGAGATTCTTCTACATGATTAACTTTGTAAATCAATTAGTATTATGGGAGATGACTATTTTCTTGTCTTTTGGTTTTTACAAACATTACCATTCAATTACATTAATGCGGATTTTAACATCTGTATGAGTCTCTTATTGCTGCTGTAACAAGTTAGCACAAATTTATGGCTTAAAACAACATAAATTTATTATCTTTCAGTTCTTGAAGTCAGAAGTCTAAATGGGACCCACTGAGCTAAAACTAAGCTCTCGACGGGGCTGTGTACCTTCTAGAGGCTTTAGGGGAGATATGTTTCTTTTTCTTTTTCACTTTCTAGAGGTTGATTGCATCCCTTGACTCATAACCCCTTTCTCAGTCTTCAAAACCAGCAGCATTAGCATCTTCAATTCTCCCCTTGACCCTTCCTTTTCTATTGCCCTCTTCCACTTTAAAGGACCCTTGTGATTATATTGACTGTACCTGCATAACTAAGGATAATCTACTTATTCTAAGGTCAGTTGATTAACATCCTGAATTTCATCTGCAAATTTAACACCCCCTCCTTTTTATGTAACATTACCTATTCATAGGTCTCAGGGATGAAGACAGGAACATCTTTAGGGATGGCCATTATTCTGCCTACCACAACATCTAATTACGTATTAAATTAACACACACACATACACACACACACACACACACATATGCAGAATATATTTTAAAAAATTTTTAACATTTATTTTTGAGAGACAGAGTGAGACAGAGCATGAGTGAGGGAGGGGCAGAGAAAGAGGGGGGGGTGGACACAGAATCCAAAGCAGGCTCCAGGCTCTGAACTGTCAGCACAGAGCCCAGTGCAGGGTTCGGACTCACGGACCACGAGATTGAGACCTGACCTGAGCTGAAGTCAGCTGCCACAACCGACTGAGCCACCCAGGCACCCCTATACATGCAGAAGTTTTTAAACCTAAATTTATCTTAACAAAGGCGACCACATCATCTAAGCTTCAGAATGTGTGTGGATGAGATGTTACTCTATGATTCCAAAATTTTAATCTGCCAATCAATCAACCAACTAAAACTCATCTACCTCTTTGTCAAAAATATTCCTGCTTTTCCTAGAATACCTTTTGAATTTATGAGTTTTAAATTTTTTCTTAAAGGAGATTTTGAATCTCACAGATGAATTTAGTTTCTTCAGTAATTGTCAATTCATGTCCTCACTGTTCCCTGCACCCGATCCCTGTCCCTTCTCATATCTAACAGGCCCTCTATTTCTCAGATACTCTGCTCAGTACAGGATATTCAGAGGTGGATAGGAATCATAGTCACTACTGCTTAAATAGGATCTGAAGTGAAGACAGGAGAAGGGGGTATAAAATTAAAGAGGAAGGATGTGGTCTAAAGCAAAGTACTATGAACTGTTAAATCAGAGATAGAAATCTTAACTCTGGTGGGTAAGGTCAGAAAATCTTTACTGTAAATGTGAACTGTGGATGTGATGGTTAAGGGCAGAGGGTAGGGATGGCATCTCAGAAAGGAAGAGCAAGTGGAGACGAAGACCCACATGTCTCTTATTCTTGCTGTTTTTCCTGGAATGTCTCTCCACTCTCTGCCACATCTGATCCTTCTCTGGTCCTATCCCATTCTCAGGCCACCCATCTAATCTCTTCCTGTTTTATTGAAAGAATAAGATGAGGACATAGAAAATTCTTAATACATGATTCATAAGCTCCTTGTGATTTCTCTTGCTTACTTCTCCAGATAAATTTCTTAAGCAGTTGCCTGCGTAAACCTAAATTCTAGAACAGAAGAGACTGGGGAATCAGAAGTACTTTAGTGTGACCCCTAGAACAATCATTGACAAAGCATGTAGACCTTAAGTGAATTACTTTATTGCTCTCAACCCTATGTAGCAGGGAAGTGGTAAAGTTAATATAACATATGACTGATCTATTGAGTAGGCTGAACATGGTGTCATTCAATCAGAAAAATATCTTATTTTTCTACAGTCTTCAAACATGCTCTGTTGTACCTCCCTTATTCCAACAATATTTAGAAATATTTTACTGCTTTAGATAATTTTAATAAGAATAAATTGCATTTTTCTCATAAATTTTATTTATCTGAAAGATTTCATCTAGACTTAAACATAAATTGGAAACTTCAGTCTCAATTCTACTACATCTATATTAGGGAATAGGAATGGCTATAATAGGGAAATGGAATGGCTTCTTTCAATGTTCCTCAATATTTCTTTTCTCCTCTGACTCACCACTTTTCCATCCTTCAAATCCTCTGGGGTTAAGAAGAGGAAGAAAAGGGTTAAAGTTATTTTTATTTCTCTCGTCCTGATTGAAGTTCTATCTTGGTATATAATATGTGTCATTCCCTCTGTTTTTGGCAAATGTTCAAATGCTCATGTTTTTGTAAAGTACAAATGTGTGGGTTACATGAATGCCCATCACAGACTTCCACACTGGGTAGCTGCTGATATGAGCCTGTTGAATCAACTAATCGGTTCACCTCTTGTCCCAGTAGATCACCTCAAGATATTTGTAGTATCCCTTTGCCTTGGGTAGTCTCAATAATATGGCTCAATATCTTTTGGAGGATCCAGCATGCTCCAAGAGACTTCTTCCTCTTTTCTCTGACAAATGTGGACATGCATATGATCATTCTGCTGCTTCCTCTCTTCTTGTCTTGCACTCAAAGCCTCTCTAATCATCTTCCCACCCTCAGAATTTTCTAACAGAAAGTAGATATTAATCTTGATTTAGGATAAAACTCTGGAGGATACATGTCAAGATCCTAAGACATTTCTTTACACACTGTACTCATTACAGCACTGAGCTGGGCCTATGGATTTTTCTAGGCCATGAAGCATACAGCCTTGGAGAGAGATGACCATCTTTTCTTATTTCAAGCTGTTTGTTTCTTATTTCAAGCTCTTATTTCTAGATGTTTGTGAGTTTTTATCTTGGTATTTTTCATCTCTTGGCTGATAGGCATTATAGAACTACCTACCCCTCTCTCGCACTAGGAAAAAAAAAATGGACACACTCCCCACTAGGCTGACAACTCTCTTCCATCTGACCTTATATGAGTGTAATGGAGTGATAAGCTAAAGTTTGAAGGGCCGGTGTGGCCACTTCTAGAGCACCCAAGGCAGATGTCTAATATGCTTACTTAACTGCTGCCTTCAGAACAGAGAGGGACTTACTTCACATTGTCTGTAGATTTGTAATTTTAGTCAAAGTGCTCAGAGAACAGTAAACATTCCATTTTACATCTGAGCTCAGATGTAAATTTCATATCATGGTGCCTAGCACATTATGGGTCTCAGAACTGTTAGTTGGTAATTATTATCACAATTTTTATCTTCATTCATTCATTCACTCATTCATTTTTACTTGCAAAGGCTCAATTGAGAAATCCTGTAATGCAACTACTTATATAACTTTTTAAGGGGGATATTGAAATCTAATGCTCATATTCTGGCATTTTTCAAATGAGCAAGAAAGCTAAAAGAGGGAAAAAAGAAGTAAATCTAAATTTTAAGAACTGCTTGGGGAAATGGAGAAAAGTAACACCTTTCCACATTGAAATATTTTTTCTTCAGTACAGAGGACTGTGGGCCTCATTTACACTTGCCTTTTCCAGAAGCTAACTTGTAGCTCAGCTCACCTGCTTTTAGGAACAGGTTGATTCATTTTTACCTTAGCATCCAGCTAGTACATTTGAAATTGCTGATGAAAGGTACTGTCAAATCCCCGGTCTATTTTGATAATGACTTGCACTTGTAAGGCAATCTGCCCATTAGTGTAGGGAAGGAGAATTGGGACAGCACCTCACAAAACGATCTTTGAAGCCAGCACGGAGCCCCAGAGTCTGCTGGGTAAGAATTTATATTCCTATAGCATTTTGACTCAGCACGCAAATGTGGGATGTATGGGGGTGTTTGCATTCAGTGCCAGATTGTTTGCCTACGCCAGAGGCTGTCCTAAGAGATTTGTTGTATCTGCCTTTGCTTACAGATTGGAATTTAGGGGCCTTTATTTAAATGGTAAGTTATGCCACAGTGTTTCTTTACATTTTATCTATGGCTGCCCGTATAATGACTCCTGGTCATTATATATAATGATAATGATGTATCATTTTTATATATATTATATATAATGATGATGATATATCAAAATGTATCCAGTTATCTGCCAGTTAGGTGGAATATAATCTGTTGCTAAACTGCTCTTGGTAAGGTACCCAACAATGGTACTACTAAACTGGAGGCTACTTGTGTATCTTAAATGCAGTGAAAGCCTCCTCCATCCATGCTACCAACTCTCACCCTCTACCCCAATATTTTACATTAGAAAATATAGTTGTATTGAGAAATGTAAAAACTATAATCTGGAGTAAATTAGGCATGACGTTAAATTTTAATTTGTGTGAGTTTGAGTTAAAAAAAACCCTATTGTTTTCTGAACTACGTTTTCTTTAAGACCTGTATCTTAGTTTGCTATGAGGAAAAACATGATATACTGTAAGCATAGGGCCTATAACGTTACTTGGCATGTGATAGGTGGTCCAGAACTAGTAATTCTCTTCTCTGTTCAATGCAAAGATTTTTACTCTTGTAGCTAGAACTATGCCACTGGAACATAAAAAAAAAGTTCTTTTTACTGCAATTGTTCCAGAGTTCGATTTGGGGGAGCCAACATTACCTTCAGCTGGCAGCGCCTCAGGGAGAGAAGAGGAGTTGGCTTCACTGTTGTTTTCAGCTCTTGTGTAGTCTTTACTTGGAAGTGTGTGGAAGGAAGTCCATTTCTCCTCTATGCTCTTTTTCATGTTAGGAATTTGTGTTCATGAGGAAACAACACAAGTAGCTCTCTATCTTCTCATGGATGATTTTAAAGGTCTGTGGATTTTTGTCAGGATCACAGTTACTTTTAAGATCTTTAGAAGGTAGACTTTTATGAGTGCTCAGTGGTTTACGATTCTGGTCCCTTACCCCTTTGTCCTAGCACCTAGTTCACCTGGGGGCCGAGTGGAGGGAAGAGCAAGGATTGGAGCCAGGTGTCCTGGGTGTGGTTTCCACTCTGATGCTTACCTCAGTGACCTCATGTAAGTTACTCACCCCCAGAGCCGACTTCCTCCAGTTCTTTGAATGGTGAGCCTCTTTCCTATCTTAGGTCTTCTGGCTCCTCTTCATTTTCTGGTAACACCCACCACCTCTCCTCTCGTGACTACTTCTCATTCTTCCAAGCTCAGCTTAAGCATTACAAACACCTGTTTCAGGCTGATCCCCACCCCTCTCTGCTTTAGCGTTCATTACAGCTCTCTAGTCGCTTTCTTCACCTATCAAAGTTTGAATTAATATATATGTTTATTCACCCTCCTGGCCCATACACAAAGACAAACTCCTTGAGGGCAGAAACTAGGTCTGTTGTCTCACTACCCAAAAGCCAATGCTTCAAAGAGTGACATACATAAAGTGCTCAAAAACATTAATTAAAGCAATGAATAAATGTATTTCCCAGCCTTAGTTTCTTCATCTATAAAGGGAATAATAACACTTGGTGTAAGATTTAAGTGAGATAAAAATAGGAAGAATCTGTCAGAGTTAGCTCATGACCTAGCATTGACATTGTTGTTATAAGTACATGAAATGAACTATTCTGTTATGGTCCAGTGATTGTGTAAATTGGGCAAATTCCTTAGCCCTTTGGTGTCATTTATGTCATTTTTTAAATGAGAGCATTAGGCTATTTCATTTGAAGAGTTGCCTTTACCTATATAATTCCCTGTTAAGAAAAAAAAACTATATCTTGATTTTTAAGCATATGAGACACCTTCTTGATTAAACAATTAAAATGTTATGCTACAACATGCCTAAATATTTGAGTTATTATGTAGTGAGAACGTGAAACTATTCCTTTTCCTCTGGGAAATTCATTACCACCCAGGAGAAAAGGGGAATATTTCACTGGTTAGAATTCTGTGAGGCTTACCAGCAATAAAAAGAGGAGCTGGAAATAACAGGATTTCTCTGCTGTGATAAAACATGTATAAAATTCACTGCAAAATTAACAGCTTTTCCCATGTATAAAAACTGAAACTGCTTCTCCCATATTTCTAGATTTTCTATTCTGAGGGAAAGCTCTCCTTTTCCAATGGTAACGTGGCTCATCCCGTTCCTGGGCAATGGGGAAGTTGTGTCTCCTTGCCCCCGTGTGACTTCCTCTCCCCACAGAACATAATGCACTTCCCAATTTACAGGGCTTGTGTCAAACTGCCAACCTGATCCAGACAACATGCCTTCTCAAGATGCCTTGGGGAGATGTGTTGCAAGAATAAGTAGACTCGCTTGGGTCGTTTTTCTCCTTTATTTTCTGTCATTCTGTGACTTGGTGCATTTTGCCTCTATTTTCTGCAGTTATAACAACAATGATGATGACAAGAACAAAAGCTAACATTTACTGAGGGTTTACTTTGTTTGGGGCACTGTTTAAAATTTTTTTTTCTTCAACGTTTATTTATTTTTGGGACAGAGAGAGACAGAGCATGAACGGGGGAGGGGCAGAGAGAGAGGGAGACACAGAATTGGAAACAGGCTCCAAGCCATCAGCCCAGAGCCTGACGCGGGGCTCGAACTCACGGACCGCGAGATCGTGACCTGGCTGAAGTCGGACGCTTAACCGACTGCGCCACCCAGGCGCCCCTGGGGCACTGTTTAAATACTTAACGTGTGTTAACTTATTACTCCTAATGTTGCAGGAATTATTTTCTTCTACGCTTTGCAGAGAAATAAAGAGGTTAAATAACTTGTTATGACAGATAAGTTATTAAGTAACAGAGCCAGGATTTGAATGCAGGCACTATGGCTTCAGCGTCCATGCTTCTAACCACTATGTTTGTAAATGTCCACTATCAGCGTGAACCCCGGTGATAAAAAGCTTGTAAAATACCCCCAGTGATACCTGACTTGTGGTATTCCACCCTTATGTAATTTCCTCCCCTTGTGTGGAGGAGGGGAGGCATCCACCACTTTGCTTCCAATAGAAGACAGCGAAAGTAATGAGATATCACTTCTGAGATCATGGTATAAAAGTCTGTGACTTCCATATTCTCTCGCTCTTGTTCTCTGGCTCTTCCTTCTGATGAAGCAAGTTGTCATGTTGTGAGCTGTCCTATGGAGAAGCCCACTTGGCAAAAATCTAAGAGTGGCTTACAGCCAACAGCCATCAAGGAACTGAGGCTTTCAGTCCAATATCTAGCAAAGAACTAAATCTTGCCAACAACCATATGAATGAGCTTGGAAGTGGATCCTTCCCCAGTTGGGCCTAGTGAGGACTGCAGACTCAGCCAACACCTTCACTGTTCTCACTTGTGAGAGAGCCTAAGCTAGAGAACCCAATTATTCTGTGCCTGGATTCCAGACACACCTAAAGTGTGAAGTGATAGATGCTTTAAACCACTACGTTTTGGAGTGATATATTACACAGTAATACACAGTTGATACCAGACTCTAGCAGTCATTATTCCTTCCTTCCTTCCTTCCTTGTGTCAAGCCTTGCTATGTGTCAGGCAATATTTTTACATACATTGTTTTATTTAATCCCATTACAGCCTTAGGACTGTATATATATATATATATATATATATATATATATACGCACACACACATATGTAATAATGTATATATATATATATATGTACATGTAATAATGTGTATATATATATATATATATATATATATATATTATAACTTTCATTATACGGGTCAGAAAACATCTCCAAAGGTTTATGGAATCTCATGGCACATATGTTGTAAACCAATGTTTGTCCTAGGGCTCTGTTATCTTTTCTTCTTTTATAAATGTATATCACTTCTTCCATAAACTATTCCAAAGTAATTTAATCCCCAAACCCCCTAATTCTACAAGTAAAGCTACTGGTCTTCTTGTCTGACACCTCTCTCTGCATCATGTAAAAAAATTACTAGTAATAGCATTGTTAAGTGACTTTAATATGCCAGGCGCTATGCTTAGAACTATATATACATTGTTTTACTTAAGTCTCCTAATAATAATGTAAAATATATTCTATTACTTCATTATTTTGAAAATGAGGAAACTGAGGCTTATAATGTTAAACAACTCATACTCACAGAAATATAGCACTTTGTGTTACACTTATTACCTTTGATTATAATTCATGTGCCTGATTTCCCCAATGGACTTCAAGCTCCAAAAGGACTTGCATCTGTGCAGACTATGGCACCCAGCACAGAACCTTCCCATATGGATGCTGAATAAATTGTCATTGAGTTGAATTTAATTTTAACCTCAAACCCTCCATTCTGTGCATATGGACAGTCATGTTTATTCAGAGCAATATCAATACCAAGAAAATTAATTCTGTGCTTTATAAGACCATAATATATATATATTATTACCTACATAATATATAGAGAGCATATATTTTGTTGTTGTTGTTTTGGCAACATTTCGGAGGAGAGAGTTGTTGCATTAACTGGTATCATTGACTCTTCTAACATCCTTGATTTGCATAGCATAGAATCACTAAAATGTCCTTTTCCTTCACAATTTGTATCATTATTTCACATGCTTTACAACTGAAAGTGATGTACAGAGTAGTGAATTCTGAGAGTTTACAAAATTCGTGGTTATAAAACAACTAAATACCTTCAACATATTGTTCTTCCTCAAATAATTGAAGGCAAGAGAAAATATACAGAAAGAATTTCTAAACCAGGATTCAAATCAAATGACATTTGGAAACTAAAATAATGAGGTAACCAGAAAACTCTTTAATCGAACTCCCACATTTCAGTAAATTGAATAATTGATATAGTTTATCTTGGAGGTTCTTACTGAATTGTTTGTAATTGCTTCATAAGAAAGCCATTTTTAAATTATCAACTTGATTAGTTCATCTACTTAGGAATCATTTAATGAATGCTTACTATAGCAATACACTGGTATTCTATATTTGTAAACAATAATATAGAAATGAATGAAACATAATCTCTGTTACCAAGGGTCTTTCAGGATAATGAAGAAGTTAGTTGTGGATATAAATCGCTACAGTATGTCTAAGTGCGGAGATAGGTATATATTTTAGGAACACAGACAAGGAAGTTTCTAGTCTTAATAATAGGGCTGTATCAAAATGATATGTGGTATATAAAACTTTAATCAATTCATATGACTTCCATGTGATTCCATATTCTCTGGAATTTTCTTTAAATGAAGAAATGTAATTATAGAAACTACCAAATAAATATAGACATGTTGGAAAGCTTTGGCTCTCCTATAATAAATTCCTAGCAGCTAATGAGTCACCCAGAAAAATGGCACATTTAATGTTACATCTCTGTGTACTAACATTAGCACAGAATCACACCAGGAGAAATAAGAGTGTGAGAACCATAGGTATTTTGAACTCCCCAAATGTGTCTCAACTTCAGAAACACCTGTGCTAAGGAACTTTGTGCGTATCAGCTGTGATGACTCAAAGATTTTATAACTATGTGGGACTTTGCATTGCCAGATTTTCTTCATTGTGATTCAAAGGCAACCTAGCACTGTGCTATAGAATACAGACTTTATGAAGTCCAGATAGAATTACCCTATCCCTCAAGGAGCTTCCAATCTAATAGAGTTATAAAACAGACTGACTTTTAGACTTAAAATTGTTCAGAGTCACACAGACATTACATTTTTAAGCTAGAATCATAATGTATTTTCTGTTAAGTTCATTTTATAGAAAATGCTGTGATATTCTTTGAAATAACAGAACACTTTTGTTAAATTAGGCAATAACCTCCATATTTATCTTAGCGATCATAATTCTTTCTTCCTTTCTCTTTTGGAACTTATATTTGAGTATTTAACCCTCAATTTCTTGTAAACATCTAGCCCCTGCCTTGTCTGGTGCCCTCTATCTTGGCAGGCTTTTCAACTTGCCATATTGTATTTGTGTACCAAGAACTGCTATCACTGTAGTTAACTTACATGAATAGCATAGCTTATACCATGAACTTGTTGAGAACATTTTCCTTCTTCTGAAACACACCATGTCCAAACTGGAATTCATGGTCTTTTTGTCATCTCTATTCCCCATGTTGGTTTTCACCCACTCCATAGTCCAGTCTCTCACAATGAAATACTGTGGTTGTCTTAGATTCTTCTTTGAGTCTGTTTTATTCTCATAAAATCCTGTCAATTCTTTCTCAAAGATGTTTCTCCTTTTCATTATTTCCCTTCTTTCTTTCCTTAGTTTCTGCCACAGCTATATTGTTTCTGGTTTTTCATACTCTGCTCTTCTCCCTTGGATCAACTTCATATATACCCTTATTTTTAAAGTTTATTTATTTATTTTGAGAGAGACCATGCACACACACGTAAGCAGGGGAGGGGCAGAGAAACAGGGAGAGAGAATCCCAGGCAAGCTCCTCACCATCAGTGCAGAGCCATATGCAGGGCTCGAACTCATGGACTGTGAAATCATGACCTGAGCTGAAAATCAAGAGTCTGATGCTTAAGCAGTTGAGCCACCCACGTGCCACAATATATGTCCTTAGATGATCTTCCTGCATCATTTTCTTTTCTGTTCATCATTCATTTTTGTCAAAGTACACAATGGATCATAACTGTGTTTCATTCAGCCTTTTTTTTCCCCTTCAGTATACTTACTACCTTTCTTTTATTATGAGAGTTTTGCCAATTCATAGAAAAAGTGGAAAGTACAGACGTGCTAAAAGTAGACAAAAATGCCATTTTCACTCCTTGTAATATTGGTCTCTCCACAAAAAATATGGAATAACTACATTCTATATTTAAATTTAAAGTTCTTTTATATATCTCTGAAAACTTTTGTAGACATCTATATGAAGATTTTACATGCTTCTTCTGTGTGGTGTTTCTAGATTGTATTTTATAGCTATCTTTTTCCTTTGTATTTCTTAACTGGTTGTCATTGTTTTATATAAAATAAATATTTGTTAATTTAAAAATATTCAACTCTCTCTGATTCTAGGAATGTTCAGTTTATTTTGTTGGAATTTATGAACACATAATCTTATAATCTTCATAAAAAGGTAATTTTTTTACCTCTTTGTTTTGAACATCATCTAGATTTGTATAGAACTTCCAGGAAAATGCTAAATAATAGTGGAAATAGTTTGCATCATTGTCTTGTTTTTGATGTCAACGGGAATGTTTCTGATGTTTCACTAAGTATCATTTTAGGTATAGTTTTACGATATCATGTTCACAAGTAAGTGTCCTTTACTTCCTAAGAGTTTTAACAAGGAGCAAGGGTTTTATTTTTATCAAATACCTTTTTGATATCACCTGAAAGAGAAAAACAATATTTTTTTGCTTTTAATTACTTTTGAAATGTAGTCTTTAATAAATTTCCTAATGTAAAATGAACGTTCATCATTCCCACCAGCTTGTGGGTATGGTTTAAGATATATTAATAATATATTTTTAGTTTTAAAAAATATTTTATAAAGTTAACATGTACATAAAAGGAAACTGAAAACACAAGAAGCAAAGAACAAAGTCATTTAAAAATATTAATAATCTAAAAGCTGATGGATTGTTGATCAGAAACCCTGATCCACTAGTAGTTCTAAATGATACTAGCTTACCCCAAATTTTAGTAATTTCTTGTTGTTGCCAGAAGAAATTTAATAGGTATTCAGAAAAAAAATGCCATAGCCTTCTCATAACTTGCTGTAATGTGAGAAGTTTAATAGGAATTTGCTCAATAGTGAAGTTTTTTCTGTATATAAGATTTAAAAAATATTATTTTCTTTTCCATTATGAAATATACCTTAGCTTTTAGGTGTGTTTTCTTTCTGTTTTTAAGGCAATGTTTTTACATCATAGTGTACTTTAAAATTTCCCTTTCTAGGGGAGCCTAGGTGGCTCAGTTGGGTAAAGGCTCTTGGTTTTGGCTCAGGTCATGATCTCATGGTTGGTGGGTTCAAGCCCCATGTCAGGCTCTGTTCTGATGGTGTGGAGCCTGCTTGATGTTCTCTCTCTCTTTCCCCCCCTCTCTCTCCCTCCCTCTCTCTGCCCCTCCCCTGCTCTCTTTCTCTCAAAATAAACAAAAATTAAAAAAAATCCTTCCTAGAATTTTATTTTTAAATTCTGGTTTTATAATTGCATGGATAAATTATTATGTAAAAATCCTGATTTAGGTGATCAATTAAAATTTATTTGAGGCCTATTTTATTTTGTAATTTTTCTAAAAATGTGATACATATATATATATATATAATTACAGTAAAAAACTCATAACATGAAATCAACTCTTAAATTTTTGTTTTAAATATTTAACTCTTAAATTTTATACAGTACTGTATTGTTAACAGTATGCAAATTATTGTATAGTAGATCTCTAGAACTTTTTCACAGAGCATGTCTGAAGCTCTCTATTGAACAGCATCTCCCCTTTTCCCCTACTCCAGACCTTGGAAACACCATTTTACTTTCTTCTTCTATGAATTTGGCTAGCTGTCTTACATGAGGCAAATTATGCAGTATTTGCTCTTCTACGACTGCCTATTTTACTTAGCATAATGTCTTCAGAGTTCCTCCATGTTGTAGCATATGACAGGAATTCCTTCTTTTTTATGACTAATATTTCACTGTCTGTATAAAACCTTCCTATTCTTTATTCATCTAATGATGGACATTTAGGTGTTTCCACCTCTTGGCTATTGTGACTAATGCTACAATGAACACAGGAGTGCAGGTATCATTTTGAGATTCTGTTTTCAATGATTTGGATAAATATCCAGAAGTGTAATTGTTGGATCCTACAGTAGTCTCATTTTTAATTTTTTCAGTAACCTCCATATTGTTTTTCATAGTAGCTGCATCACTTTTTCATTCTTCCTAACAATACATAAGAGTTCCAATTTTTCCACATCTTTGCCAACACTTGTTTATTTGTTTTTGACAATAGCCATTATAACATTTGTGAGCTGATATCTCATTATGGTTTTGATTTGCAATTCCCTGATTAGCGATGTTGATCATCTTTTCATATACTTGTTTGCCAAGTTAAGTCTTCTTAAGAGAAATGTCTATTCAAGTCCTTTGCTCATTTTTCAATTGGAGTATGTGTGTATGAATGTATGCATTTTTGCTAATGAGTTGTCAGAATTCCTTACATATGTTGGAAATAATCCCTTGTAAAATATGTGGTTTACATATACCTTCTCTTATTCTGTAGGTTGACTTTTCATTATATTATTTCCTTTTCTGTGTGGAAGCTTTTTAGTTTGATGTAGTCTCACTTGTTTTTGCTTTTGTTACCTGTGCTTTTTGTGACATATTCAAGAAATCACTGCCAAGGCCAATGTTGTGAGGCTGTTCCCCTATGTTTTCTTCTGGGAGTTTTATCGTTTCAGGTCTTACATTTAAGTCTTTAATCCATTTTGAGTGGATTTTTGTTTATGGTGTAAGAGTCCAATTTTATTTTATTTTTTTGCATGTGACTATAGAAAGTAAGATACTATGACAGATGGGATGTGGCAATTTTTCTGGATATACACCTTGTTTTTTGAGCCACTGGTAAAGAAGGTAGAAACAGAGAATATTTTGCCTACTTTTTGCAGGATTAGTAGATTGTTAATTGCCACTTTCAGGAAAATCTTCCATTTTTGTAATTTATAGAAATTTTCCTAGATTTTGGCAGTAATTGAATGAGCAGACTTCTGTCTTGCTATGAGATTTTGCTTGTAATTTTACAGTTTTTATGTATCTATTAGTCGGAAATTGAGAGTGATTCTGTTTTGGAGAGCTCGCCAGTTACTTTCATACCTCTTTCATAATGTAATAATTTTGAATAGCAAGGTCTTCTATAAAGTAAGCTCACTTGCTCTTATCAAGTAATATTTTTTCACTGTTCCCCAGTAAAAACTTAATGAGCCAATGAGGAGAAACACTTATGTTTTCTCTATTGCTTATATATTCCTGTTTTTCTCATCCACATTGTACTAATCCATCAAGGGTCATATAATACATCATTATGAGGGTTTTCTTTCCTGAACTCTCAAAATGTATTCTTGATAACATAAATTGGATGCTCTAAAGTTATTTTTGTCTTCTGACTTTCATATGTATAATCTTGATTCCATGATTGGAGTTCTTTAGCAATAGGACCTATGTTTCATGCAATGTTAACTTATTAAGTATTTGAATATCCACAGAAAATTGCAGTAGAATTTGTAAGGATATTTAAAATAAAAAAGTCACAGTTCCAGAGAATTTAATATCCAATACAGAAAATTATATATATATATATATATGTATATGTATATTTTTTTTTGAGAGAGAGAGAGTGAGAGTACATGCATGCATAAGGGGAAGGGGAAGAGAGAAGGGAAGGGAGAGAATCATAACCACACTCAGCATGGAGCCCCTACACGAGGCTTGATCCCATGACACTGGAATCATGACCTGAGCCGAAATCAAGAGTCAATTACTTAACCAACTGAGTCACCCAGGTGCCCCATAATAAAGAAAATTCTTTGTAGGTATCTCCATAAAGACTCAAATAACTGTGCTGTAGAATAACAAATTACACATTCTATATGATATTATAGAATCAAGGGGACATAAATGGCATTTTCTGGTATTAATTTGGCAGTGGCCTTAATGATATGTGAGGCAGGCGAGGGTTCAGAAGTATTTATGGATTGAGTAGTGAGAAAGAATTTCATCTGTTGTTTGCAATGTCCTAGGCACATAGTTGTTGGGTTAAAAAAAATCTTTAAAAATCACTAGAGAAAAGATGAAAACAATGAGATAGTGGTTACAAATTTACTAGATTTATGAAGGGCAGAAGTGATTGTGTTCCCTGGGGTAACATATTTCAGATGTAAAGACAACCAAGCTAGCAGCATCAAAACCAGCTTTGCCTGCTTACTAAAACTTCATAATGATGCTATCTAATTAAGGGAATAAAATGCTGAGTCACTTTTGAAATCTGAATGTACTCAACAGGTATCAGATTTTCATCTAAATTATAAATTTGTAACTGTATTCTATCTTTCACTGCAGCCTTGCTCTTTCCTGTCTGAGTGACACATGATAATGTGATTAATTACTCTAATTTGTCTTCAGCAAATCTTAATTTCATAGTTTGAAAAGATATAGGTTGTCATCTAACAAATACACAACTAGTTAATAAGCATATGTGATATGCTGCATTTATTATAATATAATAATCCATGCAATGAAATCAGGTTTAGCAAACTAAAACACAAATGCTCAAGTAAGAGCAACAAAGACCATAAATGGTGCTTTTAAGTTTTCTTTGCACTGATCAGCATTTGAATTTAAATGTCAGATAAAATTTGACTATCACATTTATTCATTAATTCCATGACTATTTATATTTCATTTGGAGGTCTAATCTCTGTTTTCATTTTAAGATACAAAGAATCAGACTAAATGTTCTTTAACACATTTAAAGAACACGTGATATAACCAGTATTTCCCTTTTCTGTCCTTGAAAACAGCAGTTAGCAATTTTGCTTGTTTTGAGGCATAGTCTCCTGGAATCTAAGAATTGGCTTTCATCGGACCCTTCTGTTATACCTCCTCCATTTTCTGGTTTTGGCAAATGAAGCATAGAATTGTTAAAGGATTTGCCACTGTTCATGATTGTATTTTATAAAGAACCCATATTGAAACCTACATGTGCTTTTGATGATGTGTTCCAGGGGCTTGCCAGGGGGTCAGTATTGAGTTGACGGATGAGGTTGTTTTGTTTTTGTCTTTGTTTTAGAGAGGGAGAAAATGCTAGTGGGGGAAAGAGGCAGAGGGAGAGAGAGAAAGAGAGAGACAGAGAGAAAGAATCTTAAGAAGGCTCCTCGCTCAGCACAGAGCCGGATGTGGGGCTTGATCCCATAACCCTGGGATCATGACCTAAGCCAAAATCAAGAGTCTGACGCTTAACTGACTATGCCACCCAGATGCCCCTGTTTTATCTCTTTCTTATAGGTCATCTTTTTTCTATCATTCCCCTAGGCTCCCTACTTGCACTTTATTGTGGTCTTTGGTTTTATGTAGGTATTTGTTGGTCTCTCCTTGCTCCTCGGTTCATTTGTTTGAGCTTTAGCTTATCCTGTTTTATTAGCCTCAAAAATTATTTTACGGGCATGCATTTGACCTAGTTATATGGCTCTACACCTTTGAATGCTTTTTGAAATCTAAGCTTCTCATAGAGATCTATTGGCAATCACATATGTGATGTCGATATGTTGCCTGTTAATTTTTGTTCAGCCTAGCTACTTTAATATTATCTATGATATTTGAGATATTTAAAAATTGTACCATCAAAAATTTACTTTTTAGTTTCTCTCATCCACTTAAATCAACATCCTTTTAGCTTTGGATTCATGCCTACCTTTCTTCAAACATTTTTGGAATTTGTTTCCTTAAAGTTATGATGTATGGGTGAATAGACTCCAGGTTTCTTTTCTTCAGTATTGCAGATTTATGATAAAAAAAGTTAAGGTATAAAGTTTATGACAACATCTAGTGACAACAGCAAGGGGTTATTTATTTTTTAAATCTTCTTTATGATATTAGTAGAGATTAAAAGACTAATAACCTATTGGGTGGATTATGAAGGTATTGATAATTTTAATTTCATAATGTAGAGCTGTAAATGATTATTTTTTAAAAAGTTTTAAAATGTTTTATTTATTATCGAGAGATAGAGCATGAGTGAGGGAGGGGCAGAGAGACAGGGGGACACAGAATCTGAAGCAGACTCCAGGCTCTCAGCTGTCAACACAGAGCTCGACATGGGGCTTGAACTCACAAGCTGTGAGATCATGACCTGAGCTGAAGTCAGACACTCAACCGACTGAGCCACCCAGGTGCCCCTATGAATTATTTTTAAGGTAATTTTGGCAATGCTAATCACATTTTATATAAATGCACTTCTTTCAGGTTAGTGATTTCAATTTCCCAAATTTCTTCTAATGGAAATATTCTTTGAAATACTTATATGAGCCAGGACACTTCTATCTTTGTTTTGAATTTTTACATGTTATAAACAACATATATGTCATTGGAAATTGGTTAAAAAATTAGGATGCAATCATAGAATACTATGTACTGTTGGAAGGAATGAGACATTTTAGTATTTTGTCATAAGCCTTTCCAAATTCAACATATTGAAAGTCATGCAGATATTTGTAAATTTAGATTGAATAATCCTACTTTTAACAATAAGGAATTCTAAGGAATTTACCAGAAGAACCAGTAAAAATATGTGCAAAATTTGCATGTCTGATTATTCCAAAAGAGCAGTAAAGAATTAACCTAAATATTCAACAATTTGGAAATGATTAAGTTAACCATGGTTCACCAATTAGTGTGATATTATATAGATAATAATAGATTATTAAAGTACAAGATGGAAAATATTTTTGGTTATAACTTGCTAAATCATGAGGAATGCAATATATTATATGTATTGCAATAACCATATATAGGAAATATATTACATCAGTGAAATTATGGGTATTTTCTTAAGAAAATCATTTAATATTGTATAGATTTTTAAATTACAAAAAAGTGAATACTATACTAGAACTTAGGCATTTAGGAGCATTATGGGAAAATCAAAGTCTATCACTACTGTGCCACCTTAGTTACTATGGTATTAGGCTATTTTTCTGTCATCTCCTCTTCATGCAAATGTTCCCTACTCTGCTTCCTATGTTTTGTGTACTATTTTCTATACCACTGTGTTCATTGTTGATAAATTAATAGTCTCTTTTCTGTCTCTTAATGTTTGGTATTAATTTTAAAAATGCATGTATCACTGATGATTTTTTTTCTCACCAAGACTCAATGAAGCATATACATTTGATTTCAGTTTCTAAGTTCTCATCCCAGGTTTTCTTTCTTTTCTTTTTCTTTCTTCTTTTTTTTTTAAGTATACTTGACACATAATGTTACATTAGTTTCAGGTATGCAAACTAGTGATTCAACAATTCTACCTTATGCTCATCACAAATGTAGTTACCATCTGTCACCATACAGTGATATTACAATATCATTGATTATATTCTCTATGTTGTGCCTTTTATTCCTGTGACATATTCATTCCATAACTGGAAGCCTGTATCTCTTACTCCTCTTCACCTGTTTTGCCCATCTCCCAACCCTCTCCTCTCTGGCACCCATTGCTTTGTTCTCACCCACTGCTTTGTTAGTCTGTTTCTGCTTTTTGTTTATCTGTTTTATTATTTTTAATGATTTAACCTTTTTAAGGTACATTTTATTTTAATACTAAGTTTTTGTTCTTTATTAACATCTGGTAATTAAGCCTCTTAATTAAATAGTTTTTATTAATTTTGAATCTACATCATTCGGTTTCTTAATTTTTTTCTGGCCAATATTCCTTTCTGACATTAAAATCTAGTGAATGTTCATTAAAAATACAGAGTTGAAAGGGGGTGGAGTTAAGATGACAGATAAGTAGGGACACTGAGATTTTCCTCGACTCTTAAACAGTGTCAGATCACTTGCAACACCTAGAAAATCAATCTGTGTGGCAGAAGGATTTCCACAGTTGGAGGGAGACAGGTTGGCAGGATTGAGGTGCATGTATGTGAATTGAGGGAGATAAAATGGCATAAGCATGGAGGCGAGGGAACCCCTTCTGTGGAGAGAAAAAAAGGGAGAGAAAGGGAGAGAGAAGCTGTGAAATTGCAGTATCAACTCAGCACAAGAGGAAACCTCTCTGGACCACAGACTGGGGAATGAGAAATATGGAGAGTGCCAGTTTCTGTTTTGAAAACAGCCTTAGGAGCTGAAACTTGGACATTTCAAAGGTGTGCAACTTTCTCTGGAGCAAAACTGAAGCTGTGTGTATGTGCCTTCGGAGGAAGAGGCCAGCCCCAGGGCCCAGTAGTGATCTTGGGGGTGCACTGGGAGAGAACAGTCCCCTCCCTTGAGTAATGTGGGAAGAGGGTATATTGCCCCCCCCCCCAAGGACAAAGGACCCTATAGACATCAGCCAGAGGCCCTTGTTGACTGGGCAGAGTGGCACTGCCCCAGATCCAGGTGTGTACAGAGTGGGATCCTTTAAGACATCGAATTTTGAATCCCAGCCAAGCACCTCAGAGGTGCAGGAAACTGGAGCAGGGCAAACTGGCCTGCCTGCACAACTCTGTGAGGGCTGGCTGGACAGGTGGTTTGAGACACCCAGTCTGGGAAGGAGAGACTGGGAGGTTACCATTGTTCTTTCCTAAACCAACATGGTGGGAATTCAGAGTAACCCAGTAGCCCCCAGTGGAGGCAGGACTGGATTACATCAAACCCTGCCCCTCCATGCCTGGTAACTGCTTATCTACCAGAGTGAGATTGAGACTATGATTCATATACATATATATATATATATATATATATATATATATATATATATGCATGTACACATATACATATGTGTATGTATATATATGTATACACACTATCATTCATATATATACACATATGTGTATGTATATATATATGTATACACACATATATATGTATATACACACATATAACTATATGTATATATATGTATATATACATACATATGTATATGTATATATGTGTGTGTATACATACATATATATATATATAATTCTTTTGTTCATTTTATTTGTTTGATCAGGTGTTTTTACTCTATACCTTTTCTATCAGTTTTTCTCTACTTTCTCTGGATTTAGTCATAGTTTTTTTCATTCTCTGTTAGGTTTTCTTTTCTCCCCTTTCATTTTTCTCTTTGTATGGGACTAGGCTTCTGCCTCCCCCACTCTTCTTTTTCTAGGGTTACTTCAATGAACAAATCAAAGCACACCTGGATGAAGGTCCAAACACTCCACCACTACAAGCAAGGAGGAGCTTTGTAGAGGACTGACCAGTGGGATAGAGCAGCCAAAATGCAACAATAGAGTGCATGCAACATCTATCAAAAATATTTCCTGAAGTGCCAGGCCGTGGACAGTGTATGCCCCCTTTTTAATATAGTAGTACTTATAGGTACAGGATACATAACAAGCTGTTAAAACATGCAAAATACAGAAACGTAGCCAAGAATGACAAAATGGAAGAATTTACCACAAAAGAAAATTCAGGAAGAAATCACAGCCAGAGAATTGCTCAAAACAGATATAAACAATATATCTGAACAAGAATTTAGAATAACAGTTATAAGACTAATAGCTAGGCTTGAAAAGAGCATAGAAGACAGCAGAGAATCTCTTGCTATAGAGATCAAAGACCTAAGAACTAGTCATGATGAATTAAGAAATGCTATAAATGAGACACAAAATAAACTAGATACAGCGACAGTGAGGATGGAAGAAGCAGAGGAGAGAATAAGTGAAATAGTATATAAAATTATGGAAAGTGATGAAGCTGAAAAAAAGAGGGTAAGGAAATTGCTAGATCATGAGGGAAGAATTGGAGAGCTAAGTGATTCATTACATGAAACAAAACAATATTCATATCAGAGGAGTTACAGAAGATGAAGGGCAAGAGAAAAGAGGCAGAAGGTGTATTTGAACAAATTGTAGCTGAGAACTTCCCTGATCTAGGGAAGGAAGCAGGCATCCAAGTCCAAGAGGTACAGACAACTGCCTTCAAAATCAAGAAAAATAGTTCAAACCATGATGTATCATTGTGAAATTGACAAAATACAAAGATAAAGAGAAAACTCTGAAGCAGCGAGGGACAAACAGTCCTTAACCTACAAGGGTAGACATACAAGGGTAGTAGCAGGTCTGTGCACAGACACTTGGCAGGCCAGAAGGGAGTGGCAGGAAATATTCAATGTGCTTAATTGGAAAAATATTCAGCCAAGAATCCTTTATCCAGCAACGCTGTTATTCAGAATAGAAGGAGAGAGAAAGCCTTTCCAGAAAAACAAAAACTAAAGGAGTCCATGAGCACTAAACCAGCCCTGTACAAGTTCCTAAGGGAGACTCTGTGAGTGGAACACAGTAAAGACAACAAAGGACCATAGACATAACCACAAACATGAATCCTACAGATAACGCAATGGCACTAAATCCATATTTTTCAATAATCACTCTGAGTGTAAATGGACTACATGCCCCAATCAAAAGACATTGCATATCAGAATGGATAAAAAACAAGGTCCATATATACGCTGCCTACAAGACACTCATTTTAGACATGAGGACACCTGCAGATTCAAAGTGAGGGGATGGAGAGCAATCTATCATGCTAATGGACATCAAAAGAAAGCCAGAGTAGCCATGCCTATATCAGACAAACTAGATTTTAAAACAAAGACTGTAACAAGAGATGAAGAAGGGCATTATATCATAATTAAGGGGTCTATCATTCAAAAAGACCTACAATTATAAATGGTTATGCCCCCCAACATGAAAGAACCTAAATATATAAACCAATTAATCATAAAAATGAATGTATTAATAGTAATACTGTAACTATAGGTGATTTTAACACTCTACTGATAACAATGGAGAGATCATCCAGGCAGAAAATCAATAAGGAAACAATGGCTCTGAAAGACGCATTGGACCACATGGACTTAACAGATATATTCAGAACTTTTCATCCTAAAACAACAGAATACACATTTTTCTCAACTGCACATAGAATATTCTCCAAAACAGGTCACATACTGGGTCACAAAACAGCCCTCAACAAGTACAAAAAGATTGAGATCATACCATGCATATTTTCTGACCACAATGCTATGAAACTCAAAATCAACCACAAGAAAAATTTGGAAAACCCCCAAATACATGGAGGTTAAAGAATATCCTACTAAAGAATGAATGGGTCAACCAGACAATAAAGAATAAATTAAAAAATATATGGAAACAAATGAAACCATCAAAATCCTACAGGAGAAAACAGGCAATAACCTCTTTGACCTTGGCCACAGCAACTTCTTTCTTGACATGTCTGCAATGGCAAGGGAAATAAAAGGAAAAGTGAACTATTGACACCTCATCAAGGTAGAAATCGCAGCAAAGGAAACAATCAATGAAACTAAAAGGCAACTGATGGAATGGGAGAAGATATTTGCAAATGACATGGTGGATAAAGGTTTAGTGTCCAAAGTCTGTAAAGAACTTACCAAATTCAACACCCAAAAAACAAATAATCCAGTGAAGAAATGGGCAGGAGACATGAATAGACATTTTTCCAAAGAAGACATCCAAATAGCTAACACACCAACAGAAAGATGCTCAACATCACTCATCATCAGGGAAATACAAATCAAAACCACAGTGAGATACCATCTCACACTGGTAAGAATGACTAAAATTTAACAACTCAGGAAACAGCAAATGTTGGCTAGTTATGGAGAAAGAGGAATCCTATTGCACTGTTGGTGGGAATGCGTGGTGGTGTAGCCACTCTGGAAAACAGTATGGAGGTTCCTCAAAAAATTAAAGAAGAACTGCCCTGCAACCTAGCAAACACACACACACACACACACACACACACACACACACACTACTACTCAGTGATGAAAAAAGAATGAAATCTTGCCATTTGCAACAACATGGCTGGAACTGGAGGGTATCATGCTAAGCAAAATAAGTCAGAGAAAGGTAGGTATCATATGATTTCACTCACATGCAGAATTTGAGAAAACAGATGATCATGGGGATAGAAAGGAAAAATAAGATAAAAACAGGGAGGCAAATCATAAGAGACTTAAATATAGAGAACAAACTGGGGTCGATGGGGGTGGAGAAATGCGTTATGGGCAGTAAGGAAGACACTTGTTGGAATGAGCACTGAGTAATGTATGTAAGTGATGAATCACTGGGTTCTACTCCTAAAGCCAAGACTATACTGTATCCTAACTAACTTGAGAATAACATTCACACACACACACATACATATATATGTATGTGTATATATATTTATATACATAATATATACAATATACATACATATATATGTATGTATATATATTATATTTACATATATAATATATATATAATATACATACATATATATGCATATATAATATACATATATATATAATGTTGGCTGGTGCTTGTATTACAATTGGACCGTGTTAACGCACTCTGATTTTGGAAGTAGATATATCAGTGTTCAGTTCTAAATTTAACCACTTATTAATTATAGATATATGGACATGTTTCCATGCATTTTAAGTGACCTCATATTGAGAACTAATTGCAAAGTATTTGCTGTTCTAAGTTACTTATAGGGACACCTGGGTGGCTCAATTGGTTAAGCATCTGATTCTTGATTTCTGCTTGGGTCATGGTCTCACACTTTGTGAGATCAAGCCCCACATCAGGCTCTGTGCTGACAGTGTGGAACCTGTTTGGGATCTCCCTCTCTTCCCCTCTCTATCTGTCCCCGCCCCCATATTTTCTCTCTCTTTGTCTCAAAATAAATAAATAAACTTAAAAAAAAATAAGTGGTAGAGCCAGAATTCAAATTCAGGCAGTCTTGATACAGAGTCTGTGTTTTTTATACTCCTATTTTACCATATGTTCTTAGTTCTTTGTCACTAAAGTGGAGATAATAATTCTATCCCATTGAACAGTGATTATGAAATAAGGGGTCCATGTAAAGCTGAAATAACCAAGGGCCTATTATGAACACACTCAGTGAATGCTGCCATCCTCTCATTCCCCTCCAATTTCTTCCTTCCTCCTTTCACTTCTACTTTAAAATACTAATAAGTATTGAGTAAAATAATAACTTAGGAATATAGCTTCAAGTTGCTGTACTTTGTTGTTGTTGTTAGTACCGCAGAAATTACACATTTTTACCAAGATTTTCCTCTGGTTCTCTTCCCTTCCATTTGATAATTCTCTACCTTTTCTATAAATACCTATTTCCCATATGGCTTGGGTATCATCCATGAGTGACTTTAGAAGGTTGTGCTAATAGAAAATCAAATGTGAAAAAAAAAAGAATTGTCACATTTGTTTCTTTTGTGGCCCACAAAGTAGGGTATGTTCTTACATTTGCAGGATGAAAAAGCATGACATAGTGAAATGGTCAGGGATGGCAAAACTTGGTTTCTCAGCAGAATTATAGTTTTATTTGGTTTTGAAAATAATCAGAAAGCTATTGTCAAATGTTACTAAGATGATTAGCACCATTGTATGTATTGTATTTAGATACTTACCTTTAAAAACTAAGACTCATTTTCTCAGAAGGGAGAGTGATTATTGGAAATTTCACTGACATTGAAATATGGAGAGACAGTGATTTGGATTGTATTGATTGATGCCTCTGGTCATCTTTTTAAAACAATATTTTAAATGTTTATTCATTTTTGAGAGAGAGAGAGGCAGAGTGTGAGCAGGGGAGGAAGGGTAGTGGGAAGAAGACACAGAATCCAAAGTAGGCTCCAGGCTCTGAGCTGTCAAAACAGAGCCTGACGCGGGGCTTGAACTCACAAACTGTGAGATCATGACCTGAGCCGAAGTCGGACACTTAAACAACTGAGCCAACGAGGCATCCCATCTTCTGGTCATCTTGACCAGATTTGAAAATAGCCACATATTCTTAATTCAATCCACATCTGCTCAATGAAATCAGAAGAAAATCAATTATTTGGGTTATGAAAATAGTTTCTGTGGGAGGAAAGTGGTTTATGTGTTTTTTTTACCACTTTAATTTTTGTAGTTTTAATTTTTATTTACATATAGTTGAAACACAATGTTACATTAGTTTCAGATATACGACTTAGTGATTTAACAAGTTTATACATTATGCTATGTTCACCATAAGTAGAACTACCATCTGTCGTTCTGTCTCATTACATCACTATTACAATATCATTGCCTATATTCCTTATGCTATCCTTTTTATTCCTGTGACTTACTCATTCCATAACTGGAGGCCTGAATCTCCCTCTCACTTTCATTCAGTTTACCCAAACTCCAAGTCCCTTTCCCTCTGAATCAGTTCTCTGTACTTATAGTTCTGATTCTGTTTTTTGTTTTTGTTTTTTAGATTCCATTTATGAGTGGAATCATATGGTATTTGTCTTTCTCAGTCTGACTCATTTCACTTAACATAATACCCTTTAGATGAGGGTGGTCTCACAGCATGATCTTATACTTTTTTTATGACTGTGTGATATCCCATTGTGTGTCTATACAACACATTTTTCTTATCCATTTATCTACTGATGGACACTTAGGTTGTTTCCATGTCTTGGCCATTGTAAACTTGAATTGTGTTTACATTAATTTTTATTAATTAACAAACACCCAATAGTGGAATTATTGGGTCATATGATATTTCTATTTTTACTTTTTTGAGGAATCTCCCTACTGTTTTCCACAGTGGCTACACCAGTTTATACCCCACCAACATTACAGGCGGGTTCCTTTTTCTCCATATCCTTGTCAACACTTGCTGCTGCTTGTCTTCTTGGTTTTATCCATTCTTAAAGGCCTGAAGTGATATCTCATTGTGGTTTGATTTGCATTTCCCAGATCATGAGTGGTGTTGAGCATCTTTACATATGTTGCCAATCTATGAGTCTTCTTTGGAGAAATGTCTATTCAGGTCCCTGCCTATTTATTAATTAAACTGTTTATTATTTTTTGGTTGTTGAGTTATTTATATATTTTGTGTTTGTTTAAATTTTTTTAATGTTTATTTTTGAGAGAAGGAGAGAGAGACAGAATGTGAGTGGGGGAGGGGCAGAGAGAGAGGGAGGAAGACAAAGAATCCTAAGCAGACTCTAGGCTCTGAGTTGTCAGCACAGAGCCCGATGCGGGGCTCAAACCCATGAACCATTAATGAGATCATGACCTGAGCTGACGTCCAGCGCTCAACCGACTGAACCACCCAGGCACCCCTTCTTTATATATTGTAGATATTAACCCTTTACTGGGTATATCATTTGCAAATATCTTCTTGTATTCCATAAGTTGCCTTTTAGTTTTGCTGATTGTTTCCTTTGCTGTGCAGAAGATTTTTATTTTGATATAGTCACAATAGTTAATTTTTGCTTTTGTTTACCTTGCCTTAGAAGCCATATCTTGAAAAATGTTTCTATGACTGATGTCAGAGAAATTACTGCCTGCATTCTCTTCTATGACTTTTATCACTACTTTTTAACTAGATGCATCAGCAGACTGAAGATACACTTTCTCTTTGGAGTTGGAGGCAGGAGTATTTATCTGGTTTTAAAGGGCTTATGCATCTCACTACCAATATTGTAATAGGAAATGGGGTCTTGGGTCTGAATGAGGTAAAGAATTAGAACTAAATAAGCTGTAACCTCATCATAAGGTAGACTGACAATAATCTGCCAAAGCACATAGAATTGCCAAGAAGGTTTAGATATCAAGGCTTTAGGTTCATGACTGGGAGTGGGAAAAGGGTTACCTGAGAAGTGCAAAACTTGAATCTGTATTCCTATATATTTGAATTTTAAATTTTTGCTATGAAATGTTTTTAAATATTTTTTGCTCAAAAATAACCAAAAATAGTGTTGGATAATAATTCTTACACTTAGAGTAGAAACAAAAGAAAAACTACTCTGGAAGAATATTTTTGCAATGTAGAACATTGGAACTTTCACACAAAAAACAAGTGCTGATGAAAATGAATCTCAGTCAAAAATTGTAAATGTATGATCAGTAGTTCAATGTGCATGAAATTTGGAAGTCAAACAAAATAGAAGATTGGAGCTCTATAAACATTAGATAATTTAATAAGACTCTGGGGGTGCCTGCATGACTCAGTTGGTTGAGCTTCTGACTTCTGATTTCAGCTAGGTCATGATCCCAGGGTTGTGGGATTGAGCTCCATGTTGGGCTCCATGCTGAGCATGGATCCTGCTTAGGATTCTCTCTCTCTCTGCTCCTCTCCCCAGCTCACTCTCTCTCTCTCTTTCTCTAAAAATAAAAAAGAAAAGAAAAAGATAATAGAATGATACTCTGAAAATGAACATAAAATAGTTACATTTGAATGATTGAAAGCATAAAAGAACAGATTACTAGGAAGAAATTAGCAAGTAGAACTTTGAGAAATTAAAAAAAAAAGTCCACTGAAATAAAAACTAAACAGATTAAGTACAATAGGCATATCTAAAAAGCAAATTAATGAATTAGAATGATACCAAGAAAATTACATGAAAGTGATAAAGGAGATATAAAAATAAAAGAATAGAAAAATAATATATAGGCAAAGAGGACAGAATGAGATGTCTAACATATGTATAATAGGGGTTATGAAAAAGAGAATGGAGAATATGGAGTATAGCCAGTATTCGAAAAAATAATGGTTGTGGATTTTCTAAAATTTATGAAAGATATGAATCTTTCAATTCAGAGGTTATAATTCAGAAAACGATTAACAATAAATAATAAAAGAAAAACACTGTGAGTAAGCCATAGAACAAAGAAAGTTATAAGGGGAAAACTTAAATGCTACTGGGGATAAGAAATTATAATTAGGGGCGCCTGGATGGCTCAGTTGGTTAAGCGTCCGACTTCGGCTCAGGTCATGATCTCGCAGTTTGTGGGTTCGAGCCCTGTGTCGGGCTCTGTGCTGACAGCTCAGAGCCTGGAGCCTGCTTTGGATTCTGTGTCTCCTCTCCCTGCTCCTCCCCTGCTCATGCTCTGTCTCTCTCTTAAAAATAAATAAAGATTTAAAAAAATTAAAAAAAAGAAAAATTATAATTAGCCAGTTTAGCTGGAAACCATTACCAAAAACAACAGAAAACATACAAATGTTTGAAAATAAAGGAATACATTTTTATGTTAATTTTTTTGTAATAGCTTTGCTAAGATAGAGTTTACATACATACAATTCACACTTTTAAACTGTACAATTCAATGGTTTTTAGTAGAGTTACAATTATGCAGCAATCAGCACAATTTCAGAGCAGTTTCATCCTCTAAAAGATAATCCACATGCCCTAGATACCACTCCTGATTTTCTGTCCCACCTCTCGGCCACAAGCAATCCCTAATATACTTTCTTTCTCTATCTGTTTTCTTCTTGAAATTTCATAGGACTCAAATCATATAATATGTGATATTTTGTAACTAGTTCTTTAACTTAGTATTTTTTGAAGTTCATCCTGTTGTAGTATGTATCAGTACATCATTCTTTTTTTATGGCTGAATTATATTTCATTGTATGGATATATCACGATGTGCTTATCCATTCATCAATTGATAGACATTTGGGTTGTTTTTACCTTTTGGCCATTCCAAATAACGCTGCTATGAACATGTGTTTACAGGTTTTTGCATGGACATGTTTTCACTTCTATTGGATATATACCCATGAGTGGAATTGCTGGGTAAAGTGGAAATTTCTATGTTTAACTTTTGGAGAAAGTGCCCAATTGTTGTCCAAAGTGGCTGCATCATTTTATATTCCCATCTGCAGTATTTTGATTTTTCCATATCCTTGCCAATACTTGTTATTACCTGACTTTCTGATTATAGTTATGCTGGTGGGGGTGAAGGGATATCTCACTGTGGCTTGGATTTGCATTTCTCTGATCATTAGTAATGTTGAACATCTTTTCTAAACTTTTAATTATTTATATGTTTTCTTTGGAGAAATGTGAATTCATATATTTTGCCTGTTTTTTAGTTGTCTTTTTATTATTAGGTTGTAAAAGTTCTTTATTTTAGATACAAGTCAATTATCAGATGTATGGTTTCCAAATATTTTCTCACATTCTGTGAGGTGTCATAGGTTCCTTGGTAGTGTCCTTTAAGGCATACTTACTTACTTACTTATTTATTTATTTATAAATGAAATCCAACTTATCTATTTTTCTTTTGTGGCATGTGCTTTTTGTATCATATCTAGGGTTTCATTGCCATATTCATGGTCATAAATATTTATCTTGTGTTTCCTTCCAAGAGCTTTATAGTTTTTGCTATTGGTATTTATTCTGAGATAATTTATATATAAATGAGATAAGGATTCAACTTCACTTTTTTTTTTTTGGAGTGGCTGTCCAGTTTCTCCTGTACATTTTGTTTTAAAAGATGTTGTTGTTTAAGGATGTTGGCACCCTTGTGGAAAATCATTGACCATAGAGACATGTGTTAACTTCTGTACTGACAGTTATATTCTTGTGGCAGTACCACGCTGTTGGGATTACTGTTGCTTTCTGGTGAGTTTGGCCATGGGAAGAGGGAATCCTCCAATTATGTTCTGTTTCAATATTGTTTAGCCTTTGTTGGGTTCCTTAAGTTTTCATATAAATTGTAGGATCTGTTTGCCAATTTCTACAAAGAATTCACCTGGAATTCTGATAGGGATTGCACTGATTCTATAGATCAATTTTGTGAAAAGTGCCATCTTAACAGTATTAATTTTTCTGATACATGAAGATGGGATTTTTTTTCATTTCTTTATATCTCCTTTAATTTTTTTCAACAGTGTTTTAAAGATAATTCTAACTATACTATGTTGACAAAAATGTAAAGCATCTGAATCTGATGCACTGCTGTAGGGCCTGTAACAGTATCATTTGGAAAAAATGGCAGGACCTAATAAATGTGAAGACTTGCATATCTTCTGGTCCAGCAATTCTACTCTAGGTATATATACACAGACATGCAACATAGGGGATCTACAAGAATGTTCAAAGCTGCAAAAGTATTTATACTAAACAAACTGGAAACCACACTAAAGTCCATTAAAATAGAATGGATAAATACAGTGAGGTATAGTCATACATGGAAATACCATAGAGCAGTGACAAACACAGATAAAACGACTGCTGTGGTTAACATGATTGATAAATCTTACACATATGGGGCAAAATACACAGAAAAGATTTATACATAAGATTTCACTTAAATAATGAGATTGTATATATGATAAGCAGAAATATCAGTGATGAAATAGCTTTACAGTAAATAAGTGTTGGTTAAATTTGCTTCCATATTGTGAAGTATAAAATTAGGTATCTATCTCACCATATACAAAAAATGGATTTTGAGTAGGAATTTAGGACCCAAGTCAGAAAAGCAAAAATTCAGGTGTGCTTCACTGGTTCAGTCAGTAGATCATGTGACTCGTAATTTCAGTGTTGTGAGTTCAAGCCCCACTCTGGGTGTGGAGCCTACCTAAAAAAGAAAAAAAAAGAGGGCAAAAATATCGAAACTTAGAAAAATAAGAGAACCCCTTTATGATATTATATTAGGAAAGAATTCATTAAAATATACACACATTTGTGCATGTACTTATATACAAAATATAACAATGAAGAGAGTGATAAATTTAATCACATTAATAGGATGAACTTATCTGGACAACAGAAAGAAGAAACAAAATGAAAAAAAGCCATGGACAATTAGATACTTGTAATCCATATGACTGAAAAATAATTATATAGATTATATAAAGAACTTCCAGAAATCGATGTGAAAAATTAGCCAGGAAAGTAAAAATATTGACAAAAGATGGAAATCTGCAATTATAGAGGGAATTTAAAAGGTATATATATGTATATATATAGGTATATGTATGTATTATATATTATATATATGTGTGTGTGTATGTGTGTGTATAATATATAAGATGAATCCTTATCTCATATATATATACACATATATATTTAAATGGTCAACCTCATTAATAATCAGGAATGCATAATATTACAAACATATTCTTCACCATTAGACTAGCAAAAAGTAAGACCTGAAACCTCAAGCTTTTACATGGGTATGGGAAAAGAACTCATACATTGCTGGTGAGAGTATATATTGGTATATTGGATGTGGAAATTAATTTGGAATTACTCAAAGAAGCTGAAAGATATGTGTACACAGTAGTTCTGATTTTTGATGTTTTATTTGACATACTGTTAGATACAGGCCTAAGGAGATGCATGTAAGAGATTTTATTTATGCCAGTGTTTGCAACAGTGAAAAAGTATAGACAAGCAGAGTAACTTAGTAGGAGAATGATATAAAAAGTGTAGTTTAGTCATTTGGTAAAATACTATAAAACAGTTGTATTAGTGAACTAGACCTACATGGATTGATGTGGATAAATTAAAAAGAACTATAATGTAAAGTGAAAAAGGTAATATATATTTTACACATTTTTAAAACCTTACAAAACAACAGATAGTATTTTTGAAAACATACATTTTTAGTAAAATTTAAAAAATATCATGGGAATATACATATCAATTTCTTGTTCCTGGGGCCTACATCTTGGGAGTCATCCCTTTTCCTCTTTTCCATACATCCAGTGACCTTTCTAGAGGGAAATCTCCTAGCTCTGTTTTAAAATATATTCATTATCCAACAACTTGTACCATTCTTGCTGGTCTGAGCCACCATCATCTCTTGATTATTTCAATTTCCTCTTAATTGGTCTTTGTGCTTCCAATGTTATTCTCTTCCAATCTTTTAATTTTCTTCCCTTCCCTTCCCTTCCCTTCCCTTCCCTTCCCTTCCCTTCCCTCCTTTGCACCACGTTCAATGTGGAGCCCAACAACGACCCTGGGATCATGTCTGGAGCCAAAATCAAGAGTTGGTTGTTCAACCAACTGCCAGCCAGGCACCCCTCAGTCTATTCTTAACATCATAATATTATTTTCAAACATTCATCAGATGATGTTCTGTCTCTGCTCAAAACCCTCCAATGGTTCCTCATTTCTCTAAGAGTAAGTTCTATCAATGAACTAAAAACCTCTACTTGATTAAACTCTTATCATCTCTCTAACTTTATTTCCTAACTTACTACCTTTGCTTTCTCTCCGCGGCAGTCCCAGCTTATTCTTAAGACATGCAAGGTAAACTTTGGCCTTAGGATCTATTTTGTGTGTGAAACACTTACATTCAACTCTCTTAGGAAATTTTATGTATACAATACAGTGTTATAAATTATATGCATCATGTTTTATATTAGATCATCACATCTTATTCACCTTATTGCTGGAAATTTGTACCCTTTTACCTACCTCTCCCTATTTCCCCCACTCCTCAGTCCCTGACAACTACTTTTCTACTATCTGTTTCTATGAGTTTGGCTTAATTTTTTTTTTTAAGGATTCCTCATACAAGTGACAGCATGCAGTTTTTGTCTTTCTCTGTACTTATCTAACCAGCATAATGCCCTCAAGGTCCATCTGTGTCGTTACAATGGTAGGATTTCCTTCTTTCTCATGGCTGAATTGTATTCCATTGTATATTTATACCACATCTGTATCCTTTCAGCTGTTGATGGACACTTTGGTTGTTTCCGTATCCTGGCTATTGTGAATAATGCAATGACAATGGGAGTGCAAGTATCTCCTAAATATCCTGTTTTCATTTCCTTTGTATATATACCCAGAAGTGGGATTGCTGGATCATATGGTAGTTCTAATTTTTAATTTTTGAAGAAGATTCCATAATGTTTTTCATGTCAGTGCACCAATTTACAATCCTACCAACAGTTCATGAGGGTTCCTTTTCCTCCACATCCTCACCAACACTTATCTCTTTTTTCATGAAAACCATCCTAACAGGTGTGATGTGGTACCTCATTGTGGTTTTGATTTGCGTTTCCCTGATGATGACTGATGTTGAGCATGTTTTCACATGTTATTGGACATTTGCATACCTTCTTGAGAAGAATATTTGTTCAGTTTCTCTGCTTATTTTAAAATCAAATTTTTTGTTATTGAATTGTGGGAGTTCTTTATATACGTTCTTTGTCAGACATATAATTTGCATATATTTTTCCCATTTCAGAGGTTGCCTTTGCACGTTTTTGATGATTTTTCTTTGTTGTGCTGAAGCTTTTTAGTTTGATATAGTCCCACTTATTTATGTTGCTTTTGTTATTGTTTTTAGTGTTAAATCAAAAACAAAAAACAACACACAAATCATTGCCAAGACTTGTCAAAGAAGTTACCTTTATGTTTTCTTTGAGGAGTTTTATGGTTTTAGGTCTTAAATTTAAGGCTTGAGTCCATTGTATGATGTAAGAAAGTGGTCCTGGTTTATTCTTTTGCTTGTGGCTGTCCAGTTTTCCAAACACCATTTGTTGAAGAGACTATCCTTTACCCCATTGTATGTTTTTGTCCTTTTAGTCATAAATCAATTGACCATATATGTGTAGGTTTATTTCTGGGCTCTCATGTTTCATTGATCTATGCATCAATTTTTATGCCAATTCCATACTGTTTTGATTATCATAGCTTTTTAATGTATTTTGAAAGTATGTTCCCAGCCCTGTTCTTCCATTTCAAGATTGCTTTTGCTATTTTAGGTCTTTTGTGGTTCCATATAGATTTCAGGATTCTTTTCTATTTCTGTGGAAATATGTTATGGGAATATTGGTAGACATTGCATTGAATCTGTAGATTGTTTGGGGTTAATATGGGAATTTTAGCAATATTCTTCCAGTCCATGATCACAAAATATTTTTCCACTTATTTGTGTCTTCTTTAATTTCTGTCGTCAGTGTGTAATAGTTTTCAGTGTACAGATCTTTCACTCCTGAGTATTTTTTTTTTGATGCAATTGCTAACAGGGTTCTTTTCTTAATTTCTCTTTCTGATACTTTGTTGTTAGCATATGGAAATGAAACTACTTTTTACATATTGATTTTATATCCTGTAAGTTTACTGAAATAATTTATTAGTCTCTATCTCATTTATTTCTTCTCTGATCTTCATTATTTCCTTCCTTCTGCTAACTTTTGGCTTAGTTCTTTTTCTAGTTCTTTGTAGTGTAAAGTTATATTTTTTGAGAACTTCCTCTTTTTAATGTAGGTATTTGTTACTATAAACTTCCTTATTAGAACAGTTTTTGTGGTATCCCATAAATTTTAGTTATGTTGTATTTTCATTTTCATTTGTCTCAAGATATTATTTGATTTCTCTTTTGATTTCTTCTTTGACCCATTGGTTGGGACCTGTCCTTTGGGCAACAGCCACAAAAGCTTGGGAGCCAGACATGTGTCTCAGCTGCTTCTCAGAGAGATATTGGTGATTTGGAGTGGGCTGGAGTAAGAAGGCCGAGGTGGTGTCAGCTGGCTTCCCTGTTCTCCAGGGAGGATTGAAGTCAGCTCCTAGAAGCATGCTCATTAGAAACCTGACCCTCAAGTAGCAGCTTTTAAAGTATGTAAATAGTCCTGTTTCAGGGAAAGCCTGGGAGATGGGTATTTTTTCCTGCTCTCTCTGCACTGAGCCTGGACGATGGATAGCCGTTGGGAGCCCTCCTGAGCCCCTTAAGTACTATTTCTTTCATATAGTCTTCTGGGTCTTGTAGATGCAAGCTCTGCTGGTTTTCAGAGGTAGGTGTGTTTGGTCCTATCCCTCAGGTAATCAGATTGTACACTTAAGCACTTTATAGATAACGGGTGTGTCTTCAATATGCCTGATGTTTAGACATATTAGAAACATGTAGAAATGTATTTAAAAATTCTTCAAATCATCCTTGCTTTTTCATTACTGTTACATTTTTCTTCCCTCTCTCCTCATTCTCAGGTGCCCATGCTGACAGTGTTCATTCTTTCAATAATGTCATTTGAGTTTCTTGGGATGGACTCATTGTCAACTTCTTGAAGGCAGGGGTCATGCCATTTTGATTTTATTCTCCTTGATATAAAATGTCCCTGTTATATGTAAAAGAACTTGTGTGAAAAAAAAAACAGCTCTCAAAATTCTGGAATTTCAGACACTGTGATGGGGACTATCACAGATTTCATGGCACTAAGGAACACTTTATGTTATTCATTCATTCATTCATTCATTCATTCATTCATTCAAGAGAGCATGAGAGCCAGGGAGAAGGACAGAGAGAGAGAGAGAGAGAGAGAGAGAGAGAGAGAGAATGAGTCTTAAGCAGCCTCCATGCTCAGCATGGAAGCATGGAGCCTGACCCTGGGCTTGATCCCACAACCCTAGGATCCTGACCTGAGCTGAAATCAAGAGTCAGATGTTCAACTGATTGAGCCACAGAAGTGCCCCATTGAACACTTTTGATGATCACATATCATACCAATTAGGTTGCTGTCAACTTTACTCACTTACACGGATATTTTTTTCCTGTAGAGAGGTAGAGGTGTAACTAGTTAGATGCCAAATCTGCATGGATTGGTCACAGACTAGTTAAGATTATTTACAGACTGAAGGTTGTTTTTTTTGCTAGGTCATTTTCCCCTACCAATCTAAAGTAGATTTCCCATCCCTAAAAAAATTCAGAGTAAGTGAATCTGGAGTTGCTACACTGCTATATTATTTTAGTAGAATTTAGTATGTCTGTAAAATGCATTTCCATTAGTGGCAACTGATGACGGCATTTATCTATTTGCAAGGTGTGATAATGCTTGAAGTGAGGGAAGTTCTACACTCACCTCTGTTTCTATGTGTGACAACTGTACACCTCTTTGATCTTTTGAGAAATGACAAAATTCTTCTGGTCATAGAAGAGAGGCCACTATTGAGATTGGCAGACCTTATTTCTCTCTTTCTTTCTCTTTTCTTCTTATTGTGGCATATTTATTTCTGCCTTGTTTTACTTTTTTTTGTGCACTGAAAGAATATTTTCTGAAGCAGTGGGATCAAGGAGCTTCATTTCCATCCTTAATGAAGTTATGCTGTATGATTCAGGAAATCACTGGAGGCTTTATCAACTTTGCTTTTTAATTCAGATTTATATAACATACTCCACTTACTGTCTGACCTAAAAACTGAGATATGAGAATGTCGTTCTTTGAGCAAATATACTATAAATCAGGGTTAATATCCCCCTCTTGCCTAAGTTCCTTGGAGGAGGGGAACAAATAATGACTTATAAATTATAAGCTTCTAGTTATTTTGCGTGCTTCAGGCTTATTTGGAAATAAAACATTTTTCATTTTAGAAATGGCTTATGCCCTTGGCTATTTCACTGATGCAACTGTGATAATTTAGAAAGGAATGTTACAGTAGTAGAAAGGATAAGATAATAGTAACATTCCACTACAGCTGATGCCTGAAAGAATTCTGTCTTTGAAGATGGCCACCCATCAGTTAATGAGCATTTGGTACATATCAGGCACTGTGCTATGTGCTTTATATATATGGTTTCAAATATTTTTTAAATCCAGAAAACATTTTAAGGATTGTATATATGCTGTCATCATTTTATAGATGAAATTCAGGGAAGTTAAGTAACTTGCCAAAGGTTTTAAAACTAATAGTGACAAAGGCCTTATTCAAATCCATTTTTCTTGACTCCAAAGCTGATTCCTTTAATACTACAAGATACCGCCTTCTTTTATTTTCATTTACTTTTACTATCTTGATTGATTATAGAAAACTCTATTCTATTTTATATTCTATATTCTATATTCTATATTCTATTTATATTTATATTCTATATTCTATATTCTATATTCTATATTCTATACTCTATTTATATTCTATATTCTATTCTATATTCTATATTCTATTCTATATTCCTTGCAAGAGAATTTATTCTCAATTGACTATATAATGGCACCAGAAAAAAATAGATGGTTTGGAAAATTGTTGGATCATTAATTGATTATGTTAGTGTCCTTCAGAAGATTGGTTTTCTCACAGCTTAGACAAGGAAAGAAATGTTTTGAAAGAGAAGTTGAGATACTGTTTCTGAAATCACAATTGTTTTTGGTTTGCTCCATAGTATTTGGTGGGCAATATTCTGGAAGTGAAAGCATACCATTTTTAGTTCTCTCACTGCATTTGATAATTCTTCTTTGCATCCCAGGAAATGGACATGATTGGCATTTGAAAATTTGTTGTTCTCAAGAACAAAGAGTCTGAACAACTGTAAACATTTACCTTAGGATCATATTGGATCACAGTATTACTGAGGGGAAAAAATTCCCTTTAAACCAAAAATGTGTTAGACAGACTATGTATCCTGAGTCTGATATTCTTGCCATTTAATAAATTCTGAAAGGAGAATAAAAGATGATTTTATCACATGGATAAAATTGATCTAAACCCAAATGATCTCTAAACAGATTGAGTTTTGTTATAGTGTGAAACTGTTGCTCACTGGTAGCATCATTTCAAGGGTGCTTAAAGGCCTCATATGTTTCTACATCTATTAAAATGCACAAAAGACACCTGAGTGGCTCAGTTTGTTAAGCGTCCAACTCTTGATTTCATCTCAGGTCATGATCTCCTGCTTGTGAGTTCAAGCCCTGTGTTGAGTTCCATGCTGAGTGTGGAGCCCACTTGGGATTCTCTCTCTCTCTCTCTCTCTGCCCCTCCCCTACTCATGCTTGAGCACATACATACTCTCTCTCTCAAAAATAAATAAGCTTAAAAAATAAAATGCGTAAAAATTTTCTTTTACACTGTTAATTTATGTTGGATAGTAGAGAATTATTTTAAAATTGCATGAAATCAAACCCAGGGTAAGATCCTTCATTGATTTGATTACTACTTATTAAGTGCCTATATTAATTGATTCCATTTAGGTTTTTAATTCAGTGATATTTTTGAAAACCCTGAGGCAGCTCAGAGTAAAGACATACAAATCAAAAAGACTTCTTCCTAGAGGAAGCCATATGTGTCAGTAGTAGTAGCATCTCTGAATAATGGCCAAGAGGTAGCCAGACAGAAGTAGTTATGGAAGATAACTGTTGACACAAAATAACTGACCTCAAATACATATTTTTCTCTGGGTGAAGATACTTTTTTTTTAAGTAGAGTCAGGAAGCCATTATGCCCACCAAAACCCACCTTACCACCACAGTGGTAGAACACAGAGGTTGAGAAAGGCAGGAACTCACTGGACCTCCAAAATAGAAGCCATCCCCATTTGATGAGCAACTGACAGCAGATAACTTATAAGTTAGATTGAAGGAACTAACATCTTTTATCAATATCATTGGTAAGATTCTACTTTAATTTAAATTCTAATTTAATTTAAGTCATGGCATTTGCAATGATAGATGATGTTTTACAATTTAAATTCAGACACATACACAGATGATAGTAATGTGTGTGACAAAATACTATAACATATGCTGGGTGCTGTGGTAGAAGAGAGACAGGCATAAGCCAATCTGATGGAAGTGTGGGGTAATAGAGAAATCTTTCTGGAAGAAGTAATGCCTGCAATAGATCTTGAGGACTGAATAGAATTTATTTAGACAAAGAAGGAATGTTTTTCAGACAAAGGGAATTTTGTGTATAAAGGGAATGAGAGAGCATGGTGCATTCAGTAAAGTGAAAGTTGTTCAGAATGGTGGGAGTCTTTCTTGAATGAAGAGAATTGGGAAGCTATGAAGCTAAGGGAAAATATGAAGCTGGGGAGGTAGACAAGGGTCAGATTTGGAAGGACACTGAGTGCTATGTTAATGTCTTTGTTTTTGTTTGTGTGGTTGGTTGGGTTTTTTTGTTTGTTTTCTTTCCTGATCATGATATAGGGCTATTAAGGATTTTAAACAGGGAAATGGTATAATTATATTTTCTGTTTTAGAAAAATTTTTCCGGAAGCATTGAGAAAAATGGATGGAACAAAGTATGTATAGGTCTAAAAAGATATCTTTTGAATGTCTTGAAAAAATTTGAACAAGGTGAAGAAATCCTGAAGATTAGGAAGCGGTGGGAGAGAATTGGAGAAAGAATAGAGGAAAAAGGTATAAATGTTAAAATGGCAAGATTAAAAGGCAGTTGGCTCAATATTGGGGCTAGAGAAATAACCTTGAAGAACACGGCACAACAGTGATGCTCACTCAAATAGTTAATGTGGGAAGGGAGCTAGTTGGGCACAGGGAATGATGGATTCCACTCTAAAGATTTGACTTGAATTGCTGTGGCATATCCAGATGGGGATGCCTAATATGGAACCTACAGATATTGTATTCATGAGTGAGAGCTACATAGAAAATATAGATTCCAAAGATGCTTCAAGATGTAGTACATGCTACAAAGTAAATGCTACATGTAGATGCTACAAAGATGTGGTAGATAACTCAGTATAAGAAGAAGAAAATGCAAAGGTCCTTGGCAAAAATTGGTAAATATAGGGAGTAGGCTAAAGGAAGAAAAGGTTGGGAGTATCACTAAAAATAAGACTATAGGGAAATTTGATTGCAACTAACAGAAGGCTGCCTCTGTCTCCAGAATTCACATGTAATGCATTTTTAATTCATCAGTTTCAAAGAAAAGGAACAAGAACTGCAAGTAAATTGATTGGTCATGAGTCACTAAGTATCTCAGTGTTAGAACTATATTAACATTCTGGGTATATTAGCCAGATTTTCAGGACTAGCAGATGTTGCTGGGAGAAAGAAAGGACATGAGGGGAGAGATGAGCACCAGGTAAAGGGCCCATAAAAGCACTTTTGAAAGATGAACAACAGGAGTTGGTAATAATTTAAGGGACAAAAAGAGGGAACAGAAGGCTTGGGGCCTGAAAACAGTAGAAAGAGTTGATTTCTCATCGCTTTAGCTCAGCAAAGAGAATCCTGGTGGTCTAACACTACAGTCTGGCTCCTTGGTAGCAAACCACAGCCAAGGACATCTAAAGTTGTTGTTTGGAAAAAAATGGAAAAAAAATTATACTTAAGAAGCAAATTAGCCTAATACTCCTAATGCCTTAAGTCTCTTGAAATCTCATAAAATTGATATATTAACCAATATGGTTTCCAAGTAATAGAAGGAAAGGTTTAGGATTATGGCTTTAAGCCAGATCAGCAATACATTATTCTAAATATTGAGACTCAGTAAGTTATGAAACATGTTTATAAATAAAGAAATAATAAAATAAGAGATAGGACCAAATGCTAAATATAGAAATCCTGAAGCGATAATATCCTCTAGTTTTCCTGAATGTGACTTATGAGCAAAGAGTTAGCACCTACACTCCAGTGTCTGGCCATGAGTCAGCAATGACTGACTTTCTTTGAACAGGACCATGTCCTTGGTCTGGATAAGTGGGGGAACCAATACACTCCTTCTCTTGAAATTTTAAATAGATGGGCCTCAGTCTACCTACTCAGGAAATTTAGATCATTTGAAACCTTAGAAAGTAATATTTTAGAAATTCTTAGAAGTTGTCTCAAATATGTTCAGGGAGATATCTCAGGGTTTAGTATGGTTTGTTACTTTGTGGTGCTCCTGCTGTTCCCACTTCTCTCCTGACTGGGCCCCCATCACTGTGTGTCTCTACATTTTCCAGACACTGCTGGGAACTCCCACAGCTTGTCCAGCGTCCTGTAGATTGAGGTTGCACAGTATTGCCAACTCTTGCCAGTCTCATGTTCTGATGGCATACACAAAGTGATCACTGGGCTGCATGAATTTCTCTTTTGAATGAGGAAGAGAATGTCTATCATTCTTACATCATATCCTGTTAGAGGGTGCTAAATAGCACTTCTTGGGTGGCAAGATCCATTTGGAATGTTGGCTCATTCCAGGTAAGGTGCTTGGTATTGAATATGAAATACAAAAATAGCTGCTTTAGGAGAGCAGTCAGAACTTACTCAAATTCCAATAATGAGAACACAGGTACAAAACTACAATTGTGGAAAGGATTCAGAAGGAAGAGTCTCTTAGGAGATTTGAAGGATTGATAAAACTAAGTAACCTGGGTATGGGTAGAGTGGAAATGAGGGTCAATTACTGCATCAGAAGGAACTATCCCAAGACCGTGGCAGTTGGAGCATGGAGTTTCTCAGAATCTAAAGATAGCCAAGGTGGCTAAAGTACAGAAAGTAAGGTAGAGAATGGTGCAGTCTGGTGTTGGAGAGGGCTGTAGGAACCAGAACATGCCTTGTGAAGGTCTGATGTCTTCATTACAAGAATAAAATACTGTAAGCTGGGGTGAGTGAGATAAGCATCCTTATCACAGTTGTGGGCTGCTGTAGAGTGTTGACTAAAGAAAGGGAGGACTTATTTTAAGTGAAACAAGACTTTTATGTTTTATATAAAGCACACCTCCCCTCTTTCCTTCTCACCCACATTCTCAACTGGATTGAGCAATGAGTCTAAGGATGTAGCTGTGCTTGATAACTCTAAGAAACAACTGTGTTATAGTCAGATTTGTTTCTCTTCTCTGATGACCATGGGTTTCTTATGGGGTCTACCTTTTTGTGCCTGTCTTTCTAGGAAGCACCTCATGAAAATTAAGTTTGGTTTGGACTATTCCAGCAGTTTATCAAAGATGACCCACCATTTCTATGCCCCAACACTTTAAATCCAGCTGGGACACCCACTCTATTAGAATAGAGAATATGCATCTTCTTCAGTGCTGTGTTCAGTGTCCTTAAAATTTCTGGTATTAAGCTTTTAGTCTCTTCAGTCAGATAATATAGTTCCTTTGACTTTGTTGCTTTATAATTTCACCTTATAAACTGGGATTCATGATTCAAATAATAGAATAGTTGTCTTTTCATTGAATTAGAAACAGTCAAACCGGTATATATGTTTTATGGTTTCAAATATCATATCTGACTAACTAAACCAACTATAAAATTTAAAGGCAGAAAGGCATAGTGATTTCAATTGATAGTAGATAGACGTGGGTATGAATTCTAGCTCAGGTGCTTAAAATTCTGAAATCTTAAGGTTTTCTGGTTACTAATAGTCTCATCATGTGAAAAATGCTTGTACCATAGTTAGGCATATACAATAAAATTGTACATTTAAAGTGCTTAGAAAAGCACTTGGCATATCATATTCGAAGATTATTATTACCGTATCATTATTATTAGCCAAGTATAATGGGGGATAGTATAGCATGGTAAAGATAATTGATTGTCCACCATGTCTCTTTTTTTTCTTATTTAGTGAAGACTTTATGCCTGTGGATATTAGTAATATCTTCCCTTAATATGCAGCATATAAGATTATTTTTTACAAGGCTTCATAAAAATGAAAAACTTAAGTTTTGCATTCTAGTCCAAAAGCATATGGGAAAAACAGTTTCAGAAGCTTTAAATATTAACAAGAGGAACACAGCATAATGATACAGGGAAAAAGTGCGAGCATGAATGCTCAGAATTGCTTTTAGTGGGAAAAAGCAGCCAGCATTTGTTGAGAGCTAAAGATTTTTTTTTTTTCTAAATAGATCCGAGTTTAATTGGCAGGACTTGGCATCATTTACAGGAAAATGTTTTATTTATTTCAGTTTAAATATATTTCAAACACTATTTTAAAATACAATTCTGCCAAGTGATGGGGCAGCTGTTAAGTGGTTCAGGATTTAATGCCCTAGTTAGCCTTTCACCTCTGAGGCCCTTGATCTCATAATTAAGTTTATACATTAAATGAGTTTTATGGAATAAGGGAGCCTCAAGTGGAATATGGACATTACCTACCAGGAAGCCATTTTGGATAATTGGCAGCTTCAGCTCGAAAGCCACTTGGAGTGGAGATAAATGGGTGTTGCAAGTTTACATGGGCATAAGCAAAAATAAATAGTGGTGATGAATTTGAATTCTTCCTGTTGTAGATCAAAGCCAACCTGAGGCAAAATTATAAAGTAGTGAAGAATGTCTTTTTTGGGATTCCACTTCCATGAATGGTTTTCCTTCCTTTTTCCTTCTGCTTTCAAAGATAATGGAAATGTACACATCTGTGAGATGTCCTTTCTCATTGGGGATCCCCTCCCACACTACCATCCTGCAGATTTAACTATACTTTAAATATAACTACAATTCTGTGTCATGTAAATTCATGGTGTACCTTTCCTTCTGCTGTTACCTCTGCTTAAAATGACATTTCCTGGCCCACAACCAGGGCTTTTTAATGAACATACTTTATCCTTTTTAAAAAAAAATAAATCATATTTATTTATCTTTTAAAACTGAAACAAGAACATCCTCCAGGCAGACCTTCCAGGTAGAGATAGACACTGTAGGCAGAACTCCCTCATCCCTGCCCCTCTGTCCTGCCCCCTATCCTGAATAGGCTTATATTATAATATCAGGATATTAGATGAGATATCTAATATGGCACATGAGCTCTAAATTTCAGTGACCTAACTAAGCCTATTTCTCCCTCCTTTCATTTCCGGGGCAGTTGATGGGGGACATTTCTCCACAAGGTTAGTCATTCAGGGACTTGCCCTGACAGAGGTTCTACCATCATATCATGGTACCATATTTACATTTGGCTTCCAGGATTACCTGGATAGAAAAAGAGAAAAGGTAGAAAACTCACACCCATTTCTAAATGCCCTGAACCAAAATGACAAAATTGCTTTTGTTTCTGGCATATTGGCCAGAATTGGCCTAACAAGGCTTACAAAATTAGGACAAGTGAGGGCAAGAAAAGCTAACTACAAGGAGTCGGGGAGATGCAGGAGTGTGAATGGACTGCTGAGTAGGCATGAATTTCTCACACATAACCTGTAACTAGTTAGTGCTCTTGTTTACCTGGCTTTCTCTATGGCTCACAATTTACATTCTCAAGGACCGGAAATTTGTTCTCGCACAATGTTCAAATATTGTGCACTGACAATGAATTCATGTTAGAAAATATGTTGGCCCATAAGGAAAGAGGTAGAAGGGAAGAAAACACTTTACACACATGAGCTCATTAAATTCTTACAGAAATGTAAGGCAGTATTGCTGTCTTCATTTTACAGATAGGACATGAAGGCTCAGATTGTTTAAATGAATTATCACAAAGTTGGAATTCCAACTCAGGCTGACTCTTAAGTATATGCTACATTTAAATTTTTGAAATGTCTCATTTCAAAAGGAGATATCTGGAAAGACTGACACAGAAAGGAATGAATTTCTCATGTGAAGTTCTCATGGCTTAATTTACTCTATAAGTAGGAGAAAGTTTGCTGTGTGTGACAGAGAACATTTTGGGAAGCTTTGAATCGTAAAATCAATGTGACCCTGCCCAGGATTCAAAAGCTCTAGTAGCTTCCATGGTTAGTGTTCTGACAATCTGACCTTTTGGTCCATCTGATAGTGAATACAGTCTCATGGGGTTTTGGAGAAGATAAAAGGAGATATGAGATATGAGGTTTGTAAAGTGCCTTGGATCATGTCTGGCACAAAGCAAACACCCCAAATTGTTGGTTCTGTGCCCAGCCACCTCAATCCCACCCCTTCTTGGCTGAATAGACCTTTTGCTCATTCTGCAAAGCAAGTATTACTTTGAGAGACATATACAGAAATATCAGAGAAGGATGTTTTGTTCAAATGGGAGTATTATGACAGAATTTTAGATATGAGGGACTTTAGCTAATCTAGAGAGACCCCTCAGTTTACAGATTATAAAAAAAAACAGGTTCTGGGGCACCTGGGTGGCTCAGTTTGTTATGCACCTGACTTCAGCTCAGGTCATGATCTCAGTCTTGTGAGTTCAAGCCTTGCATCGAGCTCTGTGCTGATAGTGCAGAGTCCACTTCAGATCTTCAGTCTTCCTCTCTCTCTGCCCATTCTCCTCTCTCTCTCTCTCTCTCTGTCTCAAAAATACATAAACACAAAAAAACAAACAGGTTTTAAGAAGTGGCTTCCAGGGGCGCCTGGGTGGCGCAGTTGGTTAAGCATCCGACTTCAGCCAGGTCATGATCTCGCGGTCCGTGAGTTCGAGCCCCGCATCGGGCTCTGGGCTGATGGCTCAGAGCCTGGAGCCTGTTTCCGATTCTGTGTCTCCCTCTCTCTCTGCCCCTCCCCCGTTCATGCTCTGTCTCTTTCTGTCCCAAAAATAAATAAAAACGTTGAAAAAAAAAAAAAAAGAAGTGGCTTCCAGTTCACAGATGTGGCAATGGCAGGAATAGTCCAAGCTCCTAAGTCAACATGCTTCCTTTCTCTGATCAGTGAGCAGGTGCTCAGTGATAAAGACTTGTCAGTGATTGATCAGGTAAGAATTTTAACTTTCTTCCATTTGGCTGTGTGTGTCTCAGGGGCAATTGGAGTCTGTGGGGGTTGGGGGCAGGGAAGGAGGAATCTCACTGAAGTAGTTTCCACCTATTTTGTTCCTATCTTTAGAAAAATACTCCTTCAGCCAATGTTTTCAATAGAATAATTGCATTGTATTCATAACCAATTCAAGCTCTTTTCAGCACTGTTTCTTTCCCACGTGAGAAGCATGGTGAGCATTTCCATTCCATCTTGAAATAATATTTTCATTTTCAACTCTAAACATAGTAACTAGGGTAAAGACTTCATCTAAACTTAGCTGCTAATAGCCTAGGCTGTTAAATTTGTCATTACAATAATTCTTTTTTTCCTGAGTGCTAAACTATCGCAGTCAGATGAAACAGTCTTTTGTTAGCGACGAAAGCTATTGCTTTTAGCCATATAATTTCCAGAAAACAAAGAGGGTAGCACTGCATATGTTACTTTTTTTTTAACTAGATGATACAGCCACAATGTGTTATATGAACATTTCCAGTTAAAGGGATGGTGAAGGGAGGGTAGAGTTGGCAGAAATTACTTAGGTGATGTGGTTTATAACCAGGAGACTGCATTTATTTGTAAGGGGACTATTACCCTTGTGAGGAGGAGGGCATGAGATAGAGCAAATTTTATCACTCACCAGAATGTGGCAGGAAAGTAAAAGGCATTTTCGATGTTAGTTTCTGTACTCTACCCTCTAAATGTGAGTCCAAATTCACAGTTATCTTCAATTATATTGTTTTCTCCTATTTCCCTAAACTTATGTACATTCAAAACAAACAAATCCCAAAAAACTAAAGGTTTTTAGTTTTTAGTTCTGACTTAGCAATCAGAAACATCATGAGAAAGGAAGATAGTTTAGGAGGGTATCTAATTGGTCTCCTTAATTTGTTGCAGGTTCACGTTTAAGTCACTCCACATGAGTGATCAGTAAACTTATCTCTCACCACTTGTGATAAGAGAGAGTCTAAGCCTTCTCACATTAGAATGTTCAAAATATCTCTGTGGAGGTTTGGTTAACCAAATTGCTGTACGAAAGTAGATTATAACATGCAAAGGTGGGTCTGAGGGTCTAAGACTGCTTCTGGGCTATATACTCTTTGAGATTATTTTTAATTAACACTGAGGGTAGGCATAACCTATCATTTGTGATTTCTCAGCCCTATCTGGTAACTTTACACTATTCTTTCCACATTCAACCCCATAAAATAAGGACTCATTGTCCCATAGCTCCTCATGGCCTTGAGTTCTGTATTCTACCATATAATTACTCTTTCTCTCCCCATCCACTCTCTGTTAGACACAAAGATGTGCTGTACAGATCCCCTTCACCAAAGGACTTGATAGCCAATTTGGGAGTGCTTTCACCCTGCAGCCTCTGGCTCAACAAACTTAGTGTTGGCCTCAGTTGCAGAATCACCTCTCCTGCAGATCACCTCTGCCAGGGCAGCCCATATACATTGGCTAAAGTATCAAAGCAGGAGTATCAATGTTACCCAGCCATTTCTACCTACTGTGGTTGCATGGGAAACCATAGACAATTGCTCCAGAGGCCCCCAGCAGGTTGACCAAATGTTTTTTGTGTCTTACTTGAAATGAATGCCTCTCTCTCGGCTGAATCCTGTGTCTTCCCTTTTCCTTTCACGGGTGCTGATTGCTAATGAACATCTTTTACCTTAAACCTCATCTTAGCATCTGCCTGTGGAGAACTTATCACACTCCTGACTTATTCCTCCACCTTACATGCCTGATTAAGCCTCATCCCAAAAAACTCAACAAGTTTTACCTGCCCTCAAGCAGATTAAATGGGTCTGGAGAAAAACATGGAACCATGTGGATTCATTTTGAATTCATAATCACTGATCTCCAAAGGGCACTTGCCCCTGCCAATTTATCCTAGCATGCTTCCATGAGGTGTATTCTCTGTGATTCTCTGTTTCTCCTCTAGTATCAGACCACAATCATCTCTTTCTTTTGCTTCATGATTTATTTAGTAAGACAGATCTGGAGTGTCACACTTCATAGTTTGGTGAGAAAGAAATATGCATCTGGCAATGCCTTTATCTTCCTGCCACCGAGTCTATAAAACTATGTATATCCATAGCCATGCTCTTTTCCCTTTTGTTAGAGAAGTGTTCCCTTCCTCATCTACACCATTTTGCTCTTGATCTCATTCAATCTTGCCTTATTAAGGATTTTGTTTCTGGAATGTTACTCTTTCTTTGCCATCATCAGTTTTCTCTGCTGGCTGATTCTCATCAGCATAACAATGCAGGTATTAGAAGCAGACTAACACAGTGAGGGACAATTCAGAGTAGAGATTGAAATTATAATTTCACTAGACTAGGATTCACTAGGTGAAGAATATTATCATGCTTTACTTCCCTCATCTATAAAATGGGGATAGTAATAGCGCTTAATTCATAAGGATTTTGTGAGGATTTGTCAATCAGGAAATGCATTTAGAAAAGCACCTTACACATAGGCAATCAGAAAATAAATACTAGGACTAATAGTATTTATATCTTTCATCTCAAATAACATGCAAACCAACCAAGAGCTCTTTTGACAGGTCTCCCTCTAGATCCTACTCTCTGTTCTCCTCTGTTCTCCAAAACTAATAAATTATTTATATCCTCACTTCCTCATGTCCCGTTCTCTCCTCAGCACTTTCTGGTTGGGCTTCATCCCCTGCCTCATTGTTCTCCTCCTCTTGCTGAGTCATCTTTGGAAAGCTACCGATCCACATCACCAAATCTAATGGCATTTTTCGGCTGCTTTACCTCTCAGCAAGTTTTGACCTAATGACTACAGTATGCTTCCTCAAACACTGTTTTTCCTTACTACTCTGCTACCACAATTACCTGATTTTCCTTATAACTCACTTGATGGCACCTTTTCAGATTCCTTTGCGATCTCCTCTTCAGTTCAGCCTTTAACTATTGGTTTTCCTCTTGGCTTAGCACTAGATTCTTCCACTTTTCCCTAATTACACTCTTTTTCCTAGGTGATCTTGTCTGTCCTAGTGGTGTTAACTATCATTCTGTGAGCTGTTGACTTCCCAATTAAAATATTAAAGCTGTTGACTTCCCAATTAAAAGGTCTCTGTTCTGACCTGTTCCTCAGTTACAAATATGTATATCTGACCACTAACTTGTTACCTCTACTGGGATGGACAAAACAAACTCTTCATTTTCCTCTCTGCCTATACCTGTCTCTCCTCCAGTCTTCTCTGTTAGAGCAAATGGTAACGCCTTGTTATGCAAGCCCTAAACAAAAGAATCTTGGTGATTTTTTTCCTATTTATCACACTTACATCTAACCTGTCAATGATGTCTGTTTCTAAAGCATATCTCCAAACCGTCCACTTCTTTGCATATCTGCCACTTCAAGATACGATTTTACTTGCCTAAGAATTCTGGAGGAGTCTCCCGACTGGCCTTCCGGTTTCCACCTTGCCACATTAAAATGCATTGCCACATAAGTAATCATAAATTTTTTTAATGCGAATTAAATTATGTCTTTTCCTTTCTTTTTATTTTTTTATTTAAAAAGAATTTTTTTTCAGCGTTTA